>NC_083761.1:64828509-65203509 GCF_963514075.1 Conger conger | reverse complement strand
CAAACCTAATCAAGTCTTTATTGAGATAATATCATCCAGGAAAAAAGAATAATTACATTGTCTTAAGTACTTGGATGTAAAACAACCTAGGTATTCATTCTTTTTAATTAAGTGCATTTTAGAATGAGAGTACATCGCCACATGACTCTTATTGGTGTTAATATGAAGTCAAACCACATTTGTTTCCTCATTTGTACCAAGCTTTCATCAATGGACACCAAACGTTGTTTGACACGAGGTGATTTTAAACAAATGGCCTGAGACCAGTGGGGCTGACCTATCTACCATTGGGTGTTTCACCTGCAGTGCTACAGGCCCAGCAGTTGATAAAGGGCCATTACAGTGAGAAATGCATTTAATGGATGGAGTCCAATGTAGAATATGCAGTCTGTAAGTATTTGGACACTCACTGCAATTATAGTGAGGAATTACATTTCATGGATGGAGTCCAGTGTAGGATATGCAGTGCCGTCTGTAAGTATTTGGACAGGCGATGAAGGATTGGCATCGCCCCAGGAGCTTGCAAACTCCAGTGGTTACAAGACCTATTGCAGTTCTGTTGCCGAAAAGCACATTTCCCCATTGAAGTCTATTCAAAATGATGTCATTACCGAGGCAAAATTATACCAGTTTGGACAGTACTTTTAAATTCTAAAATTTCTTCACACTGAACTAATTACTCTCCAGGGAGCGATTCATTTATTTATTTATTTTCCCTGAGCCACACAGAAGAAGATCTGTATTCTTTCCAATCATGCCGTCATGTGTAGGTACCCCGTGTGCCTGCTCTGGTGCCAGAAAAAAGCCCCAGTGTGCATGCTCTCATGCCAAAAAAGCCCCATAGTCAAACAAGCCAGCCTCCATGAACTGGCTTCATGCACCACTGAGCAGCCTCCATAAGAATCCATGGAACTGTTACAGGAAGCTGCCTCCAGTTCTTACATATCTTGATTATTTGGACAAGAACACACGATTTGTTGTTGGCTCTGTGCTCCAACACATTGGATCAACAATGAATAAGATCTAAATCCGGTGATCCATGTACGACCTTTGGCCCTATGCATTTATGTATACACAGCCCTCTCATTTTAGGAGGTAAGACAAATTAACAATCTTTAGAAAATGTCATCATATTTAGTACAGGGTTGCAAATCCTTTGCAACCGTTGACTGCCTGAAGTCTACAACCCATAGGCATCACCGGAGGCTGGGTATCCTCTCTGGTGATGCTCTACTTGTGCTTGAGTTCCTCTTCTGTTTCAGGGATTTTTTCCTTCAGTCTAGTGTTCAACAAGTGAACCATGTTCAGTGGGATTCAGTTAAGGCAATTGACTTGGTCAGTCAAGAACATTCCAGTTCTTGGTGTTGAAAAACGAATTGGTTGCTGTAGTAGTGTGTTTGCGGTCATTGTCCTTCTGCAATGTGAAGCAGTGTCCAAACGATTTTTTAGGCATTTGGTTGGATCGGTTTCTGTACACTTCAGAATTCATCCTTCTGCTTCTGTCAGCAGTCACATCATCAATAAAGACAAGTGAGTCAGTACCAGTGGCACCCATACAGTATGTGCACAAGCCATAACACTATCCCCTCCATGTTTCAAAGATAAGGGGCGGATGTTTTCAATTAGTAGGTCCTTTCTTTCTCCAAACTTTTGTTTTTTCCATATCTTTGATACAGGTTAAGACTCATCTCATCTGCCCATAACAGTTTGTTCCAGAATGATTCTAAATGTACTTTTTTTTTTTGTTCTGTTCCTGAGGCTTACCAGTGGTTTGCATCTTGCAGGTTATGCCAGTGTATCTATGCCTATATTCTGCAGTATTGTTGATCCGTTCATCAGTTGCAACATTTTCTTCTCTTAATGTTTCAGAGTCTAGCAGGTTGTTTGCTATTGCTGAGCTCACCAGTGTGTGCTTGCTTCTTAACAATGTGCAGTTCATTTGAACATGCAATGTTTTGGCTATGTAACTGATTTTCTTTTTTTTGCTTTACTGGAATTGATTGGCATCCACACCAATAATCAACTCCATCAAATTAGCTTTTTTTGTGCATGAACTAATGGAGCAAAGACACACAGCTGGCAAAGAAACAGCTGAGCAGGCAATTGTCCAATTACTGTACTTTTGGTCCCCCAAAATGGAGTGGTTATGTATAAAAATTCTGCACTCCCTACATCCCTTCACCCAATATTAAAATAAATACCTGCAAATTAAAGCTGACAGTCTGCATTTTAACCTCACATTCATCATTTAATTTCTAATCCAATGTGCTGGACTAAAGAGCCATAACAACACGTCACTGTCTGAATACTTAGACTGCACTGTAAGTTGTTTTGATAGAGAAAATCATCATATCAACATAGAAAAACACGACAGAGTTTAAAGATTTCTATTCAATAAAGCAAGCTCTGCTGTTAGTTGAAACTTGAGGCTATTGGAAACACTGCACATTAAAATAGATATAAATTGGTCATGGTCATTGGTCATTGGATTAATAAACCTTAATACACAATACTTTTAATTTGCACATTTGTTTGCACGCTACAGTATCTGAAACCGCAGCAATTATTGCATGTTAATTTCCACTTTTATTGTAATGTGTTTCACCTGTGATTAGAGTTACTGTGTTTATACCACTTAAAAACTTTGATTTTAACCTGTATGAAAGTGCACAATGCAACACTAAAAACGGGTGAAGCTGGAGAGCCAAAATAAAACATTAGTATGTGGGAGTGTAGGTGTGCTGCAGGAACTGCTATCTTGCCAGCGGGATGCCTGGCCACAGAAAGGATAAGGAATACGATGCCAGTTCAGGCAAGAAGGGCTGCAAGGACAAAAATATCAATGTGAGTGATAATTTGATGAGTGCTTTTGAGGTGCAGCCATTGGCAAAAGTATGTAGTGCATACCTTAGAGAATGAGTTTAAGTCTATTTGTATAGTAAAAAGGTAGCAATTTATCTAATGGATTTCAAAGAAGCCACATCCAAGCCAAAAATAAATGTAATATTCTACTGGAGGGAGACCAGTCTCCTTGCTAATATCAGCTGCAGATTTCTTAATTTATAAGTACACAGTAAAATGTTTAATGTTAGCTCAGCTTTAACAGAGTTTATTAGGGATCACATGTACTGTACTATTTATGTGTGAGAACCTCAGTGACCAAGGCATCAGCTAACAGGGATCCTAATAAAGCAATAATACAATAAAACTCCATCAGAGTAAAATATACTCTATCAAACACACTGTACTCTCCATTTCATTTTACTTGGCTAGAATCACATCAAGCTTGAGAATGTAAATGTAATAATTTGCTTTCGAATAAAAACATAGTGAAATTGTGGCATAATACACAAAAGGGTTGTATGCAGATTACAACAAAGTTTCAAATTGGTCTTACTTTACATTTTCTTCAAGCAATGCAAATAGCTATCAAACAGAGTTCAGATGAGTTCAGATGCAATATTCATGTGCCATCTTGTTTGCTCATTATAATAGCTAAAACTGTGCGTCAGTAAAAAAATCAATCTAACCCACACAATGTTGTCAGACTTGAAACCCCCAAAGCGGGTCTTGGGACATTCAAAACATTCCATGGGAAACAAGGAGCTAGGAAAATGAGAAAGGAGGGTAAATGATGGACATGTTTTGATATAGTTTCCCTCTTCCTCTGTCAACAGGGCTTCTCTATTACAGGTCTGAGCATCTACTGCACTCAAGTCAAAGCCAGTCAATATCCTCAAACTGTTGAGACAATTTAGATGTGAAAGATCATGTGAGAAATCGAAAATGTGCCACACCCTCCTGCCTCCCGGTTTCTGAGGAGACGCGCTCTGAATCAGGGCGTTTAGCTCTGGGTGCTCCGGGCAGCCAAGGGTCAGCGTTGTATCGTCTCCTTGGTGCACACACACAAAGGTTGTCAGGTGGTTTTTTTTTTTTTTTTTGATTTATATTTGAAGAAATATGAGATTTTCCCAGGCAGGTTAAATCCGTCCCCTGGGCTGAGAGATAGCTGAGTAAAGTCTTATGGGCAGGCCAATAAAAGCTGCATTGCTAAAACTTCTTAACCTCTTTCTTTATTCATGAATGCGCGCTGAGACAATCTTTAGGATTTCACAAAGGTCGCCACATGAAACAAAAAGGTAATTTAAATCTTGGTCGGTTTCCTCCCTGAATACAAATGAAAAAATAATTATTGTACTTTAGGTCCAAGTGCCAAGACAGCTTCGTTTCATTTATCTACCGTCTGCATTGTGTGTTCTTCCAGAACGAAATGGACTCACTTGGCTGTACTACTAATAGCAAAAGTAACAGCAGGACTGATCAAGGTCTGCCGTGCACTCCATATAGGACCTGAAAAGCAGTTAATCCATGCCTTTGATACAATAGTTCTTGCCTCATTACGCCACTGTCTTAATCTGGATTTGCTATCAAAGCCTTCGCTGAGGCTGACTTCTCTCTTTGTCCGCGCCGATCGTCTTACTTGTAGCAGATTATGCTATGTGTCATGTAAACAGGGGCCACCGTACATAGGACTAAACCCAGCCGAGCAAATATTTGCACAGCGTTCCGTACCGCAGTCACCCGGGGACGAGGATTACTACGAGCTTCTGTCTCCCCCTTGCTACCCCCCCCACCCCGCTCAATTCTGCTACCCCCCCCATTCATACTTCTCTATTCTCCTCGGTTTTTTTCCCACACAAATAATGCAATTCCAAAGCTGCCCGCTTCCTCCCTGTCTTTCTAATGAGGCAAATGAGTGCTTTGCAACAGATGCGAGGAATACACGGTAATGGCGACCATCTGTCACTCATCGCCCGGACGGCGCGGGGAGAGGTGGTGGGAATACGGGGCGAGGTCTTAATTCCGCAGCCTGGCCCGGGTCCAGGCGTGGACCGAGAGGCAGGGGGAGAACGAGTACGCGGGGACCTGTGGAATGTCCCACGCAGCCTGCGGCACAGGCGCTGACACGGCGGGCCAAAAAACGCGTCGCGCGAACCTCGTCCGGGAGACACCGCCGGGGAGAGCGGGGCGCTCCCTACCGGCTCGATCCGGAGAAGTCTCCGGAAAGAAAGGGAAGGAGGAGAAGAAAGGGCGTTTCTTTTCGGCGCTCGCTGCCAGCACGCCGAGCCGTAGTGTTTTGCGCAGAGCGACGCTTCCTGCCCGCCGCTACCGTTTGTGTGCAAATATTTAAAAAAACCTATTCGCCTTGTATAATTAGGCGATGGACTCACAAATTGTGCCATGTCTTTCCTGGTGCAATGCATCAGCGCTCAGCTAAGGGTGGAGATAGGTTAGCACAATGAAGAAGGATGATGAAAAGCTGTAATAGTTACAAGCGAAAAGTATGTTCTGCGATGGACGCGGGGCAAAGAGAATTGAATTCCTTTTGAGCTGCCTTGTACGGGAGCATGAAAACAAATGGACTGCGAGAAGAAATGAAAAATAGCCCGCCATTAATCATGATGTGTAATGATGGCTTAATTATTTTTTAACTAGAAAAAAAAATCTATTTGACAACAGGTGTAAATGAATTCTTCATTGTTTTAAGGAATAAGTGGCGCAAGCTTGCTGGGAAAAGCTGGAGATGTAATTAAATCCAAAGGCGTCGAGAATAAATGAAGTGGGGAGTTGGTATGTACATTCTTGACAGATATTAATGTCTTCCAATGAAATGTGGAGACATTGTTAATAACCCTCTCATGGCCGTGACGCTGTGTTTGTGGGGAGCAGGGAGCCGGTGGAGGAGGTGGAAGGGCAGCTCTCCGTATGTACCGTAATGGCACACCCGGTCTTTCATGTACATGGCATGCAGCGCACAAAACCCACATCAAACAGACCCACGACTGCTGCCATTATCATAATTTTGCATTTACCTCATTTCATTCCAGAAAGGTCCCTTTTAATGTTCAAAACAGTCAACATGTTTTTTTTTTTGTTTTGTTTTTTTTTCATACTTTTCACAATTTTGTGCATTTGGGTTTTCATAATCAATTTCGCTACCCTAAAACAATGTGAGTGATGCCCCTTACCAGTAACAGGTCATTAATATTTTATTTTGTAATATTTCTATATGCTAATATTGCAATTAAGAGAAAAAAAAAAAACCTGTTGGACATTTGAGGCTCCTAAGGACGCAGTTAAGCACAACATCTTTGCGTTTATTCAAATATCACGCACGCTGTAAAATACCTTGCTATTTTGGTCCCTAATTTTACCTTCCTTTGATGTGAATGCACTATAAAAATAATAATAAATGAATAATGGAAATATCAGGGCACTTTTTAATGTCAGCGTGCCTCCATTTCACTCTTCAAAGACATGACAAAGAGCTGTGACAGGCGCCGGCACCGTCACCTCCGCCGCTCGACGCGCGCTACCTGTCAGGCGGCGGGAACGCGAGGCCCAGGTGACAGAGCCGCCGTCGCAGACCGCCGTCTCTCCCGTCAACGCCGGCAAGACTGCTACTCCGTAAACGCACCGAAATGAAAGAGTCCAGGCCCGAAATACTGCGCACCAAGGCAGGAAAAGATATGAAAAGGAAACTAATAAAGGAGCGTCAACGCTCCCCTAAGAATTAGAGCAGAGGCTAATGAGCATCGGACTGGAAGTTATTTCAGTGTCGGGGTGGGGGAGTGGTGAGAGAGGGAGGCAGGGAAGAGCACAGGTTGGGCCTAAGTGCTTCTTGGCAAGAAGAACACAAGGGGGAAAAAACACAGCTTCCTATAACACCAACTTCATTAAGTAGTTTTGCTGATATTCCCGCAGAGCAACGATATACTCAAGATAAGCAAAAAGGACAAAGATTTGTGGGTTTCATTCCAGAGAGACAACATTATTTCCCCGGTAATGACACTTAAGCTCAACGGCTCTGCTAAAATTCTAGCTTGACGCAGAACACTTGAGAAAGTAGGAATAGTGGAGCAAAACAGCAGGAACTGCTAAAAGAGCAGCGCAGTGTACAAAGCATCTCAACAGGTCGATGTCAGACGGCATCATTAAAGAAAGCCAGAGGTGTGAAGTCCAGGGGTCAGAAAGTAAAAGTCCTGCCATGAGTTTCTTCCACCCATGAACTCCGCCAGATGATTTCACCAATTAGCTCTACCTCCTGGCTGAACATTTGTGCTAATTAGCAAATCCAGGTGGTTGGAACAAAATAAGGGGAGGACTTTCTGAACCTGGATTTTACACCTCTGAAGAAAGCCATGGCAACACCATTTCTGGTGACTAGTTATCATTCCGTAAACAAAATATGATCAGCCTCCAAGCAGCTTATGAAACAGATATACATGTATATTGCATAGAGGGAAATGCATGACGCGCTACAAGCCAGCTAGAGAAAGGAGGATCGAATGGGTGCTCTGCAACAGGGGTGTCAAACTGAATTCCCAGGGGGGTGCAGTGTCTGCAGGTTTTTGGGGTTTCCTTCCAATCAGCTGTCAATGAAGGCCTTGAGAACAAGGTGTGTGGATTCTTCAGCCAATAAATGACTTGAATGAACCACAGGTGCCGAGAACATCCCAGAAACCAGCAGACACTGTGGCCCTCCAGGACTGGAGCTCGACACCTGTGCTCTACAACCAGGACAGATAGATTACACGAAACTCCTCACCCGGACAACTTCACAGGGTCTAGCCCAACATAAGAGATGGTGGAGCACACTAGGCTCAGAGAAATGCACTCTGTTTAATGTGAGACTGACGTTTCGACGTCAAACGACGTCTTCCTCAGAGTCAAAAAACGCTTTTTCGTTTAAATCTCCCTTTAAATTTCCAGCAGGTTCCGACATTATCTATTAGATGTCTGTCCAGCAGACCCACCCCTTCTTGACCTTTCAAAATTGGACTTCTGATTCCTCTCTACTCCTTCATCGCCTCCTGTCCCTCGGGCTGATCTCCCTTCCCCTTCCCCCTGCTAAAAAGCATAACTCTCCACACATTTCTTCTCTGACTACTCTCACTGCCTCAAACACGGTTTCCCTGAAATAAATCTCAATTTTCCTTCCATAACAGCGATTCCTTGTAAGGGCTTTTGTCATTTCTCTCATTGATTACTGCGATTGTCCCTTTGTTGGCTTTCCGTCTGATGAGCTATGTCATCTTCGGCTAATTCTTCCGCTAATTGCTAATTCAATGGGACAACTTTACAGCTGTACCCCGGTATGGATTTGGAAATTGACTGGAGCTAAGCTAGCAAGGACTTAGCACATCCCTCCAGTAGCTTCGATGCCAAAGGACACGTAGAGGAGAAGGAAAATCAGAATGATTATGACAGACGCTCAATTCTGGAGAGGGCAGATGGTCTAATAATTCAAAGATTTTACTCTTTACATACAATGGCCTACAACATATACACCATACATATAAACAACTCCAAGACCAGCAGGGAGGGGAGTTTTAGCTCAGCCCAGAATCCAGCATACCATATCAAAGCTGGAACATATAACCAGCTTCTTTTTTTTTTTTTTACAGACAAAATTGCATGGGCAGCGAAGACAGAATAATATATTACTTTCATAATAAAACCTTGGAAGCCCATGCAAATAAGTGTGAAATTGCAATATAATCATTTATGTAAATGACACGGGCGCTCCGGCGAAGCTTCATTATTCCCCACACATTCTGATGAAAGGCTAAACGGGAGAAAAAAAAGAAATATAAAGAGGGGGAAAAAACCTTTCTGTTTTCAACACAGTGAGGGGAAAGAAATCAATAGCATGAAACAACGCAGAAAAAAAGAAACCTTTGATATACAGTTGAGAAAGAATGCAGGACCTAATCTTTTTCCTTCTTTCTCCCTCTTCTCCCTGGAAACTCAAATTTAGGTTTTAAAATTTCAGACAATGATCCGGTATTTCCCTTTGATAAGATTAAGAGAGAGCCCTCGATCGTTCTTCCCTGGGCGAGAGAGGTTGAGCACCTTGACTCAGATTTGGGGTTAAAGATGGGGAGGAACGCGGCAGGAATGCAATGCGCAGTCTGAACAGGCTAGCAGAAGGACTTTGGAGGCTGGGTGACCAAGGGGAATGGCCGACATTGCTGGAGGGCTATTCTCAGACAACATGTTCCTTCATTTCGACTCCTCTTTAGAATTTAATTAGCCCTAATTAATTGACAATAAGTGGGCCCTCATTTAGACCGCATTGATCTTATCACAATAAGCAATGCTGCTTCTCAATCAAACCATAATCACTATCATTGCAGTTATGTTGCATTCATGTCCTCCCACATTTTGCTCCATGCCTTGCTGAATATTCTGAATGCATATATTTTTAGGACAAAGCACAGAGTATATAAATCTAACACTGTAAAGGTTAACCAAGAATGCATACAACTTAGATTAAGCCATAGTATAAAACAATAATAAATACCCTTGCTGCTAAAGAGGCAGTTATAATTCAGCTGTTTGTCCTGAACTCTGTGGCATATGGAACCTGCACTTTGAAGGGGTAATTGATTTTCTGAATATGTGCTGCATAGCTTGGGAGACAAGGTCCATTAGTATTGCTGATCTGCACTGAAATCAACAAGAAATTCAACTCCAGAAGTTGTCAGAAAGTACTTACTAAAATAGAGGAAAAATACTTTTTTAACACAAGACTTTGTTTATACATAAAGAGGAAAGACAAGCTCCGTCTGCAGGTTATGTAAGAGATAATGTCAGCGGTTAGCACGCTAACCGTGTGCCCGCTTTCTGACGTTTTAAACCTGACACCTCGCAGTGGAGCCGTGACAGGCACGCAGATTAAAGTGAGCCACATATTGTAAGAGATACACTTCAAATCAACCTTGTGTCTGTGCTGTTTAAGTAATTTGCTGTTCTATTTTACTTTCATGCTCAGTTAGATTCCTCCTACACTACACATTAAGTGAGCAATGCATACACTAAGGAATACATTACGTTATATATTTGGAAATTCTGTACTTGCAGGCAACTTATGTACTGTGTCGATGCATGTACAAGGAACTACATTACGTTAAATTCCATATAGAGCAATTTTTTGAGGCCAGTAAGGTAGTGGTTTAAGGTAGATTATGGATAGTCACATTTTGTGAGTTGCAGGTTATATTTGACATAATTACCATTCATAATTACCATGTGAGTAAAGCCACAAAGAAGGTAAACATGAGAACAGTGCATGTGGCAGCAGTGCAATGCATAAAACCATGCATACACGGATTAGGAGCTTCAGTTAATGTTCACATCAACCATCAGAATGGGGAAAAATGTGATCTCAGTGATTTTGACCGTGGCATGATTTTTGGTGCCAGACGGAGTATTGAGTATTTCTGTCACTGCTGATCTACTGGGATTTTCACACACAACAGTCTCTAGAGTGGTGCGAGAAAAAAAAAAAGCAGCAGTTCTGCGTTGCTAATGAGAGAGGTCAGAGAAGAAGGGTCAGACTGGTTGGAAGGTGACAGTAATGCAAATAACCACACATTACAACAGTGGTATGCATAAGAGCATCTCTAAACACTCAATGCATCATAACTCTAAGTGGATAGGCTACAGCAGCTTAATAAATCTAAAAAATAAGCTGAATAAAAACCTAATAAAGTTCTCACTGAGTATATGGCTTGATAAATGAACATGGGACAATGACATTTTCATATTCATTATACCGCCACGTTACGTTAATTCCATTCTTTTTCAGTAGTAGTACTTAATAGGGTTGAATTAAAAGTAAAAGTAGTTGAATTACAGTCAGTGGGAGCAGAAAAGGGTCTGAGCAAATCAGGTTCTGAACAGAGCTGGTGGTATTTACTTTTGTATTGCCATCAAGTCTAATAATTACCATCTAACTACCTAGCCATCTGGCATTGCCGTAAAACAAATGAATGCTATCTCTCAGCTGAGCGCATTCAGTTGCTGCAGGACTGCGCAAGCGTTCGTACAGAACGGAACACAAAACAAATGCATCGCTGCTATCGCTTCCATTAGCTATGAGGGAAACAGCTGCCTATTGTCTCGTACTTTGCACTTGACTTTGAGAAAAGACCAGCTGCAGCTACTGAACTATATATGTATGCAGAACTCATCGCTTGACCGTCTTATTTAGTTACCGCAGATAAAAGTAAACATTTTCAGAGGAAACACAAAAAAAGTCTTCAGAGAGATAGCTGCAAAGCTTGCATAAGCCTTAAGCTTTTTTTTTTCTGCTTTTATTCCGAGATGTCGGTCTTCACAAAACGACGTGCAGCCGGTTGGTTATAAGTGCTGCTCTTAATTTGTAAGTCAGCCATCAATAAGGAGCACACAGACCTGAAATGGAGGTAGAACCTTGCTGACTGTTATACACGTCATGCTCTTCGCAGCCTCAGGCACAGATGTCAACAGATAAAACTCACATATGTTGACTGATTTTACATCTATTCGCAACGGTACTGAGTACTCTGAACCTATGCTTTATATGGAAATGTATTTACACAGCACAAGCTTGGTGAGTGCTTCTGAAGAGCGCTTCAGTTGGAAGCTGCGGTGCGGGGGCAGAGGAGAAAAAGCGCATTCAGTGTCTCTGACTGGACAAACTATTTTTGAACCACAATAGATAGAAACAGAAGCCCAGAATTTTTATGGATGATACCACTAAGCAAATTTGGTACAACAGGATGGAACAATTAGTCAAATAAGAAATTAAATGTTTCAACTACAAGATGAGGTATAACTGGCTGCAGTTTTGATAAAAACAATCACTTGTAAATAATTTTTTATGGGGAAATGTTAAGGTGAACAAAATAATTGAAGCTAGCAGAAGAAACTAAATTAGGTCAAATAGAGTTTACAGGCACAAGTTATTTTGAGTGCTAAAATAATAAGCCTTATTCAAATAAAATATTTTGGTGGAATTTGACCATATTCCATTGTTTTTAACATTTTATTCATTTCTGATAATATTCTGCACCCCAAAATGCATAAATACACTGGTTTGAGGGTTTTATATTGATTCAAGTTGGAGATGAACAGTGGTAATGAGTGTTGAAAATAGCAGTGGTAATTATCCTCTGCTTCTTAAAATGTATCTAGTTCATGAGAGATATGGAGATCTGTTAGTACCAGTGACTTCTTATTAGAACAAGGTTCCGCAGCTGGTATTGCTTGCCAAAATTTTCAAAGTGTTCAATATCATTAACGCATGGGATGCTTCTCGCACTGCAAACACACGTCCTTTTGATTTGTGTCAGAAGATACTGGCTCTACTTTTGATGCTGTCTTCATCCACATCGATCATAACTACCCTTCCAGTGAAAACACAAATACACACACACGCACACACACACAGTATCTGTGTCCTTAGATGTCCTTAGATAAAACAGTTATGGCCACAATCATAGTAGTCATTTTGAGCCAATAGTATGCAGTACAATACAAGATGTTTGAGGTAGTTTCCACTATTGTGTCACAGAAATGCATGGAGTGCATTAAGCACAGGATGTAACGCATTACAAAAGTGCATGAAGCACCGTGGAGACGTCTGGCCTTGTGGATGCCTCTCAGATAGCAGCTTCAGCAGCAGAAGCAGCTGGCTGAACTGGAGATACAGCCTACCTGGCCAGCCTCAGGGCAGATATCACCAGCACATCTGAGCCACCCGCACACGGCACAGAGCCCTTGGCACCACATCTCTGAGACCACAGCTGCGGTGGGTCGGTCTGGGTCTGGGGTGCCTTTGGTGGAGCCCAGAGGCCCAGCACACATACACACAAAGCCCAGCTGTGGGCCCAAGCCCTACAACTGCTGGTTTCAGAACTACTGTGGAAAAAACGGTTCCTACAAATCTTGACCAACCTCACCTCACCCCAACCCCTTGGAAAAAAGGAAAAACAAAAAAGAAAAACAGAAAAAGCCCTGATCAGATACTGCTTAGTGCTTTCGTGTTGTGTTCAGAACGAACGTCCACCGGGAACTTTGCTGTGAAGCTTAATCACAAAAGTTTCTCACATTCCAATCTTCGTTTTTTTCCCCGTCTCCTAATTAAAACTGCTGAAAAGGCGCAAATTAACCGAAATGAAATTAAAAGAAGCCCCTTGCGACGGACGAGTATGAGGTTTAGGTCAGGAAAGAGATTGCTTTGGAGAGGAAAGGCTGAGCTCTGCAGAGATAGCAGTTGTGGAGAGCTGAGGAGGAAGGAGGCCCTCCTTCCAGCACAGAGGAGGAAAGGGCACCTCCCCCAGCCAGGAGACTGTGTCCCACATGCACCAGGAGCCGAATTGGCCTTCAGCTCCATTTCCCCCTCTTCTCATCCAGTTGCCGGATCAGTAATGGATTCTGGCTCCTGCATACCCCCACCGCTAGGCTGTTCTGGGAGGCCCAAATGAGAAGCCTGGGCCTCGGAGACCAGGTCTAGAGTGGCACGGCAACTCAGAATCCGGCCGTCAGATCACACCTCCGATCGACACAGCGCATATGAAGCAGGGATTTCCTGCATGGGGAAGCTGAATTAACCTAAAGATTCTTCTCTTCCCAGCTCTTAAGCGGATTGCCACTTGTATCTCCCCTGCATGAATACCAATGAACGCCGGGGTGATTGGCGCCACGTCAATAGGAGCACTCTCCTTCTGCTTTTCTCTTTGAGAGAATAGGGCCTCTGAATTAACGGTGTAAAGGAGAGAAGAAAAAAAAAACGGTCCCAAGACACGGCTGTTATTTCTGGAGTTTGTTATTTTTCTCTTTGATGTCAGTTTGGGGGCCTTTAACGCAGCCGCGGGGCCGCGGGGCGAGCACACAGAGGCAGCGCGGCAGGGCGTAGCTCCACGCTCCTCACACGCCCGCGTAGGGGGAGGCAGCGGCCCGTCGCCGCACGCAGACGTGCTGGGGGTGGAACTCGCGGCGCGCTAGCGTCTGCTCAATAAGGTGCGCTTTAGGCGCCATTCAGATAGATAAGCCTCAATCCCGGCAAAGAACAGCCTCCAGCTATCCCAATTCCCCGCCATTTCAGCCATGTCTTATATCACAAGCAGCCAGCAAGCCAAGAGCCAGGAATCACATTATTCACTTCACTTCATTTGTTTCCAGTCTTGCCGCATTAACTAGTCAAGCCTCTGGACGCAAGGACTTTTTCAAACAAATGTCTGGGAAAAGAAAATGAATGCTCCCCAACTTTAAAAATGATGACATTTTGCCCACCGGTTGACAGAAATGCAAATACATGCGCAAGTAATTCTTCTCCGGTATGGAGCACTAAACAAAACAAAACAATGCACACAAAAAATAATAACAATAATAAAATAGTCTCGGTGGCAACTGGGTTACAAACTTTCCTTCCGTTGTTTACTTTTATTATATTTCTTTATTTTCCTCTCCTTTACGGCATCAAACGGGAGCGCTCCTGCACTGTTGCGCTACCTGAGCGTGTCTGCACTGCTGATGGAAGCGGGAGCGGCGTTTGAGGTGCGAGTGAAGAGGGGGTGATTTGAATTCCCCCTCTGCAGTCAGGGACACAGCACGTAGCGCGGGCGGGAAGGGGAGTTCTGAGGAGCCGGGAACATCAATAGCGGGAGCAGAGAACATGGAAGGGTCCCCCTGGGAGCCCGGCGAACGAGAGGGGTGGGAGCACCGGGCATCAGAGCTGCCGTGACCTCTATCCAGGAAGCGCGGCTTCGCCGTGGCAACGGCTGCTTCTGAAGGCGCTCTGATAAGCCTGGGCTTAATATCTGGGAAAGGAATGAAGCCAATGAGAGGAAACGTGGAGATGGATCGGAGTGAAAAAAATTAATTTCTGCGAGTGTGTGTGTGTGCGCGCGTGTGTGTGTGTGATACGGACGCAGCGCGCTCGGAGGGCGGCGGAAGGTTTTGAGGATCGATGGTGAAGGGTGGTGGCGAGGCAGGGTGGAGAGAGGCCATCGGTGAGTCATGGTGTTAGACAGCGGGAGGAGGACCGACCGCGGCCCTGAGAACGCCACTGCTGAGGTGGCACTGGGGAGGCGTGGGCGAGCCGGCCGGGAGAGAGAGGGCACCTTCGGGTGAGGAGGCAGAGGTGCCAGCACCGCTCTGCTGGGCCCAGAGAAAACGCTCTGTTTCACCGCGGAGAGCAAATGATTAAATCCTCGGTCCCACTCCAATACGGCTTTCAGTGGGGATAGAGCTCTTCTATAATGGGGAACAACCATAGACCGTAGACAAAATATGGACCAAGTGACTGTCACGTCACTCACCGATGATGCATGGGCTTATGAAAAGTGTTTTAAAACCGCCATATTGTACAGTTGGGAGCCAGAGACTGTGCACTCCACTCACCGTTTGAGATAGAGTGACTTGGCAGTGAAGCAATCTGTCCGTAATTCGTCCTCAAAGTATTGGACACAATCTGTCTCTAATTCGTCCACAAAGTAGTATCCTAGTAACACACTAAGTTAAAGAAAATTGCCACATGGGGAAACACATGGCAACACAGATTGCAACTATGTTTTCTTGTGGGAATTTTTTTTTGGAATTTGTTTTACTTTTTTTTACCAGTTATGGCCACACATTGACTTCACATTGAAAACAGGTCTGAATAACTATATTGGAGCCAACCACAGTGGCGCTAGTGAGCACCTTCACTCAGCATGACCAGGAAATGGGCTTCAAACCAGAAGCATAGCTTGGCCGCTTGAGAGAAACACAGACCTTGAGTGATCCATATTAGGAGGCTGGCCCCACTATGTGTGTGTGTGTGTGTGTGTGTGTGGAGGGGGAAACTATCACTTTGAGCTGGGCCACTGTTTAAGGTTTGTAAAAGTATAGCTCTTAGGTTGTGCCACGCTTAGTAACAGCAACAGCAAAATGGCCGTAAACAAACTGAATCTCCATGACAACCATTAAAAAGAGGCCGACTCCGTCGTTCCATTGTGCAGCGTCTTCAAATCTCTTTCATATTACCTTCTAATTACGAGCATACGTCTACTTTCCCTGCCATCTTTTTTTTCCTGAGCAAAACATAACAGCAACATTTCCCCTCCTGCACCCCCCCTCCACCATTCTTATACCTTCTCCTGGCTACATTTCCTTATGCTAATGAGGGTAAGCCAGTGATGCCAGTGTTGACGCTGCAGGATATGTGAATAAACACTTAACCCTTCGAGGTAAAGCATCGCACTCCATCAAAAAGCACATTTTAAATGTCAATAGGCAGAAGCAGTCAAGAGACGACAGAAGACCTTCAGATTCCTTTTCTGCAAGATGCTCGGTGCCACATTCAATTTAGAGACAAACACCAAAACTCTCCCACACACAGTTAGTCTCCCATAATCAAAATGCCATGGCAGTGCAGAAATGCCAAGCAGAACACAATCACATTTCTGTCTAATTTAAATAAGCATAATTGGTATTCCTCATTTTGGGAAGGTGTCTAATCATCGTAGAGGGCTCCTTTTATGCCACGCACGCACACACAAACCAGTGTTGACAGAATTATATTAAGCATTATAAATCTCTCCTTATTAAGGTGAAGCACTGAATTTAGTTCCTGCACCTTTTTTTTTTTTTTACTAATTTTTACATGGTTGTTTTATTTTCAGCTGTTACAGTAAAATGGTCTTTGCTTTACTTTTGTATTTCCATCAAACCATCTGCTGATGAACTTACATACTAGTTATCTCCTCAGGTATGTATATCTCAACATATACAGGGAAACATGAGCCATTTTGATCGTCCTGCTTCATTATATCAATAGTCTGATACGAAGCCCTGCTCTAAAATAATAAGCTCTACAATAGGAGTGTAGTAAAGTCATTAGCATCAAATATTGGACAGCACAGCTGCATTGCATGTTTTACAGCTTATTTAAAATTTTTGACAGATGTTTGCGCTTTCTTAGAAATAATGCTAATTACCCAAAGCAGCAAACTGAATATGTTGAAGCTATCTCCAGCAGCACTACTTGACAGTACTTTTAACCAGAAAAATGTGCTTGTTGCATAACTTGGTCACAGATATATTGAACACAAATTAGAAGATTTTAAACAAAAGGTATTTTAGAATTCACAGATCAGCACAACTGTAGCCATAGGTTGACTTCCTTCCTAAAATGTTTCATGTACAGTATGGACAGATTTAGAGGAATATTCAAATTTTTTGTCTATATTTTCTCGTACTAATCACTTATCAGATTGCTGTCAACATTCACAATGAGTATAATCACTCCTCCAATATTCTTCAAAATAAATAGGTTTGCTGGGATGAATATTGTAGATGCTATTGTTAATATGGCTAAATTAATAAAACTCACAAAGTCAAGGTGCTTCATGAAAGAAAGAAAAAATGGTAGAGGTAACTTTCTTAATACAGTACATCCACCTCAGCTGTAGATTTCACTGACTTTCAATAGAAGCAGACACCATATTATTTATATAGTATAGTGACAAATACATATTGCATATATCTTATAGCTAAGCTTCTATATTTGGAGTGCAAAGATTACCATATTAATTGTAGCAAATAACCAAGTAATGAAATGATGAGAGAAAAATGAGGTTCAGGTTATGTGACAGTCATATCAGCTCCTCTGAGTAACAGCTCAGTGGATAACTCAAAGTACAGACCTCAAAGCGGAATTGGCAAGTCTTATTCTTGTACAAGGGCAATGTAATAACCTTGAGCTATTAGCCATCTACGAGTATGAAGTTTTTGCACACCATTGCTAGGACAATTTCAATAAAAACTGGGATGTGTTGAGCCATGCATCGAAGACCAAGTTTGTCTGTTTTTTGGTGCTAAATTTCCATTTATTTGCCTACCTCTAGAGCTGTCTTCTGGGGACGTGGGGGGCTTTCTGCACTGGCCTGGCAAGAAGTGATGCATCTTTGTTGCAGGATCTCATTCTCTGATAATGCACCTATCTAAATGAAAATATTAATATGATGGCCAGTCACTCTGTACAGTGGCTTTGAAGTGCAAAATATAAAAAAGAAAATTCAAATCAAAAACATGTGGCCCTGAACCCCCACCCTATACTGACTAAAGCCGATAGGTTGCCTTTGAATATCTAAAATATTTGCAAACAAACAAAACGGTCGAGTCCAGTCTAAAACATACATTAAAACTTAACTTATGTTAAGTTTGCAAAACTATACAAAGGATAGTAGGATCAATCTGGCACATTTAATTTTGCAGTCTTGCTATGTTGCATGTGACTATATAGCTGCTAGATATATGAAAAAGTTAAATTACATGACATTCATTATCAGACGCTGACCTTCAATGCAGTTCACATCTTACTTGGTAGCATCACGTTGATTAGCAATTTAGATAATTAAATACAAAACCATTTATTGAATCGCGTTAACTAACCTCAAACGAGTAAGCTATTCTCTATCCTGCCATAGTGAACAACGAATACACAGCAGTAGTGACCTGTAGTTTGTAAGCGAGCAATTATTGCCCTGACCTTAAAATGAACTGCCTTTGAGAATCATTGGTACTAAATGAGAGCAAACAGGCTGTTGAAATATGTCCGCACAAAATACAATACATGAATGCGATGCAGGCTATATTGAAATTGTTGTTTGTATATTTCTTAAATAATGCACGTTTTTGTCACATTAAAATACTATCCACATCCTGGAAAGGTGCGGGGGTAACAGTCTGCACTATATATGAGCATGTTAAACCTGTTCAAATTCAATGCAAACGTTACATAGCCTATTGCATTTTGATTTCAGTGCACTGCTGCTTTTTACCAACCATGCATGACTCACCATAAATATGAACATCCGTTACTCGACACGAGTTTATCTCCAAATTGTGTAATTACTCAAATCAAAATGAATGAAGAATAATTTGCTGATGCGTCATCTATTTTCCATATGCAGGTGCGCTCATGTGACCACCTTTACCTGACTAAGACAGAATAGTGAACACATGCCACTCCTAATGGATTAAATTACATACGTATATATGCACTTGGGAGCATGTAGGCATCTGCAAAAAATTACGGATTTGAATATGCGAAACTGCAAAAAAGGCTCATGTCAGGTTGGCATTTGCTACATTAGAAGTAGGAACAGTTTGCATTTTGTAAGGCAACCTTGCTGTCTACCATGTTATTTTGTAGCTGTAGACAGTTATCATGCTAGTGAATGCCTGTTTGGTATACGTCTATTTGCTGGTTCAAAAGCTTCAATCCAATCAGCGTTAATGAGTTGAAGAGATTGAACTGGGCCCAACTGTTCAAATAAATGAAATAAAATGCATATACACATAATGCCAATGCTGACTGATGGTGGTAACAGTCACAATATAGTTACAGTAAATGTTGTGTTAATTAAACTTTAAGAGAGTTAGTGACTCCAATAGGCACTGTATGTAGGCTGATCGTTACAGTCGTTCCAAAAGGAACCCGGTGATTCCATAGAAGAACCCAATCTTATTCAAGGGTTCTTTGTTGGATAAAATGGTTCTTTGTGTGGGAGATTTCACACTTCCTAGCTATGACAGAGGGTTCAATAAAGAACTAAAAAGTTCAATAAATAACTCATAAAGAGGGTTCAATAAAGAAACCTTTTATTATGAGAGTATACGAGTTGGACATTGTCACCCAATTGTCACCCAGGAATAGGCCTACATCTATTTATAAATATCTAAATAAATACAGGGGAAACTAAGAGTTGAATTTTTTTCATTAATTAGTCCAAAGAATTGTCACCCAGAAATAGCCCTACATGCATTTATAAATAAAAAAATTTAGGAAAATGTTGGAAAAATACAGAAAGACAACAGAAAAAGAAAAGGTTAATTGACTTATATTTATTTATTCTATTTATTTTTAGATTCTTAATCATGTAGGCTATTTATTATGTTATTTACATTTATATTCCAATATTATTATTATTATTATTATTATTATTATTATTATTATTATTATTATTATTATTAGTTGACAGGTTTAACCAACTTGAATCTGTTGTGAAAACCACAGACAGGCATTTTCAGAAAAGTTTCTTCAGATAATGACTGACAATAGGCAACAAAAGATTTATGCATCTAATCTTATCACTTTCTTTTCATGAAAAAATGCAGTGGTAAAAATGAAAATCTTCTAAAACAAAAGTCAATGTATTTGTATTGTGTGTGTGTGTGTGTGTGTGTGTGTGTGTGTGTGTGTGTGTGTATGAGAGAGAGAGAGAGAGAGAGAGAGAGAGAGAGGGGGAGAAAGAGATGAACGCACATACTGTATGTGTATTTGATTTTGTGTGAAGCATTGTCTCTCGCAACTCCATTATGAACTGGAAGAAAGAAAAGGAGAAATTGTGATGCATATGATCCATTTAATTTGCGATCGGATTTAGTGCAGCACATGCAAGCTCAAATCAAATCTATCACAGTCCCCTACCCCCTATCAAATTTCAAAATCTGTTGCTGGCACAAGTAGCATTAAGTTTACCACAGTCACACTGACCAATTGTTTGAATGTTTGAATTCTCAGCACCCCATTCATCAAATCATGGAATAATATTCACAATAATTATAATTCTGTCATATTTCTTTGTGGCCGTCCCCACACAAACAGAAACAAATAAACAAATAAATAAATAAATAAATCAATGAATAAATAATCTACATTACAGAGAAAGATAAGCGGTGAAACAGTGATTGAAGAGGCTTTCGAAACAATTGGCAACATTTCATGTAAAATATACTGATATGATATTTATGGTTAAAGCTGACCTGCAAAATGGTGAATCAATAATCACTGGTGGGACATTGCTGTGTCACTGAGACCCTATAGGGTTAAAATTCCCATGCTGCATTGCTCCACACCATCTGTTTAACCACTGTCTTACAACACAGCCTTCCTCCAATTCCTCCACCTGCTCCTTGTGAGGTTCTGTTTATATTTAATTTGTTGAGAGAACTCCCGGAGGGGAGCAGTCAAAGCCATACAATACTGTAAAGCTAAGTGTTATCTGACTAATAAATGTAGATTTTTCTCTAAAGCATTTCCTGGATGAGAAAGCTTTTTCTCATTTACATCAGATGCGTTTGTGGCTGGCACTGTTTTCGTGGACCAAAATGTCCGATTTGAGAGTTGTACATTGCATGCCTTGATTTCCCCTGTAGCCACTGTGTGTGACTTTGGGGCGATGTGGTGCTTCATTCCTTGTACTAATACAGCGTTGTGAATGCACAGAGGCGACCTTGACATTTATGATATAAAGACGGCTGTTTGCAGGCGGTGGCAGACCAGAGAAGAACCAGGACTTTAAACTTTAAGAGGCCCTGCACAAGCCCAAACTAACTATAGCTGTAGCATTATTGCACCACAGCAGGTTTCTCAGCCACCTGGGTCACACTCACAACAGGAAACAAAAAAACCTTCCGACGGCGTTAATGATCGGCCGAACCTCTGGGCTCCGAGCTTCAGAAGATCTCATCAGGGAGCAGGACCAGTGCTCCCACAGAGGTAGAACCTGCTGCATCCCCCGCCTTCTGTCTAATGATGCCTTCAGGAATCCTCCAGTGTCAGGCTACTGATAGATTCTGGAGGGTAAAGTATCCCCCAAGACCGTGTACCTGCTATAAAAAAGAAGATGGCCGCTAAAGTTTTTTTTTTTTTTTTTTTTTTTGTTATTGCTTCAGATTTGATGGCTCACAAGTTTAAAAAGATGCAGCGTCGGATGATTTGCTGGAGCTGAGCTCAAAGGGAAATGTAATTCCTGGGGGTCCCGTGTGTATATTCCTCTGCTGCTGAGAATCTAGTGAAGTTCAGTGGAAAAACTGCAGCTGCACTTAAATGATGAGGCTGGTTCTCAGATCCTTTTAATGTGAAGCATGCTGTTGGCTAGAATGCCAGCTGGAGATCTGTTTAGTAATGGGGGGTCGGGGGACGGAAAGAAAATGATTAGCACACTTCAATTAAAACAGATACGAATCAGCCGGCACAGGGTATGATCACACACACAGCCCTCCTGATTGGTGCCAGAAGTATAGGGCTTAAATATCATGCATGTCTGAACACAGCAAGCAGTGATTGATAGAATGACTAATTTTATTTAACTATCTAAATCTCATATGGACACTAAAACACGGTTATGATTCTCATCTTTTCAGAAAGCACAGATAAGTGTAGCACCTTATTATTAGCCATTGGTGCAGGTGTCTTTCAAGCGTAAACTCACTTATCCAGTCAGTGGCAGCATTGCAGAAAATCAGGGAGATGAAAAGAAAAGCTCCCAGTGATAAAACGAGCGGGGAGAGGCAGGGCTGCTTGAAGAGTCCTAATGCATCCTTTGTTGTGTAAAAACCTCATTTAAAAGTTTCTCCCATTACAAAACCGAAATAGACCCTTTTCAACATAGAAAAAAAAAATTAAAAATTGGCATGAAAGACAAGAGATTACACTTTTTTATAAGTCCCTGGCTGGCAGCCACGGCTGAGATGACAACACTGGGCCTCGAAAATATATAAAAAATGGTAAAATTGTATAGGGGGCCGGATGCTGTCTTTTACTGTATGCCTTAAAATAGAGAGCAGGAACCATCCGAGGGATACTGGTGGTTGTCTCAGAGTACTTAGCTGTCACCTGCCCTTTCTCCCCAGAAGAAGGGATTGTCACCTTCACCAGGCTGAAGCAGGAGAAGCCATTTCAGCAGTTTGTGAGCACTGGGGTAATTAGCTCGTCATTTCAATACATGCCCCTGCACAGGATGAGTGCCCTCATTCATACTTGTCAGATTGTCCATGTTAAGTGGAGGCATAGACACTAGATAAAGTCTCTTACTACAAGTACGAACCAGTGATTAGCACGGTCAGTAGCGGGACATCCAATCCCCTGCTTCTCCCTGTAGCAGGGGCAGCATGCCTGTTTAGGCATGGTGTAATCTGATGTTTTACTAATGCAGTTTCACTCCTGCTAAACACATTCCACTTCTCTGTCCATCGCAGCTTGTACAGTTACACATAATCAGTTTCAGAAAAAACTTCTCAACAACCTGTCTGTCCAATTTGTAGGATATGCACATCAAAACTCGCGCTATGACAGCAAATAGAAAGCTATTATTCCATCCCATTTCAAACATTGTTCTTCCTAAAACCACCAAAACCTATAGTTGTGAACAAACGGCTGGTTACAGTCCATATAAAAGTCCTCTATGAGGGACATAACCGGCCCGTGTTAAAAAGGATTGAGTGGGCTGAAGGATAGGAGATCTCAGTGGGGTTTAGGGATAACAGCCTAGCATCAGTAAAGCCCCCGTAAAGTGAGGGCATGCCACTGATTCAAATGTATTGCCTTACAGATTATCTTTATTGTTGTAGAGCAATATTCCACTGTCAGATTCCCCATATACCGTATATTAACAAATGATGTTCCACACTGGCAAAGCTGCGTGTTCATATCTGTGAAGAAAAATAGCAATAGAAAACTAGAATTCATTACTTTTCAATGAGATTATAACCACAGATAGGAAAGCAAAGCTACAGTATGTGTTGATGGCAGGGCTTGTGTGGAGGGGAAAGGTTTGCCATTGCATGCTGCTTGTGGTGATCGTGCTATAGCACATCAGACCTTTATTTCAGAACAAAGAACCCAGATATTTTCCATGTCACTCATCATTTGGCCATCCCACCACCAGTACTGTATGTATTTACGATCAAGGAAAAATTACTCTTCCGGAATTGAATCACACTGTCTATCAAACATTTTCACATGAATGTTGGCAAAGCGCTTTACTAGTATCCTAACTGCAAGCTTGCAACAGAAAATAATAAGAAACATTATTTCTATAAGGCCAGCTTCCAAGATTCATGAATATTACACTGTAAGAAAGTGACAGCGGAAAATTAGAAATCCTTCACGTCAATATTTTTTATTTTGTAAAAATGAGTCATCCGCACTCAAAGACTGCTTCTAGATGAGCACATTCCAGTATGATAGCAATTATTACAACAATATCATGTGTAGCCACCTGAGAATCACTGGCAGCACATTAAACAGCTGTTTCCCATTGTGCATCATGTCTGTCATTTTGTAAATATCCCTGTACAATCATAATATGCTGTCTCTCATCACTAATTTACTCATGGATGTTGGTAATGCATTTACAGTAATACTTCTGACAATTACATAGTTTTGAAGCTTTTTTGGGCAGAGAAACAAACTTTTTTCTCCAACCAGCCATAGAAATGAATTGTCGAGCAAGCGATTGAACTGGATAACTAACAAGCTGCCTGAAGAATTGATTTATCTCCCTTGAAAGCATGTGTAAAACGTTTGCATACTTTATAAACATACTCTACACAATAGAATATACACCCAGTGAGCACTTTATTCACATGTGAATGAAAACTAATTGTGACATGAAATCAAGTGAAATTCCACATATTCACATGTGATTGACTTTCCAAAATGTAAAATCTAATTTAGTGAGCATAATAAAAAATAAGTAAGCAAAACTTTTTTTGTAACTCTTCCGAAACTTTTAACATAACTGATAACTTCACTGGCCAACTTCATAGCTGGCCTGATTTTGATTTTGGTATAAATAAATAAAATACAATATACACGCATTTTAATATAATATATAAACAACAGTAAATGCATTTAACTACTCAAATGTATATAGATATGACTTTAAAATATCCTAAAGCAATGTATTAAATGTGACTCATCCCTTTGGTGTTGTCCAAACTAACGTTTCTTTGGTCTAATTTCACAAGAAGCACAATTACAACTAGTTTCATTAGCAACTTGTTTGGATTTCACAGGTTTTATAAAAAAGTTCCTCACATACTGTAACCTGAAACACTTAGCTATCTGACAGCAGCTGGCTGCCCACACTGAAACAGAAACAAGCTACGGCGCATTCGCCTGCGTACGTAAAGCGGAAAAGGAGATTCTGACCGAGCGCTGGCTGGCGGACCGTGTCTGAGGACAGGATGTCCGAACGCTGCAGTCGCTCAGGGGACTTCAGCTCAGGTTCACCTGGAAGAATGGCTCTGGTGTGCTGTTCTCCAGCGGGTGGGCCCATATGTCACTCCTGGTATTTACAAGCTATATTAACTGACCTCCAGTTTGCATGCCAGACACGGGAATGAAGAAAATCTTACCTTCAATGTGTATCTTAACCCTTGTGTTGTCTTGCCACTATGGTTAACGGCAGGGAAAACCCCTTCAATTATTATTTTTTCAACTTGAAATTTAATGCCAAAGTGTGTGATGAGTGACAGGTTGTTTCTTCATGCAAAATAGATTTGGGGTTTAAAACTCAACTCAATTAAATTTTATTTTAGGGGTTTAGTGAAGGCGGGTCATTTTTGACCCTTGGGAAAATGGGATTATTCAGAATGTTAAGACTACACAAGGGTTAACTGACCTCCATGACACTGGAATCAAGCGAGGCCTACCTTCAATGTAAATCTTAAACATTAATGAACTTTAGGAAACCAAAAAAAGTTAGCAGTAGTTTACTTGGGGCTATGCGTGAGACAGAGCCCACTGCAGCACTGGTGCCAGACACAGCTACTGTACGAACGGCCTGCGCGAGGAATCCCAGGCCGAGAGACGGCAGGCGGAGGAAGACGGGAATGAAAAGAGCGGGAAAAGCCGGCGGCTGCCTCGCTGCTCCTCGCAAAAAAAAAACCCGCTGTACTTCAGAGCCGAGAAGTCATGTTAGAGAGCCACAATAACAAGTCATAATAAGATGTAGCATTTTACAGTGTCCTGTGTTTCAAGGGTAGAATGTGAAAAAAAGCAATTTCACATTTAATATTTGGCACAATGCACATCTGTGGAGCGGGGGCCGAGCCGGCAGCCTGCAGGGCCGAGACGCACACTGCTCCGCTCAGTTAAAAGAGTTGAAGTGGAGGAAATTTCAAAGCCTCCCCTGCAGACACGCTGTGGCTTTGCGCATTTTAATGCTGAGATATTCAAATACCCCACCGCACACTTTTTTTTATTTTCTCTCTTCTTCTTGAATTTCAAGCACGGCTCTTACGTGAGTAATGGGACGCTAAGTTCGAAGGGAGAAGGCTAATTTGGGGAGGTCCCTACCTCCTTGAGGTGAAAGGACCTTGGAAATCTTTTTTTTATTTTTATTCAATGAACCTGGAACTGAATTAAATTGAACAAAAACGCATTTAAATAAAAGCAGCCAAGAAGAGGTTACAAGCCATTTCAGTCAGCCAGGCAGCCCATTAAAGACGCCATCCAGACATTCCTGCATAAAACATTGGCTCACCACAAAGGTGCCTCCTAATAGCAGTTGATTAGCTTTGCTATGCACGATTCCCCTGTTACTGGCATAAAAGCTGCAATTAAAGACAGATGTAAACAGGAGTAACACTCCAGTACAACAACAATTCTATTTTTTCACTTTCATGACTACACAAACACACAAATCATTGAGTAGCAAGGTTTTGTCAGTACATCCCTTTATGCATTACAGAGCATCAGTGACGCCCTATGTTTTCCTATGGATAAAACATGCCAAATAATTAGGAAAAGTGCACGGGTAACCATGAACTTCCAGGCTGCCGTGACATACAGGACAGATATACAGATTGCAAGTGCATTAGCACGAGTATTCTATCAGTGTGCACTAAGTGCATGCCTACCCAATATGTGGGTATGCTTTAACAATGTATGTATTCCTAAAGCCATCTTGAAGCCTATTTAAGATCTTCATTATCATAGCAAAACATCTTTATAAATCATACATGGATATACACTCAGTGAGCACTTTATTAGGTACTTGGACTTCTGCTGCTATAGCCTATCCACATTAACACACTGTGTATTCAGAGATGCTCTTCTGCATACCACTGTTAGAATGTGTGGTTATTTGTGTTACTGTCCCCTTTCTGTCAGCTACGACCAATTCCTCAGACCTCTCATTAACAACGCATTTCTGCCTGCAGAACTGCAGCTCACTGGTTCTTGTGATACAACTCTGCCTACAAATCGCCTACAATTTCCATGCTTTGGAATGACCTAATAACTACATAGCCCTCTACAATATGCCCGCCACCATTTCCTCTGTATTGTATCTGTGACGTCATGTGTGTCACGCTGCATCTTCAGAGCCAGTCTGAGCTTTGGGGACAGTCATTTCCTGGCAAGCAATGTAGTTTTTAAAGCTTCGTATTGGTACCATCACAGAATAAATGACATTTTCTCAAAACACAGAATGTATCAAATATAGCTATATATTATAAATGATACAGAGCCACCTCTCTGACAGAATGGCCAGAGTCATTTTTGTTGTTTTTGGAATAGAGTTCTTATAATAAGTGATTTTAAAAAAGTCTATGGAATTTTTGGATGGAAAGATTTCTTCATAACCCAGGGGGCGTGGTTTTGATGTCAGACTTCAGTACTTGTGTAAAAATCCCAGGAGATCAGCAGTTTCTGAGATACTCAAACCACTCTGTCCGGCACCAACAATCATTCCACGGTCAAAGTAACTTAGATCACATTTCTTCCCCATTCTGACATTTGGTCTGAAAAACAACTGTACATCTTGACCATGTCATGTTTTTATGTATTTAGTTTCTGCCACATGATTGGCTGATTCAATGTTTCTATTAACAAGCCGGTATACAGGTCTACCTAATAAAGTGCTCAGTGAGTGTATGTGTAGTGAATTTGTCAGGTTGATTGTCACCACTTCAGATTAAATGTGGGTTTTCATCTTTCGTGGAGCGTTGCATTTTCCTGTGAGTGGTTTGTAAATATTTGACACTGTAGTAATTAAAGCGTTGTATACGCTTCATGGGAGCTTAAAAAACACTTTATGTGTGCCAAAGGTTCCACCTTTTTACAAGCAATAAAACAGCAGTACCTGAAGGATACAAATCCTTCAGGAATGAAGGTTGTTTTGTAACTGAAATGTTCTTACATTTGAAAGTAAGAAAGTCAAACACCAATTTTGTGAGATTAGGAATGCTACTTTCTGGAGCAATATTATAAGAACTCCAATGCACTCCTATCATGAAAGGCTTAAAAACCCTTTACTGATATTGCATTATCTTTCAAGAAAAGATCAAGTAGCACTTGCCAATGCATTGTGCCCAGATGTTTGGGCAACACCAACTATACTTGAAACAAATTAATTTGATTGCTGACTTGCATTATTATAGCTTGATTCCTTATTAAACTGGCTCAGTACATGCCTACTGTATAAATATATTTAAAATGTAATAATAATAATCAAACAATCTGTAAGCCTGTAAGCCTTATATCATCAGAAATATTTTTTTTCTATATGGACGGTAGGTAGCAACTGCAAAAAAAATAAAAATAAAAATACATATGCAACAAAAATATTAAAAAGGTATGAAGTTGAATTGTTATTAAGAATGCAATGTTCAATTAGGTTGTAATTTTTCACGCTTCTTCTGGGTTCAGACCCTGCTTTAGATGATCAATCAGTCTGCGTCTCGGAGGTTGAGTGTGTTTATATACAGTATACGAGAAACCAAAAGGATAAGGTCTTTGTAGCCATAGTACATATGCAAGGATGGGAAAAGTTGCTCTTTCTCTCAGTCTTACTAGTTCACAGGGTCTAACCTGGCAAGAAATCACAGCCAAACAGAGCCTGTCAATGATCTTGGAGAAACTTCACCAAGTTTGAGATATCATTATGCTCCGTCTTTGTGATCACTTTCATACTGCCTGCTCCACTACATCAGAAATGTCAGGTCTTATTGTTCAAAGAGAAAGGAGCATCTTTTATACCTGAAAAGTCCTAGTTTTCATTCAAAATTGCAGAATATATAAAACGATGTTTTTTTTATAGTAACAATGCAGAACAGGAACTCACTTTGAGAGGTGAGTGAGTAGGCTTCACAATACATAACTTTTCCCCCCTAAAGACTAAAGACAGCTATCTATCTAAATAATAATAATAATAATAATAATAATAATTATTATTATTATTATTATTATTGTTATTATTATTATTATTATTATTAATAGTAGTAGTAGTAGTAGTAGTAGTAGTAGTTTTGGCACAAACCAGGATTTGGTTAGCTGCATATAATACATAATGCTTACCACTCATACTAGTGAAAAACAATGTTTGAGTCCAGTTTCAAATGTAACTTCAGACGCAAAGTAAGTTTACTGGAAGAAAAAAAAGAAAGAAAACAGAGCAGGGCCCATGGTCCATCATATCAGCACCGAGGTAAACGCTGAAACTATGTGAGGTCCAACAGGGCCGTGTGCAGCTATGCGCACTAACCAGCGGGTCACACACAGATAAGAGTGTGAGGATTCCAGGGACTGCTTTCTGCTTTCCACAGCCATGAGTCTGATCCAACAGAGGCTGGGCTCTGCTCAGACTCTCCATAGCCACTCATTGGCTTCCTGTGCTTATGGGGCCAAGCAGGGCTCCTGGTCCTCTGTCTGCTTCCCCCCGTTACCATTCTCTCTGTGCAAATGACAAGTCAAGGGCTTTCGCCTGTCCTCCCTTTTAATTGTGTACATTTTAAATCAGGTGCTTGGATATGCTGTGACCTTCCTATAATGTAAAACTCCAGGATAATCTAAGCTTTACATATTGTTTATACATGTATTAGAATGTAAAAAAATAAATCATATTGGCCTTCTGCCACGGTATATATTAAGTCCTATACAGACATACCTTAGCGGGATTACTTGTCTTTATTGGGTGAGCATAACCAGTATGGTGTCACCCTAACCAGAGGAGGTCTTTGATCAGGACTCATACTGTGTTTAGCCGAGGCGGCCAATCCTTGCTCCGGCAGGGTCAGCAAACAGAGAAGGTCAAGGTGGATTGAGCGAGTGCTGAAAATTCATGTTGCCGCTTTGACGGGCCACACGGCAAAGAACTAAGAGCCACTCTGCATTAATTCACATGTGAGGGGAAAAAATAAAAGACCTGACCCAAGTACTAGCAATTCACTCTCCCCACTCTGCTCCCAGCTCCTGGCCATATGCTCAGCGTTCAGAAATCAGGTGTCAGCCAACAAACGGTGTCATGTTCTCCTCTCCCCTGTGCACTCTGAACAGCCAGCCCTCTCATCAAAACCACAATCTGTGGAGCATTTGTAAGACAGTTACAGTCATTAATGCTAATCGCATGTAACACGTATCACCCTGGCACCCATTACTGATACATTTCTGAATCTAAGACTGCCCTCTCCCTGACCCTAGCTGACACACACACACGCACGCGTGCGCGTGTACACACACACACACACACACACACACGCACACAGGTTCTTAATGAAAAGCTGCTTATGACAGGGCAAGACTGAACATTTGATTGGCTTTAGATTCAATTTGCAAATGTTTAAGCCCTAACAGTTTAATTTCCTGCTACTCCCAAGTGGGTAATTGTTTCTCACTGCCTACACAGAGACTGTCGATCTAGACAGTTTGACCTTGTCTCTGTCTGTTCTGACCTCTAAAGATGTACAGCAAAGATCATATCACGGAAAGCAATACTCGCGCAAACGGCCCCAGTGCAAATTGATTCTGCTACACAGAATTCGCTCCCATCTCAAGCGAGCAAGAGACATTATTTCTCTATCTTTGTTGTAAGCAGTCCAGAGATGTGATTTTTATCATTATGAAATGGTGCTCTGCATATGCTGCCGGTGTCTGTCGATGATAAATCCCAACTGTGAGTAATGACAAATAAATTGTTAATGCTTGACACCTATGTTAAACACATAATATCTGTCAGTGTTGTGATAGTCGGTTAAATTGTCTGTGGTAATGGGAAGCACAGAAGTACTCCAGTGACATTGCCCATGGCGGCTCTCAGACTTTGGTGAAGGTTGTCCCCTGAAATCGCACCGTACTGTCGCCCATGTGCACCGATGGCAGTACCAGATGAGTCCAACGGAGACAAGATGGTTATCCCTCAGTTTTCAGAAGCCAACGTTGTCCAATAAATCCTTGAAATTGAATTTATAGATGAGCCAATTGAGCTATATATTCCTTAGATGTCCTTGGAGCAGGGACCAATGACCCACTGCTTAATTAAAATTCCAGCCGAAAAAAGCATGCTTTGATAAAAATCAAATTCCTAATTAGCTTGGATAACCCCAAGCTATCTCTAAAACAAAACGGATTGGATGAGTTGTAGGTCAAATTATAGTGAAGCACAGACAAGGAGAGTACATTTTGTGCTCTTTGTTATAAAACCCAAGACAAGCTTATATCATTTATGTAAATGCATGTACTTTTTGACATCTTGGAGCCATTAATAGAAGAAAATGTATGTTTATTCAGACAGGCAATATTAAATCATTATTCCACTGTTCCATGATCAGGTAGAAACTTGGATTTCCAGTTCTAGGTTCAGATTTGAGCATATTTATATTTTGGTGATTTCTGACAATAACCAGCACAATTGGTGCTGGCCATCAGACATACTCAATTAGACGAGGTAGAGGTGCCAAATATAAAATATTTCAAAATCAAGTGTGTATTTTTTGGACAAAATAACTGCTGTGATTATCATCCAATTTGCCAGTCCAAATACACTGGGAAAGGGAGCAACAATCTTAAAATAGCCTTTTCTATGACAGCACTGTGTGTTATAGATGCTAACACAGTATAGCTCCTACTGCATATGTTTAAAATAAATTTTAAAAATGCTGTTCCTGTACTGCTGGCGAGTAATGCTTTTGCAGTTGGTGCCAAACCTCACTTAGTGCTAGTTTACCAGAATATGCAGCTGAGCCAGACAGACTCACGTGTTTATATCTCTGCTTGGCCAAGAAGAGAGTTTAAACAGCGTCACGAGGAGAAACACAAGGAACAATAAAGGAGCTGGTCTTGAGCGAAGAAGCTCTATCAAACCATCTAAAAGGCAAAGGATATTTTCCAGTATGTGCACATATTTTAGGGAGCCAATCTCAGGGCAGATTGATACACACATCATGAGAAAGATAAATACATCATATTTTGTAATTTTACGATTTCCATATTTTCTATCAACAGCATAACATTTGCCTTATTGTTCAAATGCGATTCCTCTTGGTCCGCTCTGACTGGCTGGGAGCAGCTCTGTGAAGGAAATGCAATAAAGCTAAGAACGAGAACCCCGCCAGCTTTTCAGCCTGGGCTGCTACTGCCCCCTGGCTAGGTTTCTGCAAGTATAAAAGTGACCACTGTGAGCCTGGAATACAATGGAGGCTAGCTCCAGCTCACAGGGCACTTGGCCGCAACGCATCTGCTGAATTTCACATCAAATATTGCTTTAAGATTATATGAACGGCAAAGCGCAAATGACTGCAGGGTGACGTCCGTTAGGAAGCCAACACCTGTTTATTGTGAGCTCTCACAAGCCGGTGTCAAAGGTCTGACTAGCCAGAGGGCCTCACAAAATCAAATTCCTTCAACCTTTCTAAGTGTTCCAGCTTGCAGTAAATAATTGATGGTGTCACTAACGGCTGCTCTGGTGCCATAACGGTGATTTGTTTGCGGAGAAAGTCAGAATGGGTTCAGTAACCTTACAGACAGCCCATGGAGAGCTTTGGAATGCTCACATTAAGGGCCTGAGAGAAATGTCAATCGCGGCTCTTCCCGGGATGGGGCTTCCGCGCTGAACGCCGCGGTCCATCTCTGACAGAGAGGCAGGGGCCAAGCGCATTCAGCGCCGGCACCAGCCAATCTCCGCCAAGGTCACACACGCGCGCTTTCATGAGGAAGACCAAAGCACGGAGGAAAAAAAGAGAGAGAGAGAGCGCTCTACCCGCCCAGGGTCTCAGGGTGTTATTTTAACAGAAAGTTTTTTGGAGTTCCTCCTCAAACAGAGAGAGTAGCGCCGTCTCGCAGTCAGGACGCAGCTCTGTGCCGTGCACGAGGCACATACATTATCCCTTACCTTTAACACCAGCTGGGTGGGCTGAAGTGAGAGGGTCTGTCTTAATTATCAGAGATGTATTGCATTCATTAGGGGAGGCTTTCTGATAAATAGGCGTTCTCAAACTCTTTAATCCTGCCGTTCTAACGCCGTGTCAGTGATAAACAGGGGGAATTAAGTTTAAAAAAATGAAAATGTTATTAAAAAATGATAAATTATAATAATGCATGTTACTGTACTGCAAATATATGTGCTACTCCCTCTCTCTGAATGCTGCTGTCCCAGTGTTGAAAGGGAAAAAAAAAATCAGCTGTTATTGATAAGGAGTAATGGCTGCTTACCACCTGTTCACAAAAATATTTTGGGCCAGATTTAGTAAAGAATTAGTCACAGCGCAGAAACAGTCTCTCTGCTGTGGCTCTGTTGCAGTTAAACATGCCCACACCACAATGGCCGATTTACTAAGACTGCTCCTAATTAAGCAACCGCCCTCATTCACAATTTTGTGACAGAAGACGCCCAAAAAAGGATGTGAAACAATATGGCATTCTTACACGTGTCGATTTCAAGGCACCAAAAATAGAGCAGAAAAACCAGGCATAAGTAGAGAGGCAACAGTGACAAAAACAAAAAGTTACATTTACAGATCAGTAAATAGAGGTGACGGTCAGTGTGGTGTAGCTGTATTACAAGGCAGGAATACAACCTATGGACGGACAAGAAATTTGGAGTGAGATCACAAACAAAACACATTAATTATGCATGAGGAAATGAACAGCAGATGATATAAAGGAAATAGTGTTTGCCTGCCTACAAAAGAAAAGCTTTCCTACAACATAGTGCGGGGAAAAGACACAGGCAGCGGTTCACCCACAGAGGAAAGGATATTAACACCAATAGAACAACAGGTAGAACAATTTCTGCAAAATGAGCAAGTGGCGGGGACGGAGGGAATAGGCACAGCTGAACCGTGAGGGGGGAGGGCCGCAGAGCCTCTGAAGGTAAATTGTATTCACAATTAATTCTATACCCTACTGAGAGTAAATGCAAATGGAACAATTCACCACTGTTTCTCATGCAAGCTGCTAGTTGCCGACAGATTGGTCAACAGAAGTCCTATGTTCTTTCAATAAAAACAAACATCATTTTCATATTATGTCTGACTGTCCAAGATAAATCTCGCTTTGGGACTAAAACAGGCTATCTTACCCTCAGATATCCTATCCTATCATATTCAATCCTATGTAAACTGCTGGCATAGACTATGCAGCACCTCAGACCTTGTAGACCAAAGTGCAGACTGTGAAAAAGGCTTCCTTGTAAAGGCCTGGACACAATGACATGTAAAACTGAGAGCAACTACACCATAGATAGCTTGGATGGAACTTTGCTTTGCTTTTCTTTTATGTTCTCCAGTAATTCAATTATTTACAGCGCAACCAAACTATATATCTGCTTCACTATAGCTGTTTAATTAACTGAAAGAGGGAAATTATTTTACCGAAGGCCAGGACCCTCTCTGTCATATTCTGTTTTGCCTCAGTCCTCTGTCTTCCCCTGGCTCTGATGACTGCTGTAATGACTGGGAGAGTGAACTCTTTATTAACATAACTTCACAGAAAATGACTGCCTGGTATCAGTCGCTCTTATAATCCGCACCCAACCAGGACAGTCAATTAAGGCGTGCTTTACTACATTTCACCCAATACGTAATTGCTCCACCATGTTTCACCAATGCGTTCAACCCTCACGTACGTATTAACTATTAATCGAGTGTGGCTATTTTTTTAGGAAAAGTTCACAGTAATCTTAAAGGAACCCAATTCAAACCCAAATTATGCAGGACATCTCCCAGTTCAAGCCCAAATTAAGCCGGACATCTCTAGATCTGATCTGAAATATGACAGCTACCGGGCACAATGTACAAAAGTATAAAATAAATCAAAAGGAATAAAGTTACTTCTTTCTCCCATGTACTCTAGACTGTGAATAAATGATGTGGTCATTATCAATTTCTTATGGCTGCTTAGGATTTGGTTTCTGTGTGTCTGCCCGTAACTTACATTCTTTAAATTTCTAAGGAGAGTTGGTACTTAGCGCACTGTCCTCTGTGTTAACTTCTTTTCTCATGGTGTTCACCTCAATATCTGGCCGCTATGCAATATCTTGTTCTGTTTGTTACTATTCTTCCCAGATCTCTGGGAGAATTTCATGCTGCAGACAGATCTGTACAAACACTGGGGATTTCAGTACTCTGATTGGTAGAGGTTAACCTAATCATCTATAATTGGTAGAATGGTTCTCATTTATATTGACTAGCTTCATTGATCTGTCTGGCAGCACATCTTCTACTATAAATAAGAGCATGTCAACACGTATTCACTTTCTTACTGACCAGGAAACAAGTAAGTTTGCCGGAAAAGCAATGCAAGAATCATAAATGACAAAAACATTTACTTCACCACTCAGTTTCATATTCTTAACTCTTATGAAAGGTTAAATGTTGTTTCTTTAGTTAGATATTACCAATACAGCTTAATAAAGAGAACTGTAGCTATTTAAAGAAAAAGCATGCAAAGTTACTACAACAAACACTCCACTAAATATAACATCACATCAAATCTTAATAACCCCCCAAATGCTATAATGCTACACTAGTCAAAATGAGAAGATTTGTGTTTAAAAAGGCAACACTTGAGCAAAATATTCTTAATTCTATTTTCATAGTTTGAAAGTTTATTTATTGATTTATTTACATATCTACTTACTTACATACTTATACGATGCTTCCTTTTTCAGCAAGGACATTTCTGCTGAAGCACAAGCCTAATTCCATATTTATTGTGAGATTAGTCCCTTACAAATCAACACATGTTGATTTTCCATGAGAATATTTGCATTTTTATTTAAAATGTGGTAGAAATAATTACAAGTCAGACTCAGTTCTTCCCTCTGGTCGGATTACAGAAACTCTTCCATTCATCCTTCCACAAAGGTAATTGTATTTCTGGGAATAAAAAAAGGTTCATTTGCCATGAGAATATTACCGTTTTTATTTAAAACTTTGTTGAAATACAATTACAGGCCAGAGTGAGCTCTTCCCTCTGGCTGGATTATAGAAACGCTTCCATGTTCTGTGGAGGTAATTGCATTTCAAAAAAGTAAAATGGGAGTATTCTCATGGGTGGTCAACACATGTATCTATTTTTGAAAGATTCTTCCTCTACAAAAAGTGAACTAATTAGGGCCCCACATCAACATGAAATACATATTTTGGGACTTTCACATGCTAGATACACATAGCTAACCTTAATGTGTCAGATAAAAGTATTACCTATGACAAGGAGAAGCTCAGTACTTATCAACTGCTAGAGCTTGAGCTTCACAGAAAGCATAACTATAGTTATGGTAAGTAAAAATTTAGTGAACATTTTTCAGCATTGTATTACTTTAAATAATTTGTCTTTAAACCATTTTATGTTCATATCCATAGAAGAAAATTATATTATCAATACATACAACTGAAAGGGCTATGAGTAGATGGTACAGTAAGTAGCCAATATTTAGTACCAGTAGTTAAAAATAAATTAATCGAAGCACCACGTTTCACATTTATTTTGAGATTGGATTATTTACTGAACAAGACTATTGTTGTGTAGCAACTGAATTATTTTGTGAAAAGCTCTTTATATTCCACCAAGCAGTGTCCATCCAGCTCTCAGAGGCCGGGTGATCTGAGGATGATAGCTATGTGCTATTGTTTGTTCACACTTTTATTTATCATTAAGGACCAAAAAAGAAACATGTTGGGAAATTACAACATCTTGCATCAGGGAGGGAAAGTCAGAGGACTGACCAGCAGACCAGATGCCACCTCCCTGTGGCCACACCAGCATCAATGCAGAAAGCAGGCTTGCATACAGAGAGAAGAGGCTGACACGCGTGATGGACTGAGCTGGGGTTTGCACATTTCTCAGCAAAGTTTGCTCCTGAGGGTAGGAACAGGACAGCTCTGTGTTCTTATTCTTTATATGTCTCAGACAGGGTCTTTCTGGTGTGTGCCCGATCTATTCAAGACTAACATTTCCAACAGATTCTCTAAGAGGCAGCCCATAATAAAATAAGCACTTGCAGGTAATTTTGAATAATACATAGAATGCTTTAAAGAGAGAATGACACTGAATCACAAGCTGTTTTCGTGGAAAATGATGGTCATGATGTGTGGTCTGGACCTGTGTCCTCTTTGGTAACTATACTCCACCAAGGTGAAGTACCTGAAGGATGTTCAAACACATTCTGTTTTTCCAACCTCTGAATTTTAAAATAACAAACAACGGTTTTAGGATGTTTGGCAGAAAAACACTGCACCAGTGTTCACACCAACTAATTTCCAATTTCCAATTTAGAGCTGAAAACTGCTAAAATGATATCCTTAGTAGTACTACATGGTGCTTCAATGCAAGTTACCTGGGACAAAAATTATACTGTTTTTAATGTAGTCCTTTTTTGGAAAGGAAAGGAGTTTTGGATACTTTTTCTTTCCATCGGTAATCAGAGAGTGTTCCCTCATGGTGCCGTGCTAACAGCTGATGGATTGCTCTTTGAAAGTTGCACAAACAGAACCAATCACCAGTTCTCAAACACGACACAGAAGGGTGATTGGAATGATTGACTGCATCGTTGTTTCTCCTGTGCAGCAAAGGCAAGAAACATATTAAACCGTTATGCTCAAAACAACCACACTTCATATCTGAATTAGACTCTCAAGTGAAAGACTGTTTTCTAAATTAGTGCCAATTACAGATACTGCAACCAATTATCCAAACAACCAATCATCCTTTACACATGCCTCCTCTGACTGTATCCTACAGGTCTCACATCAAAGGCCTGTTTAACAAACATTTCTCTTCATACTGTATGACTTTTCAGTGTGTAGTTAATATATAAAAATCCCACTTAGAATCAGCATTACCCTCAGCTACACGTTCATGACCTTTTCAGTTTGGTTAAATGAGATTTATACTGTACCGGGAAAGAAATCGCCATGACTCATTTCCAAAAGCATGAATTCTAATAAATGCTAAAATAAAACCAAAAATGTTATATGAACAACAAAAAATGGCCTTAAATTCCCCCTAAATTAGGGAAAAAATCTTTGCACCTTCACTTCAAGGATATGAAATATCCTCACCTATGTTCAGCAATTTGTTGACGGCTGGGGTACTCCAGCTCAGAGTGTAATTAATGACGTGCAGATGCAGGGAGAACAACACAGGGACATTCACAAGCTTTGAGTTCCTTCAGGCTTCAGGTACCACAGCAGGGTTCCTGTCCCTCTGATGCCTCTTCCCTCGCATGTGCGCTAATCTTTTTTATCAGCTTTCTATATGCTCGTGTGAGAAAATAGCCATGCTCATCAAGTAGCCACATAACATCAGCTGATAATTAAAACATTCTAACTGACATTTGTGACAAAAATGAGTGTAATAATATGTCAGTATATGTGTGAAGATTAATACAAAAATGCTCTTTAAAAGTATGGGAAAACGCAAAATTTAAAACGACTGCTTGGAGCCCATTCACTTTGGAAGCTTTGAAGCGCAATAGCTCAAAACTGCTCAGAACACAGATAGAACCTTCTAATTCTCAGCTCACGACAATATGAATTACTGTTTACATATGATGCAGTAGAACTGCTACTGTAACCCCTTTACAATGAGCCAAGTTAAGTGGAAATATTATAATATAACACATGAGAGCCAGGCCCTCGGAAAAGGCAGGATCCAGTTGTGGTGATGTAATTGTTTACCCTCCGTATTTCCACGTGGAGCCCTGATTGGCTGTATCGCAGACTACACACCCCGCTTCTGCTGACCAGTAAATAGATTAGCGTAAGTTCATGACTCATGCGCTAGGTTACCGTGTCAGTGTTTTTCAGCCACGGTCATCCACTTTACAGACAGCTGTGACAAGCACTCCCCCCCCACCATCAAGCTAGCAAGTGTCGCCTCCATGTGCTGCCGTATCACTCACGACACACGTGCAGTAATCTCGCATGACACGCTGGGCTTTCCGTCTCTTCACCTGGCCTGAGGCTGAGTTCCTGCCTGAGCATGGACACTGACAGACTCAACAACTACAACTGTGTCATTGACCCCCTGACACTGCCTGCCTCAACCCCCAACCAAAAAATACAGCATGCTTCCACCATTGAGGAGTAATGTAATACTGACTAAAATGTTCATTACTGAGCAGTGCTATTTATAAAAAGTCTAACAGAAGGACATTAGCATTGTCCAATTATTTCTGAAAACGCAGGCGAATGTGAGAAAACACCTTTAATGGATAGCTACCTGGGAATAGCAACCTGCAGTTTAAGCTCTCCAGATATCTTCCACCAGTCAATCCAGACCTCATTACTGTCAGAAACACCAGCGTTATTCTGGGCGAGGAGTACTCTTCTTGCTCAAACAGATTAAACCCCCTCCCCAACACCACCACTACCCTCAACCCCCCCAACCCCCTCCCCTTCTCCAGAAGCAACGGCACTCTCCAAAAACAGTTCCAAACCACGAGCAGCCTGACTACTGAGCGGGGGATTTCTCTCTGCGATCGCACTCTCTCCCTCGCGCTCTCTCGGGCTCTCACTGTTGCCTCGTGTTGTTCCACGCGCCCGTTGGTGAAGCAAGAAAGAAATAGAAACAAAAGACAACCAAGAGAAACAAAGCAGATTGAGAGAAAGAGAGATAGAGAGAGAGAGGGGAGAGAGGAGAGCGTAATTAACATGACAATACTCACAGTGGGATGAAGCCGGGATGGAGCGGTGGTGGTCACTGGCTGATCGACCTGCGCACGAGACAAAAAACTCTGCTGTGAAACCAGGAAAGAAGAAGCGGGAGGGGGAACAGCCAACGCATGTACTAAACAAGGCGGAAAAAAAATAAATAATAAAAAAAGATCCTGAAGGGAGAGGGGAAAAAAAAGAGCAAGATATAAAAAAAGAATGTAAGGGAGCGAGAAGGGGTGGGCTGTCTTAAGGAGTGGGAAAGAAGAGGAACGCACGCGGAGACCGCTCCAGAACGCGTTCACATCTGACAAGCTTCTGTTTGAACAACGGCCCCTTACAGCCTCCTCGCCTCTGCGCTCCCAACCCTCTTTTTTTCCCCTGGCCAGACAATGAGATAGCACCAGCCCCTCGTTAAATGACATATATTTATGTTCGCCTATTGTGATAATCACCATATAAACCTCGCATTAAGGGGAAGGGAATACAATGTCACCTAGCGTTGATAACCCCCCGCACACCCTCTCCCTCGACCCCCATACACAAAGTGTCTGATGTTGTAATGCCGCAAATGAGCAGGAGCTCTCCCACTGGCATTGAAGTAATTGCTGGCGCTCTCCCTGCTTTTTCTTCCTCCTTTTTCTCCTCTCTGCGTTCGTTGGCTGATACCCTGTATGTTCTTTTTCTCCTCTCTCTCTCTCTCTCTCTCTCTCTGTTCCAGGCATATGCCTCTATTAATGTGGCTGCTGTCACTTCAGCTGCTTTGTCAGATTACTCCGTCTCCGATCCCCCACTCCGTGTCACTCTCGCGCACCGGCGCCCTATATCATCAATATGAACAATCTGTTGATCAACACACTGCCTGTGACCGTGTCTTTCCGCAGGCTGTGCCGGTGACAGACCCCGCCGTGCCGCGGGGAGGAGGAGGAGAAGAAGAAGAAGAAGAGAAAAAAGCAATGAAATCCCCGCCGCCTTATCAGCACTTGCTGGGGCACTCCATGCTACCTTACACCAGGCCCTCGCCTCTGTTTCTCTCCGTAAACTGCTTTTCTCCGAGCGGAGATTACCTTGACCACACTCTCCGGAGCGACTTCAAAAGCAGCACACCGCGGTGCCAGAGTGGATTACACAGCCCCGCGTAGGGGAGGAGCCGCACAGGGAAGCCATGCGGAGACACGCTCATTTGTGTAATATCGTGAAATATGAGAGACACTTCCCACCAAAACATGACAGATAAACAAACGTCTACCCAGCTAATCTCCATTTGCTTGCGAGAACATTTTCTGCAAAGCCGCCCTTCCGCTTATTCGAGATTAACAATGCGAAAGTGACAGTTCTGTCTTTGTGTTTAAAGTTGCATTAATTTCACCTGCCTGTGGTCCTTCTAGATATCTGTGCAGCATAGTGTATGAATATTCTCTCCTCTCATGCATTGGCAAACTACCAAAATGGTCAATTACATCAAGCTTCTTCACAGTTCATTCTGTCCTGATCTTTTCTTTTCTTCTGCCCCAAACAATCATATTTCCCCTGCGATAATGGTTACTGGGGCCAATTTAAATTTTACTGTGAGGTCAGAACACGACGTTCCTCCTTGGCAAGTGTCAGCTTCGCTTCTAACCTCATCTTCCACAGCCAAGGTTTTTTTTTTTTCAGCTCAGAATAAGTTGGGATAGTGGCTTTGTGTTGCATGCAAGAGCTCTTTCAAATGTTCAGGGAGGAACCAGCTGTATCCTCACTGTTAGAATCTGTATTCTCAGTCTGAACGCAAAACCATGCTGACGCAGATGCCAGGGCGTTCTCAGCATAATGCCCGACAACCACACGGGGGTCTAGGTGGGGAATGGGGAATTTGCACACGCCTTCACGGGTTCTTGAAAACCACGCCGAAACAACTTTTGCCTGAGGACAGCCGCTAGCTACCTACCTAGAAATGAAATATATATAGCAAACTAAGCATTTATGAAATACACAGGTTTCACAGTTTGGTTTTGATCATAGGTGCTAATGATTCTGCTTTTAACACAGACAAAGAAAGCAAATGTTGTGTCGACAAAAAATGTACTTCATGAAATTCTACTGTTAAACGTCGACAGTAAACATTGCTTTGATGAAAACACCATCAGTCAAAACATCTACTCTACTGTACTCACTGAACTCTGATCAAGACAGGATATTTATACTGCTTGCACATTCCATAAATGGATAGATATGGCTGAAACAGCCTTCTAGTTTGAGCACTGCTTTCACCCGCTGTGTAAAATTTTTGTTTGGAAACCATAACCGAGACTGCACACACATGATTAACTTAAAAGCAGAATTTATCCCATCCAGGTCTGGAAGTGTAAAGGGCTGGAAATGCCACCTGTGGACCGCTTGAAGACCAGTGATCCTCCCTGTCCACCTGAGGCATAGGTCTGAACCAAAATAACTGCGTAATAATAATAGCTACGCATCTACGAAGCTTAAACAATGCTACTGCATGTTCTTTTCTCCTCTGTTTACACGCTATACGGCGGCTCTAAATGCACTTTCTTGTTCCCTGGGACTAGTCAGTGCATCTTTTCTTAACACATTCACAACCTAAATGCCCCCGTCTGTCTTAATTCCTCACGTGGCGAGGCAGCATACATCACGCAGCAGAGTTAATGAGCTATTGATCCGCTTTGTTTGTTGTTTACTCATCACCCCACGCGTCGCGTTTCTTCGCCCCCGCGTCCGGACGCCTCCCCCGCCGCCCCGTCCGGACGCCTCCGCGTCCGCGACCCCCCCCTCCCCCGTCCACTGAGCACGTCCAATTAGAGGCGGGTCGGCACTGACGGTGGACCGGCAGCCACTTACTCCGTTACCGTTGGGCGATCTGTCACGCTTGGCTGTAGCTTTCTTTATTTTATTCTTCCTCCCAAAGGGCAGCGACTAACTCCATCACTGGGACAAATGACCCATCAGTGCCACCATTCATCAGAGGAGGAGGAATCACTCGCCGCGCTCCCTCTGCGGGGAGGCCAGCCCACTGCCCCCTTCCCAAACGGCTCGGCGGGAGGGCCCGGAGGCGCAGCCCGACCCGCGCGCTCAGAACCGGTTCCCCAGGCGCCCGCGTACCCCCGCGTAAACACACGCGTGTTCACCCGGGGGCATGTACGCACCTGCACCGACGCATGCGCCAAGACAAACATTCATCAATGCCTTTTGTTCTTTTTTATTCAGATCTTAATTGCGAGATATAATTTCCTTAGCCCCACTCAATTTTCACACCTCCCCCTCAAGCAAACATTTTTTTTTTTCCCGATGAGGCAGAGTGAAAATTAAATAAGTTTAATTTGATCAGGGGATAATGCATGTCCCACTTAATGGGAAGGACAGGCTTTACAACGCAGAGAGATTAGTTAGGTGGATGCATTGTTATTAATTAAGACAGCCTAATTTCCATGAGTCAAAGCACAATGTGCTATTACAGTTTGGTAGGGAGAGGGGATCTGTGGAAAAAAGACAAGAATCCGGAAAGGAAAACAAACACAAAGCCTTGACAGATGGTCTTTCATCACCAGGCTTTTAAAAACGGATACAGAGAGTGGTGCTGGCACTTTTTTCCTTCTCCTTTCCTTAATTCAGAGCAATTAAAATATTTTTCTTCAATTTCACAAAAAAGCATATGGGGACATAACTCATTGGTAGTGTTATGCCAATGTAGTTTCCATGGAAACATGGTAATCCAGACTCGGTGAGAACTGTACTGCTCTCCCAGGAAAAGACCAGAGCATCAGCAGCGCCCCTGGCCTCAACCGTCTGCACTTTGACCCCTCTTATCTTGACCTGTCGGGGTGAAGCGAACAGCATCTGTTACAACTTTTTAAAGAGACACAGGGATCTCTTTCCCGTTTGTAATGTGCGAAAATTCTACTTCAACAAGCACCTCCACATGCTTGCTAATGGTTCCTACGCTTCTCACATAGCTAATCAACGAAAACCTTTATGTTACCCAAAACCATAAAATGGAATCGAAAGACATTAAAAAGCAGTATTATAAATAATAATACTAATATCACAATTATGAGCTCTCCTGGGTCCAGCAGTGCACTCACATGTCATACTTCATGTGGAATTAATCATTTCTGCTGCTCCTTGCCCGTTTCGATCGCAGCAACCACAGTAAGGCACTGCAAGACTGAAAGTAAATCTGACTGCAATTTTCTTACCTAGGGCAAGCTACAGGCAAAAGCATATAGTGTGCTTATCTGTCTTCACTAAATTTCACTGTTTCCAAAAAGTGCAGTTGAGAAAAAATGATGTGGTTGTATCCATCCCTCTGGAGCCAACCTGGCCGGCTGCATCATTAGCAGCCTGGACTTCATCGCCGAACAGGCCAGTTGCTAAATGAATCTGTCAACACCAATCCAGGGCGGCTGCTATTTGCAAGTCAGTTCAGTCTTACCACACCTGCCCAAAATTGCCTTGATTGACTACCTTAAATTAGATAGTCGGGGGCCTCAGTTGATCATGACTGGAATCAGTGATCGGGAGATTCTGAGTTAGCCTAGAAATAGGCGAGAGGAACGACCTGGACCTGTCTTTCTCCCCACCTCCCTCGCTCTTATCAGCATCAGCGTGAGGCAAGACCTCAATACCGCGACCGAAACTCCACGCCCTTTCGCCGCTAATCTCTCCAAGATCACACATGCTTTTTTAATCGCTTAAAATAAAGAAACAATAAAGCGCTCCGCGAAACCAAATTCTAAAAATAGGCCGACATTAGCACCGAACGGTTTATTACCGTGAATATCTCTCTGGTACAGAACATGCATGGTAATTCCATATGGTTTGGATCCACTGGAGGAAGCTCAGGTCTGAAAGGCCTGCGCATTAGCGTCGAGGAAGGGAGATGTCCATCCTCCACCCAGGAGCAGATACGGAGAGTGGTGGAGCGGGAGCACTGGAGACTCCCGGCGAACGCGGCTTATGACATTACGGCTCGGGCACCCAGAGGGGCAGCACAGCGCATTAACATAAGACCCCACGCTGCTTCCAGAACTGCTGGAGTGGAAGAGCCAGAGACCGAGGTCATGGGGGATCCAAACGTCCCACAGAGAAAGCCCATCTTCCCGTATGGGGCCCAGGCTCAGGGAAGGGAACGCGCTGCCCAGTATCAGCTGAACCCAGTGCGGTACCCAGATATACAGCTGTTCTGCTGCGAGCGCATAATGCGTGAACCGAGGAGAATCCGGACTCCAGAGCGCACGGCCATTTTGGAATCGTCTGAAGGTCGCGAGTATTCATTTTGAAGCTGTGTCTGAAGACGCTTCCGTCTTCGAGGAGATAACGCTTCACAACAGAGCAGGGCTCTTCTCACTTTCAGCTTACTCCGTAATGTCATTCAGGTTTCTCTCACACAACCTGGTAATTTTTTTCCCCCTATTGTGAATGATAAACCTTCAGCTGTGGTGGAAACAGAGGCTGACAAGGCTCCACCAGGTATTCAATTTAGTGCACCTTCCCTTTATAGCCAGAGTTTGTGCTGAGCTGTTAAGCAGAGTATGAAAATAAAATGTACACAAAACAAAGCGGCCTCCATGGCTTACCCATGGGGAAGGCAAACATTCCCCTCCTCCCTCTCCCTTGCAAGTCCTGGTTTACTTTCTAATGAGGTGAACAAAACAAAATCTCAGAAAGGAGCACTTCCTCTCAAGCTGCAGCTCACTAAATTGGATTCTCCCGATGGAAAACTGAGCAGCCAAAGTCAACCAATTCAGCATTTAGCTGGTGGAAAGTTTCACTGTCAACAATTAACAGCATATTCAATGGATTTATTCCTGAATAAATGAAATAAGTTTGGGATGAGGGATGGCATATGAAATTATGCATACAGCATTCACAGTGATGACTGGCAGTGTCTCAGTGCAACATTAGATGTGCTACTGGGACAGACCAAAAAACACACAATGATTTTATTGCTCTAACAGTTCTGACAGTGACCCCTGCTCTATTTTTTCCCTCACTGCAGCTGCAGTTGGAGGTGTCTTTGCCCGGGTCATAGAAACACAGTTGGGAGTGGTATATGACAGCAGAAATTAGGGTGGGGGGGGGGGCTTCCACTCACGCAATGAGAGGATCAGGAAGTGATGTGCCCAAACAAATGCTGTCAGACATGATTTATTAAAATGTTACGCTGATGAAATTAACGCAAGGGCTTGTAACGTTCCGCCGATTTCTGGCTGTAAATAACGTATGTAAGGGTGTAGCCAAAAAAAAAATCACAGAAAAGTCTCGTAGATCTTATGCTTTCTGTCCTTGTCATCGGCTATTTATTAATCATCTTTCCATTTGAGTCAGCTCTGGTGTTAAGTCGATCCATCCTGCCTGTTTTACCTTGTTGAACACCTGCAAAGCCCCGTTAGGTATCCAGGAAAGAGGTGCGGTTGCTCTGTAGATCTCTGGACGTGCTGTGCTGAGCAGGCCCTGTCTGGACAGCCAGCCTTAGAGGCAGGGAGGCAGCTGAGAGACCCCCTGGGTGGCACAGCCCATCACGGTGGAAGCAGGGCTGGGCAGGATCAATCGGCAGCCGGGCCTTTTGCGAGCGCTCCGGCACTCTTCTCACTTCACCGTTGAGCTTTGCATTTGGAAGCAGTAGCCTCTAGGCCAGCAGGATTCCTGGACGGTTGGGTGCACATATACATATACATATATGCATATTCTCCACAAGGTTATTCATACTAATGCAGTCCTCAGTTGTCAAAGAGCGAGAGAAATCCGGTGGGTGATTCTGATCTGCCGAGGTGGGCCCGGTAATGCATTCATGCCTTGGGCTCCTATCCTCAATACCGTGCCCGGCAAAGACAAAGGCTGAAGGGTCTGTCAACCCTTCCACTCTAAAGAAAGGTGCTGCATTGAAGGGGCATCAATTAGACGGCACAGGATCTATTGTACCATCATAATGCTATTTCAGAGACGGACATTACTGGCTCTGAACGCTCTATTATCTATAATTAAAAAGTCTATCTGTGTTGTTACTTTGCCACAGCCTTGAGACAGACCATTCACAGGATTTGTTTTACATACCGACACCATGAATAAAATGAGCAGCATATGAGTCTTAAGAATTCACCCTCAAATGCCCCTTTCACCCCGCGATGTGCTTCTCCCAGGAGCAGAGACAGTGGTGAAACAAAATGGGCGCTGACCGATTGTGCCAGGTGCAATAAAGCTCAAGGCCACTCAGTGTCGTGACTGGGACTTCGCTTTTGAAAGTGAAAGGCCTCCAGCATGCCTTTCTGTCGTATAGTCTGTCCTTATGACACAAGGGCTCAAGTAAAAGGCTCGACCCAAACAAACATTGATGATATATATTTTACATTGTCTGCTATGTTGTTTTAGCAACTGAAAACAAATACAGTAAAAATGCTAAGTCCACTACTAAATGTATGACTAAAATAGTGACAAACAGATCAAGGTATTCTGTGTAATTTATTTTAAAATAAATCTTGTCACTAGTAAGAAAGTGCTCCAACATTAAAAATCTCACTCTAACCCACACATTTAAGTCTCCATATTTCAATGGAATAATATTAAAAATATAAAAATAATGTCAGATAACCACATACACACTACTGCTACCATGTTAATCAGTAGTAAAATATGTTAAAAATGAAAAATATCTGAAAGACATGATGAGGTATAGAGTTCAGGCAATTGTGCTCTTGTTCTGATTTCATTTATTTATTCATATTTTGTCATAGACATACAGAGGCTAGACACCACAACAGCATGTACTGCAGCAAGAGCATCTTTGCAGAAAAAAATAACGGGAATTATTGGGCTGACCTTCCTGGCATCCGCTCATGTAAAATGGATTTTGTTGCGCTGGGAATTGCAGGGATAATAAAGAAAGTGGAAAATGCTTTTGGAAATGCACAAACTAAAATGTGTTTAAGTGCTCTGGCCAAATTGTGAACTACGCCATGTCAAAAGCGGGTAAAGACAACGTGCACGACAACATGTTATTAAGAACCAGTGCACAGCTCCTCTGTACAATAATTGTACCAATTCTTCGTGGTTACACAAGTGTCTTTCTCTTATCTGTGCATACACGTGTACTATATGTGTTCCAATGAACTAGTATACTGCCTGGCACTCAAGATTACTGGAACCCTCTGGTTATTTATAAGGTAATATCATTACTGAACAGTATAAGGATTTTTATTTAGTTTCTTCAGTTTAAAAAAACAATGCACAGTATGGTTTTACCATCATCATTCTAGTGGCAATATTTGAGCAGTATAACATACTTTAAATACAAATAAATACAAAAATAATGGATTTCCAGATACTGTATGTTGAATGATATCCACATGACATCCACATGTTACATGTATATGCATGTTTTATTTAGGTTTAATTCAAATGAGTAATTATACATCAAACAGAAATAAAACGCGATAAAATAAGAATTTAAAACGTAACAGAAATAACAAATTCAATACTTTAATTTATTCGCACACACACACGCATTATTCTATGACGACTGCTGCGTAAGGAGATGAGTTTTCAAAGTGCACCATTAGCGCACTCTCGAGGAACACACCCTTTTAGCACATCAAAGCTTTCTCTGGTCTCAGTACTCAAAAATCTCCTGGGCTTGAGTAAAAAAAACAAAAAAAAAAAACAGAAAAAAAAAACTTCTAATGCCTACGTTCAAATTGAAAAGAATTCACCTCCAGATCCAAAATCCAATCCAATTCCATCCAATTGTGCCAGGTAAATAAGGATGGATTGTTTGTCATTTATCCCCCTGCGCTCTGAAGGTCCTCTAGTTAAATGTAAAGTGACAGATGTCCCTTCTCACTTGCGGAGAACTGCGTCTCCGTCTAATGAGGATGGAGAGAAAAGTCACCTGAAGAGGAGAAGATTCCTACAGTCACCGTGGAGGACAGTCACCTCAGTGCAGCCAGACCTAACTGGGAAGAACATTCCCGCTGTAAAATCCAGGTTCAGAAAGTAAAAGTCCTCCCCTGTATTTTGTTCTAATCGCCTGGAATTAGCACAACTCTTCAGCCAGAAGGTAGGACTAATTAGTGAAATCAGCTGGCTGAGTTCATGGGAAGGAGATACAAATGGCAGGACTTTTACTGTCTGACCCCTGGACTTAACTTCTCTGCCTCAGCACAGCCATGCTAAATTGCGAAAAATACAGCCACTTCACTGTAGCCAAATATAACTGGGAAGGGTTCCTACAGTGAATCAATTCTACTCTGCAGCCAAATGTAACTAGGAATGTCCGTAGAGTCGCATCAGCCAAACACACAGTACAGTAAGTAGGAAGTGTCTTACAGCACTTCACTGCAGTAAAACATGGCTAGGAGGATTCTTACAGTCAGCTCACTGCAGTCAAGCTAAACTGACCCCTGCAATCACCCCCCTCCACAAAAAAAATAAAAACGGGTGATATGCCCTTAAGGATTGTGTCTGAGGTGAAAACAGCCCACTGTAAGGTTTTTATCTCATTGAGGGAGCCACAGTCCTAAAAGGTGTGAATGCTGTAGAAAGCACATTCTCAGCCTGCAATCAGACAAGACAAGAGAGTAACCTTCTCACTGGATAAACGCCCCAGACTGGCTGTGAGTGGTGTGATCTAAACGTCCGGGGCTGCAGATTTTCCACACAGAAGCACGACTCCCCCTCCTTCTGTTCGGCTTCTGCGGCAAGCACGACTCCAATATCCCCTCGAAAAGACAGGCCTTCTTTATCGCGCTACAGGGGCCTCCTAAATCGAACATAAACCGCACAGGAAGCGAACACCGCTTCCCATCCAGAGTGTTAAATAACGGTTGCCATTCCAAGGCAGAATAAACAGAACCCCATCAAAGGAAATTCAGCGTGACTTTGTTTTCACAATATTTTACATTGTGTACCGCGGTCAGGCCCCACCGCTGCCCGGTTACATAGAACAGCTCCCAGGTAGGCATTCGACTGTGTATGATAAATGGGACAGAAAACCAGCACATTCCTGATGGATGAATATGACCACTGTGTCATACGTAGAAAGCGGAAAACCAGTCATATAATGCATCTGAAAACATATTCTGTTTGTCATTTAATAAGAGATTAGACTACAAAAAGACATTTCAGTTAAAATAACTATAATAATAATAATAAAGCAGTTGCATGTTCCGCTCATAACACAGACTGCTGAGTGTGGCTTGTGAGATTCAGCAGTCTGTGTTGCCGGCGAGGTTTTTGGCTGAATTGGTGAAATGACACCGCTTAGTGTCTGAATAACCATGGAGGGGCTGATCGATCGCAGCGTTGGGGCGCACGGTGCAGTGGACCTCCCCGCCGCAGTGTCAACCATCACAGCGGTTGCCTCCTCGCTCCAGACTGGCAGCCAGCGCTTTATCCTTTAACGACGCGAGAGACAGAAAGAGGGCTAACGATCTCTCCCTGAGTCAATATCTCTGGGTGCCAACCTGCCTCCCCTTGGGTGCCTGTGTGGATATCAAACCTTCAGCTGACACGCTGCTTTTCCTGAGAAGTCTGGGCCCACGTAACACATCAATACATTGAACTTTTCTCACAGGGAACCTGTGCTCTTGGAGCCCGCCACCTGATGAGATGTATTTATTCTCTTTTAAGATATGTCTGAAAAGGCTTTAATATCTCCTGGGAGACAGTGTGTTTAGTTAAGCTTGCAAGTAAGGTAGTCTCCACTTTAAGAAGTCTTCAATCAGATCGTTATAGCAACGAGACATCCTCGGCCACAATAAGCCCAGTACCGTGCTGCATGTCCAATTTTACCTTTTAGATTGAGCAGGCAGAAGGGATTTACGGCTTTTTTCCCCCCGTTTACGAAAGTACAATCGCAGCAGTGCTCCAGGATGCTTATTTACAGAAGTCCTCAATTAGCATGAAGCAAATAGCATTTTCCTCTCTTTTTTTGCCCACTGATCAGTTGCAGGAGGACTGTCTCGAACGCGAACGCTCCTATTTAAACCGGGAGAGATACGGTCGGAATCAATGCAGGACTTGATCCCGCCGCCCTCCTATCTGCTCCATCTACATGTCACTAATTAAATCCGCAAAATTTTTACAAACCTGCCAGGACACGCGGGCGAGACGGCGGATTATCGCAGCCATCGGCGGCATCAGGAATGAGCCACCGGGCCCACAGGTGTGGAGGCCATCGATCGCCAGGGGCCATTAGATACAGAGATGTCAAGGTAGATTACTTGCATAGTGCTGCCGTTTGCAGGTCAAGCGTTTTGCTGGTCAACAATAATCAAAGAGACACAGGACCGACGAGATGATGGGTCTCTGTCTGTTTGACAAATAACGGCACGGCTCTGTGGTTAGCCCCGTTGAATTAGAATCGAGAGGCTGTGGACGGAGAGCTGGGGTTAAGAGCGCAGAGAAGACTAAAGTGCTAAAAGATTCTGTGTTGGAAACGGAGCTTAGTCACAAGCTTTTATTATAGACAAGTTGGAAAGGATGAGATTCCTGTAGCGTGTACGGCAGTAATGGGCATCTTCACAGGCCCCTGCGACTCCCACGCACCCCCTCTGTCTTTCTCTCTCCCGCTCTCTTTCTCTCCCTTTCCCTCTCTCCTCTGCAGCAGGGATCCCTCTCTTGTATTTTACTTTCACCTCCGCAGGTCACAGCCTCCTAAATCACCTCACCCAAATAAAATAACAATAACCCAGCACATTCATCTCAGCTACTGGAGAATGTCACAGATAAAAATTCAATTGGATTTTTTTTTTGTTGTTGTTTCAATTGCATTCCTTTAAAAAAGGGCACGGTATCAGTTTAAAGAGCATTGCCATGCCTTACATGTAAAAACACAAAGCCAGGTTGCATAATTGCATTCCTTTTCTGAAAAATGATGTAATTTTTAATGCCGCGAATAAACATTGCCGCAGTTTAAAAATGTGTTTGAATAGCCACACGCTACTCCGCCTTCTACTGTGTTACAGAAAGCACCGCTTTCGGTTCTGGGCTCACCTGGCACTACATAATCAGACCATTTTAAAAATGGATATAGTGCCAACACTGGCAGCAAACTCCAGCTGTCCTTGTGCGCTTTTGTGTATAAAGCCTCCATTTTCCTCTTTCTACAAGTCGCTTTATTTTCCTCCAGGTAATCGCCGGGTGACAAGGTATCCCGAACAACTGATTTACTGTCCGCTGGCAAAGGGGTAAAGATGGAAAAGTGATAAATAAGGGCTAGGGAGCACAGAGGAAGCAAGTTGTGGACCTCCTGGTGAGAGCTGTAAATCTTGGGCCCAGACAGGGGCGGAGATGAGCTTTTTATTTGGAGACGTAAGCACAGTGACATGGTAATGAGGAGAGATGCGTGCACGCACGATGGCGAGAGAGGCCACAACGGCGGGGGGAACAGGTGAGAACTCCCAGCAACCCCCTCTCTCCCCTGCGGCCCTTTACCACCAGCGTCTCCTAACCGTCTTTCTGACGGGGAAAACCAGGCCGGCACCACCGACACCCAGCGAATACTGAAACGGAGAACGCGACGGATTGCACAGGATGGCTGAGTTCATACATATACAGTACGCAGCGGAGTGTCCTGACAACTGCCGCTTAATTCCAAGTTATTATGTGTGACTGATTTATATAGGCCTGGATAGTGCATGCGCAAACAGAGCAGGAGGTCTGCATGGTAATCCATGGCGCAGCTGCAATAAATAGCAGGTCTTTAAAATAGCTGTGAGTGGGATTGTGAGTTCGTATTCAGCACTGTTCCACACAGGATCAATAACCTCCACTTGTTGGCCAGCATATATTTTATTTTTGTTTTCTTTTTTTTTTGGCCATTATCCAAAGGTTGGTGTATTCCAATATGCAGCCTTGCTAAGATTGGAGGAGGCTCCTGTGAGAAGGCTTTGTGTATTTGCCCACATAACGCTTGAAGTATCTGTTTTATTTTTCCAATAAAACGTTTTTCAAGCGGGTCTTCACTGAAACGCAATGAAGTGATGTTATGAAGAGACACAGATTGTTTTCCGATATATTTCCTATACCTTTTTCTTCCCTGTGGGGAAAAAAAAACATTTATTTTCTGTGCAGACTACAACTCCTGACCTCCTGATTATTCATGAATTTCAATAATATCACATTTGACTCTTCAATTACTGTTAATCACATAAATATTATGATATCTACTACCTGTATATTATGAATTAATACCTGGAAGTGAAAGAGGACTATTGACCATTTCTGCTCAAATTGACTGTTTACACCCTCACTTCATAAAACAAGAGAAAACAGGTAGTGGTCAGGGAATGGGAGGGGCTCAGAAGGAAGTTGTTTTAATCCCTGCTGGTCAGACAGTATCCCCATAAGGTCATGCCACAATTACCAGCATCATAAGGATTTCATTTATAATGCTAGAAATTATGTTTTCAGGTAAATTTTTAAAATATTTGCAGCAATCATTAAGCTTTATACGCTTTTGTTTCACAAATAATTGCATGTGGCCTGCTTTTATTTTCAATATACAGCACCATTGACTGTAGCTAACAATGTAGTCTAGCAGAGATACTATAATGTATATTTTCATGTTCTAACTAGTTCCAAAATAACGACATTTCAATACCGTTAGTTATCTCTAGTATATTATTGACTGGTGGGTCCCTCAAATTCACATAATAAAGTAATTGCATCCTTCATCAGAAAACAATTAAAAAGTTTCACAAAATGAAAATGTAAGCACAAATAGGATGTCATGCAAGATCCACAGATGGCGGGAGGAGAAAAAGAGCAAGAGACGGTGGAGGAAGGGGTGAGGCACGGTGAAGGAAAGACGCGCGGCCCTGTGTATGTGCGCAGGCATTATTCAAATGCGCGTTGTTGGGTTCCTCACACTGGCGATTACTCACAGAAAAGCCCTTGTCAGAGTTAATGATCCTCACCCAGAACACAGTGGGAGTAGAGCAGCGTGGAGCTCCAGCAGGCAGCGGGGCTGTAGGAGTGGGGCTCGCAGGCCTCTTCAGAGTGTGGGAGGCCTAGCGCTCAGCACCAGCTCCAGTTCAGCCCCTTCAGTGGGAGAGGCCCTGCCCTGCTCTGCTCTCCGCCGGGTGGGATGGTGAGCCCTTTTTTGGGATTTTGTTTCTGTTCCTTATCTGTGTGTGTGTGTATGTGTGTGTATGTCAGTGTGTGTATGTGTGTGTGCACTAGTCTACCTATCTGACTGGGGACCATGGTGTCATTACACATCCACCAAGTGGGGACATAGAAACCAAGAGGGGACATTTTCTAGTGTGCGTGTGTGTGTGTGTGTGTGTGCGTGTGCATGCATCTGTGTGTGTGCATGTGTGTGTGTGTGTGTGAGTGTGGGGGGGGGTGGAAGTGTGCTTGTGCATATGCGTGTGTGTTCACTCTCCTGCTCCACTGTTTTGTTTCGCTGTCAGTTTGTATTAGAGCAGCATGCAGGCAGTGGGCGTGTGAGGAAGGTGTTTTCCACAGCTTCCAGTGGACTGGGCCTGAGAGTGGGCAGACAGGCAGGGAAGGGAGCCGTGGCAGTGCTGGGATACCACAGGCAAAGTGGGTCACATTGGCCTGGTTTTATCCTGGCAGTGGGTGGCTAGAGGCACCACTCCAACACCTCCATTCTTTGCCTTCCTTCCCAGGGTTCTGAGCAGCGACTTAGAGTATTATTCCTGATATCGAGGTGTGTATAAAGAACCCTATCATATTCGGCGGCTCCGCACATTGACCGGCGCTCACAATCGTCGGCCATTTTAGGATTTCGATAAAACAGTGTTTCGCTAAGTTAGCTGTTGCTGAGACCTCGGCCTTAGCCCAGATACAGGGCCATACACAGGCTGTAGCACCACGGCACAGTCATGCAAACACGCTCAGGGTTAAAATTCACTCAAATTACTGGCTGCCTGGCAGCTGAGAAAGTGAAATAGCAACTTTGAAAAGGGAATATTGAAGGAGGAAATTTTACTATAATCTGATTTCTAAGTAGCTGGGAGCCCCACATTGTGAAACTGTGCCGACTGGAAAGGAATCAAGCATATTACACATATTCTGCATAATATACCACCTCATATTATGCAAAGGTAGGCAGGCAGATCTGAGGAGAAAAAGTTTTCTAGAAAGTGTCTACAAACTTTGCTTACCTTACATTTTTTTTTAAACTGTTAATTCAAGGGCTAGTCAGTCTGAAGATTGCTGGACTACAAATAAGAGTATCTTTCAGAGCATATCAAGCCAGGCATTTCAGCTAACTGTGTCTACTTTGTACTGGTCACAATCGTGATTATTCATCGATGTCAGAAAAAACTAAAATAAAAACCACATTTTTTGTGATAAATATTAACTGCGCAATTAGCAATTATACCCAATTCCGCGAAATATACCATCATGAAAAGGCTTCCTTGGAATTATGTTAAAAAAGGCAGTCAAAAACTGGTTTGGCACTGAATGAGCATATAATTACATACATCCTCATCACTTAATTATTCAGTGAAAGACCATCCAGTTAGTCTGTGATCAGCCACAAAACTGTTTGACATTTAACACAATGCAATAACATTGCCTAAGCTATTCACATTTATGACACAGTCATGAGCATGTTGCCTAATTAAAAGGCTCTGTAACCCCCTGCAGCTCTTTGACTTCTCTCGAGATGGAGGAATGAACGGAACAGTGCCCCACATACACTGTAAGATGTATCGACTTGGGCAAAAAAAGGAGTGCTACTGCTATGGGTCTCACGCTCCACACGACTGCCTTCATAATAGCACATGCGTACATAACACCAGTGACCATGGATCAGATGTTTTGTATGTCGCACATGTACCTGCAGAGACTTCCTTTATGTAAATGTACATGCTGCATGTCAATGGATAACAGGTTCTTACTCCATGGTTTGGTAACAAAGGCACCAAAGAGGTTCCCTTGACAAACTTCCTTTGGGTACTGCATATAGAAAACCATACTTGATATTTTCACCTGCTGCTTTTAGGGGAATCACACCACCTGATATCATATTCCAAACAGTAATGGGTACTCAATGTTAAGAGGCACAAAAATCATTTAAGAGCTTCTGAAATCAGTTCAGGACCTCCTTCAGAACCTTCATTGTGAATATTAGTAATCTGCAAATGGTGGGTAGAGAGCTACCAGCTCTACATTGTTCATGTCAATGCTGCATAGGCTAAACACTTTAGCATGGGCCTACTGGTGTAAACACGTCAGAAACCCCACAAGATAATAAATTCCAGGTACAATCAATTGCTTTTGAACATAAAAGCATGAGCATCACATGAGCTTTTTTTACTGAAACCTAGCTTCTCATTCTCCGTAACCTTGCTTCTCCTTGTCCTCCTTGTGTTAACACACAACAGAATTGAAATATAAATAAATCACTGCAAAATAAAATAAAATAAATAAAATGAAAAATTACAACAACCATAATTCCATCTAATATATTCTGTCCATGAAAATGCATTTTGCATGTGGGATGCTCTCAAAACAAAAGAAGGTGGAGTACAGTACAAATCTGTTAATTATGACCAGTGGCACAATCAATTTAATGATCTGTTCCACTACAGCTGTGCTGGAAAAACAAAGTAACACTTACCATAAAATTGGGACTTTGCATTGCCATATATCTGAGCACTAGGCAGAAAAAATTAGAAAAAAAGTAGAGTCTCTTAGTTATCTAAACTGCAGTGGCATAACTCAAGTGAATGTGGAATTCAATGGCTTGGGGATGATGGAAGGGAAAAAAATCCAAGATTATAATTTTCACTTATTAAACCGTTTTGATTCAGTATAATTTGTTTCCAGCAATAAACACAATTATAAGAGTCATGCTTTGATTGGCTTCTGGGGTTTGTGGAAAAGTTGAGCCTACACACGTAGCACCCCATGTAGTGTTTAAGTGAACACGTTATGCTCTTTTGGATGTTCATCACACCAGTATAAATTAGCTGTTCCCTCAAATATGCATGATTTTAAAACACTTAACGTCTGTACAGTGAATTCATTGCAGGTAATGCTTAATGTTGTTTGGAGAGCATCTTGTGCTGTACAATTGAAAAGGAAGATAATCTAAATTTGGCTAATTATCCATCTAGCTTTTGGTGGGTATGTGTGAGAATCTTGACATAATGAGTAAAATTGTTGCATCCCCCAGTGTCGAGTTATATAGATGTGAGGACAGAAATGATGCACATCAAAAGTGATTGAATAAAAGATCTCCTGTTGCTGAGCATGTAAAAGTCAGCAAAATGCCAATAATGTTGTTAAAAGGTAAACACCATCTTTCTTGTACAACTCAAGATCAAAGGTCACACTTGCAAGCACTAGATCAGTTCAATATTACTCTTTGTTAAATTTGAATATTGCTTAAATTCTTGTTATGAAAAGAAAGATGGAAAAATTACACAAAATTAACCATCTGAAGCATGTTCTATACCAAGCAAATTGAACAGTACTATTCTCAACATCTCTATTATCAACTTATTATCATAAATTGTGTTCCTCTACTAAACATAAGGGACCTGTAGTGTAGTGGTTATGGTACTTTGGCACAAGGTCAGTGGTTCAATCCCTGGTGTAGCTATGATAAGATCTCCACAGCTGTTAGGACCTTGAGCAAGTTGCTTCAGGGGGGATTATCTCCTATTAGTCTAATCAACGGTAAGTCACTTTGGATAAAAGTGTCAATCAAATTACATGTAATCCAATGGATCTATCAGAATATTAACCAACAGCACAACCCCCAAAAAGCACAAGAGTGAGACTTATGGAATTTCCATAATTGTCAAGTAAAAAAACCTTCAAAAAGGAATGCAGCCAATATCAATTGAAAGTCCTCCATGTTTTTACAAACACAATATGCTTTGCTCAATGAACAAGACACCCGGCTTCCTGCCCTAAAGCCTTTCCAGTCTCCTAGCAAGTTGCTATGGCATCCTCCTACAGCCAGTCCTGGCAACATATTCCTCCAAATTTCTCCTTATATCAGTGGGTAAAGATTCAAATTTCTTTAGGTAAAGATTCAAAGTCTTAAGAAACTATGTATGTCCCCTTCATCTACCCATCATCATCCATCATCCATATAGTACACTCCAAAAAATCTCTGTCTGACTCGGGTCGAGCTAGATAGTCCGATTTTTACTGTATGTGGGTTTCATAGGATACATGTCCAATGGGATTACAAGAACAAGAGACGACTGATTGCGTAGACTGCGTTTCCTTCATTTTTGGCAAAATATAATAATATGGCAGACCTTTGCTAAACTTTGTCTTTTTTCTTCTGAAAACATTTGAGGCAAGAAACAAGCAATGCAGTTGCTGAATTCCTATCTGAGCTGCAACGCCTAATTTGAAAGTTTTATCCAAGTTCTGTGAGCCAGGCGAGCTGCCCTGATATGCACTGCAAGGCTTTTGTTTACAGGACTCATACGACAGGACTTATAAATGTTGTTCCTACCTTAGGAAAAATTCTAAATAACAGAAAATTGCTGAATGAGCCAAGTTCTCTTAAATCACTAATTTTACGAGATTTACGTTATTTAAAGGGACGATAGATAAGACTTTTGTGTTAAAACCTTGTTACAAGACCATTGTAAATCCGTTCCTATCATTGAAAAAGGCTCACTGACATGTTGACTCACCCTCTGCCTGTGTTTATAGTGCTTAAATTCTGGTTTCAAAATATACAGTTGACAGACCGTCACTCTGTACCAAAACATTGTACAGCTGTACAATAATTCAAGCTCATTGGTTGAAAAATGGCTCTAATTGCCACAGCCAATGGCATGGGGGCTTATTCAGACTGTTTGTGTGTAGCTGCCCAAATTGCACTCCAGACAAGCCATCACTGAAACTCTGTATACTATTGCTTATTATCCAAGCGAAGACCACATATCTAGTTATAAAACAATGCCAGTTCGCTATTGTTAGCAACAAGCAATGGTTAGCTTGACAAATTTACAAATATCCAATACGAGGCAATAAGAAGAATAGTAGCGAGCATTGCGAGCATTGTTGCACACATGTTGTGTCTTAGGTGGATATTTGTAAATTTGGCAATCTAACTAATAGCTAATTTGCTTGTTGCTACAGATAATGAACTGGTATCGTTTTATAACCACATTACATTACATTATGTTTTATAACTAGATATGTATTCTTCGCTTGGATAATAAGCAATAGTATACAGATTTTCAGTGATCACTTGTCTGGAGTGCAGTTTGGGCAGCTACATGTTCCTTTAATCTCCCCTTATGTGTTGAATCATGCATGTTTAGCGAAACCTTTATTTGTCTCAAACTGTAAGTAGCAGTTGCATCGTTTATGGTACACTATCATATCTTACTATATATCCAGCTAGTCCCATAGCCAAATAAGTTGCTTGCTCATAATATAGTTGGTTAGCCAAAATGAAAGACATAACATATAAATAGTGTTGTGCAGCACACTAAAGTCAACATTTCATAAAGTCACCTGTTCGGGGGACATTTTCTTACTTAACGGTACGAAAAGACGGCAGGCTCTGTCAAAACAGTGCATGTTGTGGTTTGAGGGTGTTTGTTGCTGCAATTCCTCTCTTGACCATTGAGAGTGTGAAATTACCTATTGTACCTTTAAGAACAAATCTGAAAAAAGTGGTTCTTGCATGGGACCAAATGAAGTCAGCCATACCTCATGACTGAAACAAGTACAAAATTGCAATGGCCTTCTCCAACTTTCCAAAATTTTCGTTTGAATTGAAGATTTCTGCCCATCTATGCAGATGAAAAAATGTTGAAGTAATCTCAACCAATCTCACAAAACACTATAGAAGATGACTGATTAGTTGTATCCGTGTGAATGGGAAGTGCACGCACACTGAAATATTTATGAAAATAAAATGTCAGAAATTGTAAGGAAAGAAAATTCCTAAAATTGTTTCTTTCATCGTTCATATGCAAGAGTATGTTTCACATTTTTATCATACAGTACATCTACATGTGAACAGACAGTGCGTAACAGATAAACATCCACAAATTTAAATGCACCAGAGATTTTATCTCAGTTTTGAATGATTATTAGACTATATAGACTTTACTATTGTAAACACAAATATTCCCATGTGTTTCTCTTTAGTCCTTTCAGGCCTATACCCCATTGCCTTGCCTCGGTCCTGCCTATCATTGCCATAAAGTAAACTTAAATACTCTAATTCAATCCGTTTGACTCTACACAGTACTTATTCAGTTGCCTGAGGAAGTAAAGTCTTTTCTGGACCTTTGTAATGGCATGAGCATTGTTGGTGTCCTGTTTGAGGGAACCATTGAGATGAGTGCCCAGAAATTTGAATGAGTTAATCAGAGTTATGGACTGGTCAGAGATGTAGATAGGAGTTTTTGATTTATGACATTTTGTAACCTATTTTATTATACTGTACTTGCAGTAAACTGTATACTGTATATTTTAAGATTTTTAGTGGGCAGGGCATTTGACTCATAACAAGCAGATTGCAGGTTCAAACCCCTTGGGTGGGAAGAGCTGTCGTATCCCTGAGCAAGATACTTAACTTGAAATGCTTCAGCAACTTCAGCAACTATCCAACTGTATAAATAGATAAACTATAAACATGGAGATATGGGAGATATGGCAGTGCAGCTGACTCCTGTCAGCTATGACAACTTGGTAGGTCTGCTCCAGGAGGACATGCTGAATGCAAACAGGTTTGCACAGTGCTATTACTTTCTAAATCTTAAAATTTACCCAAAATGCTTAAAAGGAACTAATGCTAATACTACTACTACTGCTACTGTTACGACTACTACTACCATCACTACTACTACTAATAATAATAAAGTAATTGCATATTTTACATATTTTAGCGATGCATCTAGCATGACATGCAGAATGAGCTACGTTTCAAGCTAGGGTGCAGCATTGTAAAATTGGGGCCAGATGTACTAAGCCCTTTGTGGTGATTGCCAAGTGCATGTGACATAATATTCTCCGCAGGAAACGTGTCGTATGTATCAAACTGCCGCATAGGGCTAGAACCACAGTATGCGGGTGCCACTGCAAGATTTTGTCCTAAATGCATATGCATTTAAGGGTGGATCGCGCAAATGAAGGGTGAAGATATTAGATATTAAGTGTGACTGACAGGCTAAGATGCAGCAGACTTGCAGTTGCAGTTCGCTGCAGTTGCACACCGGGGACCGGGGTTTGATTCTCGGTCCTGCCAAAAGCCAAGTTTGGCCGGCTCACGTGGAGCAGCATAATTGGCTCGCTGCTCCAGGGGGAGGAACTTGGCAGGGTTAGTAGATCGCCGCACAAAAAAGCACCTCGGGCGCCTCGGAATCACGGTTACCAGCATGTGGCGAGGCGGCTTGAAGAAGGCGTGTCGCTCTCGTAGGGCCACCGAGGGACAGGGTGTGGGCGGTGTATCTAATACTAGCTCTAATTTAATTAGACGGGGTACAATTGGCTACCAAATTGGGAGAAAAAATGGGAGAAAATAAAAAAATAAAAAAATAAAAAAGTTTTTTATAATAATTTACTAAAGTTCACGCAGTTAACAAGGGTTGAATTGTGCGTGAAATACCTCTTAAGAGCAGGTGTAAAGCAAGGCACAACACAGAAATACACATCTTCGAAGATGTACTGAAATAATCTTTACAACAACAATTAAAAAAACGATTTCAACTCCCAGAGCAAGAAATCATACAGATTATTAATAGTAAATATTAATTAATGATTGAAACCAAGGTTGGGTGTTTGTCACAGAAAATATTGACAAAATAATTTATTAAATCAACCAATGTCTCATGCAAAGCAGTTGGAAGTGACTGAAATAACGTGCTCAACCGTAGTGACAGTAACTGAAGAAAAAATCTGTGTTGCCACTTGTAAAAATATGAGTAGGCTAAATCCAATGATCTGCTGCTTTTAATCGCTTTTGTCCACCACGGAAAGAGTGTGTGTTTGTTTTGATTAGTTATCCTCCAAAACAATTGAGAAAAAGAAACAGGGAATTAAAGGGACTGCCAAAAAAGAGAAAATCCCATGCGACTTTTGTGACAAACACCCAGCCATACAAATAATTACAATTCTGGGAGAAATAAAAGATGTACTGGTACCTCCCACACGACGTTCTCATTCTATCTTGGCAATAGTGAATCCCAATTTTGTCCTGCACTGGATAGGCATTTACGCGGCAGCCGATACATGGATATTGCGTAATGAGCTGTAACCTTCGTAAATAAGATGTTCATTTAGGCAGACTGCGACCACACCAACACACCCTCGTCAGGCTTCTTGTACGTAAATCTGGCCCTTAGTATTTTCTCTCTGACAATTTAACTGCATATTATTTCCAGGGGAAACAAAATCCAACCTTTCTGGATCATAACCTGCACTGATATTACAACCACAGTGCCATTCATCCAGATCTTCACAAGCTTCTGCCAGCCCTAACAAAACAGCAAAAAACCCAGCAATAACAACAATGAAAAACATCTGCATGTTTGCTTCTGATTAACAGCCCTTGTCATTGTAACCTTTAATTATTTATAGCCATAACATTTACCATGTGCAGTACTTTTCCCAATGAATTAAGACATCAACAGGTTCAAGATGGAGAAGGAAAGGAGGGGGGGATGATAGGGCTGGGGTGCAGGGTGAGGAGTCCAAGGTGTACAGTAGGTGGATGGTGGGCCAGCAAGGGGACAAAATACACAGGGGACACAACAAAGTGCACTTATCAAAACAGTACACTGCCATCTATAGGTATACTTTGTCATGACACCACAAGAATGCTCTTTGCATTTGCAGCATAATCAGAGCAACTGTATGGAATCCATTCAGTGGAATATGTTTAAAAACCCTTAATTGGGAAAATAATTACCTTAATTTATATTTTTACCATTTTACTTTACTGTACTTTTTCAGTCAATACTAGTGACGCTAAACTGAACCCATAACAGTGATGTTTCACAAATTAAGTTGTTAAAATCTGCAGGGCTTCAAATGCAAGCCATTTTTAAAAAAGCTAATAGCAACTGCCAAGCCACCGCAACTCAACAGGTCTGACTACCACAAGTTCAATGTATAAACATGAATAAAGGTTTCGATAGTAATAAGTCCCAGCATCTGTCAGTACTGCCAGTGCTCGGTCTGCTGTGGGTATTCTGTCTGTGGGAAGTCTATCTGTTGTGTCTGTTTGTGGGTAGTCTGTCTGTTGGAGATCTGTCTGTGGGTAATCTATCTGCTGGAGGGCTGTCTGTGGGTAGTCTGTCTGTTGGAGGTCTGTCTGTGGGTAGTCTGTCTGTGGGAGGTCTATCTGTGGGTATTCTGTCTGTTGGAGCTCTGTCTGTGGGAGGTAGTCAAAACATAATGTGGAGATAGTTTACTCATTACGAAAGTGTAAAACATAGCATTTCTGATTGAAAGGAAATAAATAAATAATGTGAAGAAAAATAGTTTAGAACAAAAAGGAAAAATACAGCAAGTGATTTTTTTTTCTATGCCTGTACAACCTACCTATTTTGCTAGTTACTTGATATGATTTGCTTGATACTTTTGACACAACTTGGGACTCTATAGCAGAGCAGTGGTAAGTGACAGTATGTATCAGTGTGCTGTCTGCGTATACGGAACTGGCCAGTGCAGGCCTTAAGCCCAATAATGACGCCTAGCCTTCTGGAGGAAGAGAGGACATTGAAGAAGAGAAGGAGTGCAGAGGGGGTGGATAGGGGGGTGGAGGGACAGTGGAGAGGGGAAAGGGGGCAGAGGGGGTGGATAGGGGGGTGGAGGGGACAGTGGAGAGGAGAGGGGGGGCAGAGGGGGTAGATAGGGGGGTGGAGGGGACAGTGGAGATGGGAAGGGGGGCAGAGGGGGTAGATAGGGGGGTGGAGGGGACAGTGGAGAGGAGAGGGGGGGCAGAGGGGGTAGATAGGGGGGTGGAGGGGACCCCTCTCAGTGGAGAGGAGAGGGGTGCTCAGTGCAGGTGATGACGGTGGAGGTCTGTCAGTGGTAAAGGTGGGGTGGGGGGGGGGGGGGGGGGTGAGGTTCACATTTCACACTGAATGATTGTAGCGATTAGCACTGTGGGCAAGGTGGGTTGGTTGCGTTTTGAAGAATGACCATCTCGTGCGCCTATTGATGTGTCAGGATGATTGAGTGGTGGAGAGGGCGAGGCGTAATGGCTTCATCAGCCTGCCCCAGTGCATGCCACAATCTCATTCCGCTCCCCGCACTCCGGCCTTCCCAATCACTCGCCGCAAACGCAAGAATTAAACAAAGTTGTCGGTCAGCTTAACTTCAGCTCTTCCCCTCTCCTCTCTTCCGCCGCTAACCCCCCTTTCTTTCCCTTGCCCTCTTCCCCCCCTCTCTCCCCCTCCTCCTCTTCCACCGTCTTTCTCATTCAAGGCCAGCGTGCAGCACTCTCTTCTCCGAGCCTTAACAAGCTAATTAACGAGGTTGTTTTCTTCAGTGTTCCCTGTTTGTTTGTTTGTATGTAGCCTTTCTTTCCCCTCCTTTTTTTTTTTGGTTAGCAAACTCCACAAATTACAAACTCTAAGATCTGCCTGAACTTCTAATTTAATCACCCGCTGTAACCCCCACCCCTTCTGCCTGTATTAGTGTGCCTCAAGTGATGCGGAGGCTCTGCTGTGGCCATTAGTGTTTGGTGGTAAAACAGCTGCAGAGTGAATTACAGGTATTGGTATTCTGGGCCGTTGCATCGTCAGCTCCTTCTCTCAGCGTCTCCCCTGCATACAGGCAGTGCCCTAGCATGATAATAAGCCGGGCTGGAGTAGAAACAAAGTAATAACAGCAAGGGGAAGATCATCACTATTTGTATGTGTATACAAAGTGAGAAAGCAGCTCCGACGGCCGGCGCTCAAAACAAACTTTCTTTATTTTTTTAACGCCGCCCGTCGCGGGATTCGTCCGCAGCCGCACACGTTCGTTTGTCCTCCGATAGACCGTGGGGATTTTCTCATTGTTTGCGCTGGAGGGGTGGAGTAGCAAGCGCAGGATGAATACCGTTCATGATCCCATCAGCAGAGCTTGTGGAGAGGTCTGGGCTGGTTTATTGGCGTTCTTAGCGCAGGGTGGAAAACAAGCAAATGACAAAGGACTGAGCGTTAAGCACGCCACCGACAGGCTCACGTCTGTAGCGGAGCGAGTGAAGGGAGGACTGACGCTTCCACAGAGGCCACGCCTGATAGGACGCCTGTAGCTCCCTTCAGAAGACAACTCTCACGCATTTGTGCACATTACCTCCTTATTAGAGTGAATTCATGAATATGATTTTATTAAAGCAAAGGTTAGTTCGAGTCTACAGTGACGAACACTTCTCCAACTGTATATTTTCCCTTTTTATGTGTGACCTATTCGGTGGTATCAGCCCTTGGCGTCTAGTTGAGCAAATGCCAATTTGAAATATCCTGCACGGATGTTTTTTTTTTTTTTTTTTTTTTTTTTTTTTTTTTTTTTTCCAAAATGTAAATTCATAATGATGACTTTCATTAGCAGATTTCAGCAGTATTCATGGACCACTTTTTCCTTTCCAATTTGTAGTGCTTTAATTCCACATTGTGTAATAGTCTCTGTAGCTATTATGAGCAATCATCAACTTACATATGGTTTGAATAATTCATATCAATATTTATTAGCTCTCTGTCATAGAGTACAATTAACTAAATAATGATTTAGCATCAGTTTAAGGCCCACAAGCTGGATCTGACTTTCCACCGTCTGAACAGAGAGCTCAGTCAGAGAGCTCTGACTGACTCGACTTGCGATAATGAACAGGATTAGAGGGTTGATCTTCGTATCAAGTGTTGAGACAGAGAGAAAGGTATTGCATTCAAGTTCATTAACTTAACACAATTCAATTTACTTTCTAGTCAATGAGATGAGGCTTCAGTAATTCCAGTTGACCTCAAAATCAGTAGGAATGTAAAAGTAGCGTGTTAAAAAAAAATAGCAGGGCATAATTGCTTCAACTTTCAACTCATTATCTTGGAATACACAATTAGAAATGAAGCTGTAACTTAATTAATCTTATTTTAAAGTGCAAGTGCTTCGAGGATATGTGCAGGAGTTTCATATGACAAATTTCCTGGCAATTATAAAGCATTATCAGAACCTGTGCTAAAAGTACTCCCCCCTCTCTTCTGGTCAATGGTTTCTTATCCCCAATTAAAGGAACTTCTTCATGCCCTGATCAGTGACACATGAAGATAACCTTTTCTCAACACTGTGTTAATTAAGGACAATTTCCCTTCTCACATCAGCTCATGCAATGCTTAAGGGAGTTTGAAGAAACCCGTGTTCTTGAAAATATTCCTCCCCGATCTGATTGATGATGTGTTTTTTTAGAGTCTTTTTCTATTTGGCTAGCAGGCTGCTTCTTTCAGGAACACTGCAGTGCATTGTGTCTCCAGGTAGTTCCTTCTCCTCTTATGCTATGTTGATCATCTAAAATTCTAATGACCAGGAAACTGACCTGGCCAGGCTGGAGAGCTTTTTTCATGTGAAATATCTCCATGGACAAACTGAATTACCTGTGAATGGACTGTGAAAGCCACTCACCGCCGCAGGCTGGAGACCGTGATATTCAGTGCCTCAGCCCTTTGGGTCTTATATAAGAGGAAAAATCGGCCATTGTATCCAGACCAGGCAGCATTCACACCTACCTGTTGGCCGACAGCGGTTTTATTTCGTCGTTAGAACGGCGGTGGGTGAACACGAGATAAATTAGCGGAGAGACAGGCTGCCATGGTGTTGTTTTGCTCTTTATCTGTTGGAGGGCTCCAACCGTTTGTGGTTACAGCGCTCTGACAATGCGTTCCGCTGCCACCTGGACACGAAACACCAGCATCGGTGGGGATGACGGAACAGAACACGAGGCTCTGTCCGCCTGAGCATCTGTCTCCACGCTTCCTCCATTCCTCTCCCGGCATCAGCAGTGACACCACGCTAACACCAGCTAGCTTATTCTGTGTAATGGCTGCCCAAAAGCTAGGACTGGAAACACGAGGCCTCCAGGGGGCAGCACGGAGCCCGTTTCCAGTAATGCATTTTGAAAAGCGAATTGGCGTGGATTGGAGATGAAGTGTTTTGAGAAAGGCGAGACCCCCCTCCAGCGAGTGCATGCCAGCGCCCACGCTGGTGATGATAATGTAATCATGGAGTGGACAGTGAATAGGAGAAACAGTGGAGCAGTGAGGGAAGCCCGCTTGATAACCATGCCACATCGAATTATCCTCTCCTGCCACTTTCTTAGATCTCAGTGCCAGGTCAACGGCCTCCATCTACTGCAGCTGATCTGAGATAACGCCACACCTGCTGAAGTCTGTCGCTGCGACACCACTGCTCTTTTCAAAGTCCAAATTTGGCTCCTTTCAAGCAGCAAATGCAAACGTCGCAGGGGATTAGGGGACATCATCCCACCCCAGGGGGAAGGTTTGGATCCTGTTCTGGAGACAGCATTCTCAATGAAGAGACGGCGTAAGGATGGACGCTCCTGCCCCGATTGATTCTCTTTTTTTTGTTTTTTTACGTTTGTAGTTGTTGCCGTGGTTTCTATTCATGTAGCTCCTCCCTAATTGCTTCATTCATGTTTAAATTAAAAGGAATTCAAACAAACGCCTTTGTGATACAGCGGCTCGATGCCTTTTGCGGTCAGAGCAGTGGCTGCATGTTATCGAAGAGCTGAACTCGAGACGTTAAGGGTTAACAAACCATGGCCCGTTACAGGCACATGAATGGAATAAAATTCACTTATAAATGCTATTTTGGACAGATAGCACGGACACATTGCCTTTGGTTAAGAACCCGCTAATCCCCCTCTCACTTTGAACCTACTTCATATACTTTGCTCCCTCTGTCCTGCAAAGATAGTAGAGTGTGGGTCAGCAGAGCAGGTACTGTTAGAACATGGACTTCAAGACATTGATTGTACAAGTGCAGAAGCGGACTCAGATTTATGAGTTTCCTGATAAAATTATCACAGAGCACATTGATGAGCTGTGCTCTGAGAGATAGCACACATCCTCAATTAATCTGCTGTAACTGAATAACTGGTCCGGACGGGGGTCACTGACCACTCTTCTCCACAGGAACGTTTGTCTCCTTCAAACTCAGCTCCAGGGACTTTTAACATTTATACTGAAAAGCGTTCACATAAAATGCAGATATGACCCAAAAGAGAGGACAAAGTGATATTATAAAAAGTGCTGGGACATAACTAAAGCTCTTAAAGGAAAGGAACCTGCAATAGAACTAGCCTCTAGTTGCACTCCTTCATAAAGTGTCTATAATTTTATTTTGTAGAATGGTGTGTTATATATCAGTGACATTAAGATTATTACAATATCCTCAGCTCCATTCTACTGGTGAGAAACAACGACTACTGTCGTAAAACTTAATACATTTTTCTGCACCAGGCATGCAGTGACACTGATTATATATTGAGTTCTACAGTATGTCAATACATGTCAGACAGTGGGTAATCATCAACAAGCATCTGTTACTTTGATTATTCTTTTCCATCTTCAGAATGAAAAAATAAATAAATCATGACTTGTGTTTCTTTATAACTCTTCTCTTTTGTCCAGAGTATGATACTGTACATCCTTAGAACTCTGTGTTGATGTGATGCTGATAAAAATACATTACATTATTACTGTAAGTATTCTGCCTTTTCCATAAACAGACAGGAAAAGTTATACTACTCATATAGTACAATATAATACACATATACAGTTGGGACTGGGAAGTGGTGCTACAAATCGAGATGCAAACTTCATAGATGGAAACTTTAGTATCAGTATTCTTTTCATTTACAATGAGTAATCCGTGAACACTTGGAGCAGGAATAAATTTCCATCTTGCATGAATAATCCATCCCAAAAGATGACTACAGTACATTACTTTAAAAGAGTAGGTAGATAATATTGTGCAATTGAGCACATGAAAAGCCCTCAATAATTCCAAACTAAACAACATGAGTTCTATTGTATTTGTTACAAAGTCTTTATTATACATCTGGAGATTAGAAGGTATCTTATAGAAGATTCTCTGTTGTGTTTAGATTTTCAGAAATGTCCTCCATGAATATTTAAAATTAGCATTAGTGGTAAAGCACACTGCCATAATTATAGTAGTACAGTAAGCTACATTAAGCACCATATTACTGCCTTCACACTATTACAGCTTCAAAGATGAGAGTACCACTTTCAATTTTTTAAAGTCAGTTAAGCAGCCAGGTTGTTTTTCTCATTTCAAATAATGTATTTATCCTTTTTTTTTTTTTGTCACCATCTGGCAGCTGGACAGTGTAGTTAAAAAAAATAATTGCACTGTATCTCCTTAAGAATTTAAAACATGCTGCCCCATAATTGATATAAGTTTTAGAAAGGGGGAAAAAAACAATGTATTGTTTTTCTTTCAGATAGGAAAGATTATACAAATTATGGATTAATTCAAGGACATTGCATTATGGTGACATATTGGTAATTTGGCAAATATTCCTAAAATGTATATGTTCAGTGATCACTTTATTAGCTTGTTAATTTAACCCGCCAATCATGTGGTAGCAACTAAATGCATAAAAGCATGCAGACGTGGTCAAGAGGTTCAGCTGTTTTTCAGACCAAATGGCAGAATGGGGAAGAAATGTAATCTTTGACTGTGGAATGATTGTTTGTGCCAGACAGGGTGATTTGAGTATCTCAGAACAGAACAGGGTTTGCAGAGAATGGTGTGAAAAACAAAAAACATCCAGTGAGCAGCAGTTCTTCGTGCAGAAACTCATTGTTAATGAGAGAGGTCAGAGGAGAATTGCCAGACTGGTCGAAGCTGACAGGAAGCTGACAGTCGATATTTTACTCCAAACTATATAATTTTGTGTGGAATATTTAAGCCCTTATAAAATATTATTATTGCAGCATGCAACAGAAAAACAACTATGACCTATAGTTCTTTTAAAATAATTTGTTAAGCTAGGATAATATAGGATAAATAGATTTACTAAAAAATGAAGTTAAAAGAGAGTTAAAAAAATACAAGTGAGTGATCTCAGTTCTCTGATTAAAAGTGACCTGGTGTAATACTACAGTAAATTACTTTATTAAGATTAGACTGGCTTATATTATAATGTTTTTTAATAACATTTTGTGTCAGACAAACCAAAGTTTGCCTCTTTATTTTACAAACGACTCTCCAGTAAGCTGGAAACACCTTTGCTTCAGTGAGAATTCAATCTCCAGCATCCCCTCAGCCACTGGCTATGTAACTCAATAGCCAAATCTGTCCAATGATTTTTTATAAAGAGGGCAATGTGGAAAAAGCTGTACCTGCTACTGGACCTGAGCTACAGAAACACAATTGGTCCTGCTTCTACTTAGTGTCAGTGCAGCCTCTTTTAGCCATATTTAGCCACCTACTGGTAGAAATGCAGAATACAATCTCTATCATCTTAATTCCTGAATTTAAATAGTGAAAGACCATGTCATTGATCAAGCGCATTGATGTCGTCGGAACTTCTCCACACTGATCATATTAAAATCCATTAACCCCCTGTCATCAAATTCCTAGGAAACTTGCGGTAACTTTCAGATGAATATAACATAGATCAAGCGGACGATCGATACAAACTCATAACCGATTTGCGGAAGCCGCATGACTTAAAGGCCTTCATTGATTCCCGGCAGATATGCATTAATTTGTTATATCGCTGAAGTAATATATTGGCATTACATGTTTGCGAATGATTTGACGAAAGCGCTTAAACAAGAGGACACACGCAGAGTGCCGACGGTTCCACGTTTGACCGAAAAGCGTCCACGAGGGGGATGCCTTTCATGCGGGGAGGATTAATGAGTGCGGGCGCGTGGCAGGGGAATAACATCTTGTTATGTTAAACAATCCGGCAGCCTGTTTCAATGACACCGGAGAGATCCGGATCACAAAGAGACGAACAGCAACAAGGACACACACAATAATAACAATAATATTGAGATTTCACGCCGCGCGCGGAACAATGGGAGGAGACACGGCGCAGGGCACTAATTACACGCGGCACAATGAATTTTAATCAGGGAAATTACAGGTCAAAAGCTCCTGCTGTTCGTCATTACTATCCACAGGGCTGGCCAGGGAGGAGCTGGCGCGTCCCCGGGTCCCGTAGCCGACGGGCCCCGCACGCACCGCACACTGACACACCCCAGCCAAACGCTGAGCGGAGCAACCCTCGACCTGCTCACCTCGCGCATTTACTTCCTCATAGGGATTGTCTCCAATCCCTTGGAGTTAGGAGGAACTTTAGTTTCGCGGAGCGCGACTCCTGTGCGCGAATGCGCCGCGCTCCTTTTCCGGAAGGTTCAGCAGTCTGTTCACCAGCGGCGTTCCAAGCCTTCCGCTCCGCCTTTGTGCGTTAGGATTGGTTTCAAGTTTTATGATAAAGCTCTCCGAGGTGGTTTAAAAGTCACGGACATGCTAGAAGCGGAAAATAAATAAATAAACACACACACACAGACGCGCGCGCAAGCACACACACAGCAAGCGCTGAAGAAGAATGTGCATTCAAGTAGGCAGCAAAGGAGCAGAAGGAATGCAGTGCGTGGTCTAGGTCTATGCACTTTACATAACAGGATCAGCCTTTGTTCCCATCACTCAGAGAGAGGCACAGCGAGTTTAATACGGCTACACTGCCACATCATCTCTACTTTTTCATTTAATGCCAATTCCGACCTCACACTTTTAGAACAAGTATTGTTTTTTCACGCGATTGTGTAATTTGCATTTTCAGAGTCAATCCTAACAGATAAAAACATATTATCACTAAAATTACAGACCTCACACATGAGAGGGCTTCAGTTTAAAATACCTGTTAAAAGCAGAGAGAAGGAAAAGATCAGTTACTGTACGCATTATGAAAAATTCAGAGGCATATTACAAAAGGGGGACTGTACAAACTCCTGAAATTGATGCTGAGACTGTATATGTAGAATGTAAAAAATTTGATCAAGAATCTTCACATACATTTTTCTTTATTTCACATATTCACTGAATGTATTTCTTTATGATTTTATTGCATGCTTTTCTCAATGACACCAGAAAACAGACTATATAGAGAGCATTGAATATGCAGTTAATTACACTGAGTAGTGAGACTGGTTCACATTTTATCACGCTTTCCCCTAAGACAGGAAGTGAGAGAAAAAAGGGCTTAGCTGGAGAAAGTGATGGAGGGGAATGTGTACAGGACAGCGCTGGGAAGTGTGAGTCTGAAAAAGAGAGACTGGATAGATTCCAGATAAAGAGGCGAAGCACAGTGAACACAGCAGTGAGAAAGATCAGGGCTTTAGAGGGAATTTGAGAAGCGATGGGGAGACAGTGGGGTAACTGGCTAGGAGAGCAGCCTTTGAATCAGAGAAGAGAGAGTGCGAGAGAGAGACGACAAACTGCACAGCTGAATTCTGTGAAGGGGGCATAAACTGCAAATAGGATTGCTGGCATAGAGACAGTACTCCGGGGGAAAAATGAAGCCCGGGAACGGAACTGTGTAAAATATATTTGGAAGGGATCAGTTCTACAGATGTCTTAAATGAGGTAGAACACGAATTAGCAAAAGAAAACAATGAGAAGACAATGGACAATCAGGATTGATTATTCCAGTAGAAGGGGCAGAGGATGAGTGATATACTTCAGAGTATGTGTGTTCTCTGTAGTTCTGAACTATTGAGCTTCAAAGATTCCAAAGTGAACGGGCTCCAAGCTGGTACAACCTTTTAAATTCAGCATTTTTTTCATACTTTTAAATATTATTTTTGTATAAAACTTCACACTCTAGGTTAAAAAGGATAACATATCATGTGAACAGCATGAGACCCATGCTGCCATTCCAGTTCCCAAACTACTGGACTATGACGTTCAGTCCACAGACTGTAGAAAAATATGGACCAAGTGCCTGTTACATCACCCACTGACTATATAAGGGTTTGTGTAAAGCGTTTTGAAGCCTGGGAAGTCAAGTTTACTAACGCCACCATTTGCGTCTGTGCAGTGGGGAAGCCGAGTGCATTTGCATGTCAGGCACATGGGGAGGCATTAGATGAAGGAAAAACACAGATTGCGACTACATTTTCTTGTGGGAAAAAAATGACTGTCTTCATATTTTTAAGGCAATTGTACCATTGACTTTACATTGAATACGGGTCTGAATGACCTATACTGGTGCCAACCGCTAGTGAGCACCATCTCTCATGGTCTCACAGCACGACCACAAAATGAGCATCAAAAAAGAATCCGCTTGGTTCAGCCCAGTGGGACTGGGGCTGATTCCATCACATGACATGTCCTAGCAGACATGATGTCAGATTACCATGACTGGCCTCTCCTCAGTGCCACCTGAGCAGTAAGGCGTTAACATGGAAACCGGAAAACTGTGGAAATATACTGAGCACTGATATTCAGAGTGCTGTTTCTTGGACTGTTATTTTTCCTTCTGGAGGAACTGTCTCTGGAGACAAGTCAACGACTGGAAGCCACCCACAGTTGTCCTTTTGTCACCACCTGCGAGGGTTAGCTTGAGTGACAATTTTGTACTTTAAATCATAAACTTGTTGGTACAATATCTAGAAAGTTTTTTCACACATATACGTATACTGTATATTTCTTTATGGAAAAAGCATGAATATCTGCAGAAACTGGCCTTCAAAATGCATTTAGAAAATGTATTTGACTGAGGGGTGGATCCAGGGGCTTAACATGTCTATTGCATAACTGAGGCGATCTGGTATCTAGGCACACAAGTTATGTTCGAACACTCTATGGTACTCAATACTAAAATGTGGTAATAACACTTAAATACGATGTCAGTTACATTCCAGATGGGGGTGTAGTTGTGATTTCAATCCAAATGAACATTACATTTACCATAAAAGGAGGCTGAAGAGCAATAGAGGTGATCATTCAGAAACAGATAACACTGAGCTGACATCCAGGTTTTAGGTTCATTAGGAATGGCGTGTTCACCTCCCCTTGAATCGCTGCCTCCTGGCATTGCTCTCCGCAGCGCTACCGTGCGTTTTCCCTTCAGATGTTTATCAGGAGACGGGCGGCACCTGCACTTCCTCGTTAACAAAGTTCATCCGAGGAGATGCGTAGCCGCTTCTCCGCTGACCCACATACGCCACGCCGTTACCGCGGGATACAGGAAGAGAAAACAACTGAAATATGCGATCGATACCGCTAAAGGCAGGCAAGGCTCAGGCTGCCAGCGAAACAGGCTTATCCATTGTGTCCATCAAAAGGAGGATACGAGCCAGAGCATTCAAAACCGCACGATGCGAGGAAGCCAGGCGAAATGCACTTTCACAAGTTGCTTCGGATAAAAGCATCCGCTAAATGACTAAATTGCAAATTGTAAATTGAAGCAGGCCATCAACACGTTGGAGCTCATGTGTCTAATGGAATAGATTTTTTTGGTGCGTGGCCGCGTATCGTACTGTACCGGTGCTGCCTTCCATTTGGGCTGCGTCTGCAGTGCAGGGAGAGTGCCCAACAGAGGGCCACTTCAGTTCAGCAGAAGTGCAATCAGCTAGGCAAAAAGATACCCAGGCCCCAGCACAGCCAGTCATTTACAGATCATCAAGACATGAAAGAATAGAACGGTCTCCTGATCAAAAACAGCAGAAAGTTGAGGGAGGATTAGCCAAGGTAAGTAGAGAATGCTGGGAAGGAAAAATAAAGTTGGAGATAAAGAAATCCTTGAAGGTTTTGGATAGAAAATAACATAAAGGGAGATTTGAGGGATTATTGAAGAAAGACATAATTGAGGCTAAATGAAAAGCAGTGTGGAAGTAACCTTAAATAACAGATGTCTTAATGAGAATAATGTTCTTCAGATATTACATGGATTTCTATTTTTTATAGATAAAATGTTCCCTCTTTCAATATCTTGAAATAATTATTTTTTTTCCAAAGCCACGCAGGGCGATTAATCATACAAATTTCTACTTTAAGTCAAATTATATTGTAGTGGGAAATTCTTTGTTGAGGAAATTATTTTTTGCGGAGCAGGGTTTCACAATGTGGCGGTTCACAACCCCATTAGTGCAATGACAGGACAATAAATCACACAACTTCATCACATTACTCTATCAAAATGCTGAAAATGTCAAAAAAAAAGAAAAAAAAGCCATGTTATATCTGAAAAATCTAGTCCCAGGCTTCTCTTGGTCCTCAGTGTTAATTTTTTGTTAATGCAGGAAGCTGTGATGAAAGGCAAAATCTTTCAAGCAATGGAATTAAAGACTTAATTCACTCCCTTTGATGAATGTTGCTGCCAAATGTATGTCATCACAGACAACAATTTAAAGTTACAGTGCTAACAAATTTTTACCATGGATGACAACAATTGCATAGTCTAAAAGGTATAACACAACAGCCATGGAGTAAGTTCAGGGATGGCATTTCATAGCTGTACGCTGAGGCATGGCAATGGACAGCTTGAAGACCCCCTTATCACTCTCATGAACTCTCCTGAACATGGCAGCCAGCAGTGAATGTGTTAAAGTGTGAGGCAGAGCGTCAGTCCTGCCCCCTGCTGGAAGGAGTGGAGCCGCCTGGTACTCACAGAGGTCAGTGAATTTCCATTTCCCACCCGCGGCAGGTTCCTTAATTAATCACTCATTAGACTAATCATCGCCAGCGCAGAGCACACCGGGGGCACCAGGGAGCCCCCCTCCCAACCCCCCCTCCCACCTACTGATGCACACAAAACTCACAAGGTAAAAAAAGAGAGGAGGGGGACAAGCTCCCGCAGTTGTACTCCCCCCCTCCCGCCTCCCCGCCCTTCTCTCTCACAAGCTGCACAGACAGGCTAAAACCATTCCATGCAGAGAAATGATACAGCTCTGCTTCTCTGTCCTCTATTACGGAAATAGCAAAAGGCAGATTTTCAAACTTATTCGGCGGTTATATTTGGAAAAATTCTCCCTGACTATCAGACGTACAATGAGGTCCTAATAGGACTTACTCTGGAAAGACACCGTCTTCCCTTAGACCCACAGAAATGACTATCCCGTACGAAATATATCACTTTTCATCCGGGTAATTGGAAAACAAGTTAGATCTGACTAAGTGTTTTACCATCTCCACAGGAGGAAATTGGCTAGTGAAATGTGTATTACATCACATTGTGCAGGGTGTGTGAGCCCAGAACCTCTTGCGGAGCTGATGAAAAATGTGTTCTCGGCACATATTAAAAGCCAGCGAGTCGGTAAAAGGGAGCAATTACTATTTCATTATCATTTTGAAGGAGTTTCTCCTCTATTCAGAATTTGCACTTTTGTTAACCATTTAAGATATTGAACACACTCCACTCTTGGCCTATTAATATCGGAAGAGCTAGTCCAGCAGTCATTCTGCAGGAATGATAGCTGTGTGCTTTTGAGACAGCCCAGTCATTAATATATCTTCTTTTGCTACCTTCCTTTTTTAGGGAGCTGTGATTCAGAAGTGTAATTCTTTAATCTACGGGATTTTCAGGCCTGGTCCATCCTATTTACGCTGATCTATCTACCCGGATCATGCTCAGAAACAGGGGGACATTTTTCCACACATTGATCGTCACCAGATCTTATCAAAGATATCCGATATGTAACTGCCGGTGATATATTCACAAGACTAACAGATATGTACAATTACTTGCATTAATAACAGATGCTTTTAACGCATGTCGCCTCCTGTTTTTTTTTTTTCAATAAACACTTGTGTGAGTGTGAAGTATATGCTTTGTTGACAGATTAAAGCACGCACTGCATTCATTGACTTGCAAGCCCATCTTGCCAAAGCCAGCATCTGACAAATATCAAGTGATAATAAGTCATTCATTACGGCAACAGACAAAGGCCTTGCGAATTGTTTGCATCAACCGCAGTTTTTGATTCACTTTTTGTTATATTTCCATTGTGTGGATGTTGAGCCTTTAACCGGACGCCATTGACAGCATCTCCCCAGGGCTGGCTGCCTTCCCCTGGCCCTCACGTCATGAACGAGAGCAGAGAAGACCTGCGTTCATCACACTGCATGCACAACAATTCCCAACTACAAAACAGGCTGCGCTTCCAAGTCAGAGCACATTAATAATGCAGCAAAGCCATTCCACTGATGTTTTCTGTTGCTAGACAAAGGTTTAATTGACCCCCTGTCTAATCTGAAATGCCTCCACCGAGACCTCTGAAGCAATTTTTTTGTATGGCTTACCAATATGAAGTCTGAAGTGTTTTTAACCCTAATTAACAACCCCCCTCCCCCCTCTACAGCCACCACCACCATGAATTCCTGCCTTTCTAAAATGTTCAATAAGAGCTTTTCTGTGCCCATTAAGAAAGGAGTGGCATAGGGTGGAATGAGAAAGAGAGATCAATTAATCATGAAAACATTTTTCCCACTGAGAAAGCAAGGCCAGTGCCATGTTACTGATGACAGTTGTATTATTATGCTGATATGTTATGTGAACATATTAATATTTTAACCAAAGACAAAATTTTAAACATTTATATTTTGCAGGTAGTAGGAAGCCCCTGTCTGTGAATAACAATAACTACACAATATGAACTCTAGACATATCGTACTCTCTTTAACAACCTAGGACTTGTATACAGTGGTACTGTACAGAGCCTTCCTCACCCCTCAGAACCTTTCTCTCCTCCTGTTCAGAAATGAAGCAAGGCTTTCTTTGTCGAGAGCACAATCCTCACTTCCGAGGCCTTATCTGCCTCCATACTGCGATGATGAAATAAGAGCAAATACACAAACTGCTGTTCCACAGCATTCCAACATTCCTAGCATCGTGTCAATCAGAGACCAAATGTGCAAAGTAATGCTTCTGAATACTTTGGAAAACTGCAAAAAAAAGAACTGTACAAAATTCAATATTAATTAAAAAATGTAAACATAAGAACACAAATGGGTGTGTGTGTGAGCACACATGCACACATATACAGCTTTCAGTTTATATGTTCACATGCGATATTAAGAAAAATGTGCAGCAGTCACCTCCTAATGAATCTGAATTGGTTTCTTAATAAACTTCGGAGAAGAAAGCATTAATATTTAACTAGCGTTGTTTTTGGCAAGTCATTTTCTTACTTGCCTTCATCTTTCTTTTTTGCGGCATGTTTTCTTTCTCTAAATATTTCTTTATTTTTTCTTCGCACAATGCAGGTCTTTTCCTCTAATCCTCACTGGTAAATCCTCCCAGTCAGAGAGATGCGCAAGGCACTGACATGTGAAATCTGCTCTCAGGGAAGGAAGAAGGCAAATATAATGTGCAACAGGTACACTGTGTAACATTAACATCTATACTGGACATTTAAAGATTCAATAAAAAGGGTGACCAAACTGGGCTGAGATTAAGAACGCATTTATTCATCATTTTGAAGTCTAATAAGTTCACCAGGGATCATGAAACCTCGATCCTCCAGGGCAGAGAACTGCTGGTTTTCCATCTTCCCTTCACCTGGGAGTTAGGTATGGAGACAGTAGCACTAATTGTGCAGTTAATAACTGTATGTGGGGAGATAAGAAAACCATGGCTGGATTTAGATTTGAGGGCCAGATTTGATCCCTGGTTTACACAGAAAATGAACATGAAATGACTAACCAACCCCTGAAATCAAAAAATGTTTCTGAAGATAAAATTTTTGTAAGCAGTCAGTTAAAACTCCCCTTCATCCTTGCCAAAAACTGGACTGGCTGCAACATTTAGAGGTTTTTCATTAAAAGTAAGCAACGATTACCAGAGCAGTATCAGCCCAAATAAAAAACATTCCCATCAGCACAGGTTGCTATTGAGAAGGCAATTTGTTGCCATCAGAAACCTCAGAGGAAATGGAGTCTGGATTAAAAGGGTCCCGTTTATAGAGTTTTAGTACGGCTTTCCCCTCCTGATGGCTGGTCACCTTTACTGTCACCATGAAACCTCAGAATTAATCTGCACTGTAAAGAACAACACACCATAGTCTCATATCTTTGAAATCGCCTCCAATGAATCTCGGTTGTCATAGCACCTTCCCAATATCACCACAGGGAGGGATGCGCAAGCAGAACAGCATTTTAGCATGACTGTGAAACCGTATGTTTACACATACTCTCTCTCTCTGCCTCTCTCTCTGCCTCTCACTCTCTTTTTCTCTTGCTTTCACACACACACACACACGCACACACTTCATTACAGATACCTCTATCCAGGCACACTGAAATATTTAATAAGAGACTACTCTAGCATGGATTAATGGATAGACTACACAATCTGTATGGTCTGTACTCAAGAGGTGCCTCTCATTAGACTCCTTTGCATATTTTACAAGTGACACTGCTGGGAAAATATGAGATACTTGAGAGCTAAATGATACATCAAGGCAGGGGAAAATTGAACAGTGACAGAGTACTTTCTCAACTCCATATCTTCCACAAAAACACTTTTATCATGCGCAGACACTGTGCTCATATTTCCCTTCTAAAAAATTAAAACTGTATCAGAATCTCCATCTATTCACGCTGTGCTATACGCACATTGTTACCAGCCAACAGTATGTGTAATAAAGTATGCTGTACCTGGGAACCACAGTTTCAGTAGTGTTTTAATTTAAGTGGTCTATGCATGATACAGTAGGTCTGGTAGAGAAAGGACATGGCCCAGCAGTGTGGATATACGTAGAATGTTATATAATTACTGGTAATGGTAGTGGATAGAGATAGCTCTGTGTGGGAGGAACAGAATACATTATGCCCACTGCTGGTAAGACAGCATAATGCTCTAGTTTTGGAGATGAGACCTTCAATAAATCATGTAAGTGTCCATCACCTAAAATATGAGGTTTCTCTCGCCCTTCAGTATAGGTGGAATCCCATAGGCTACCATTAGCTGTTTTTTTATCCTTGAAAATAATCAGGCAATCTCACCAGGGAAAAGAGAGCAGAATTCTCTCTCTCTGTCTCCCTCTGTGTTTCTCTCTGTTCTCTCTATCTTTGTTCCCTCTCTCCTTTTTTTTTCTCTCTCTCTCTCTCTCTCTCTCTCTCTCTCTCTCTCTCTCTCTCTCACACACACACACACACACACACACACACACACACACACATATGCACACACACATGATTTACTTAAGAATCTTATAGCACGTACATTCAAAGCCATAGGAACACATTCAAGATTCACGATTTTAGATTTTCATGCTGAAGAACAGAAAAGGGTTCTGTTCAATTCATACTGGTTCTGAAATAGAGTGAAGGATTAAAAACAGACTGAAACTCTTTGTTGTGCCAAAAGTCTCTTTTAGCAATGAATAAAACAGTATATACCTGATTTGTTGTTGTGACTATGTAGTCAAAATGGGCAGGCTTCATCTCATGAATAGCCTCCATAGTTATGTGCTGGTGACACACTCGGTTCAAGCTGTCCAAACTGTGAACCATCAAGCAATTTCCAAAGGCATCAATCTTCCAGCTTCCACGGAAAATCGCAGAAAACTGTCAGTTCAGACCTCTTGAGCAGCCTGCCCAAATGAAACACTCATTGTTGTTCAAGTGACTCTTTCTACTGTCCAGAATTACCCATGCCCATGGAAGGAGGGCTTTAGCTACTGTAGCAGCTTCACTTTGGTTAAGTCAAGTGCAGTTTACTGGAGCAATGGCTGCACATTTCTGCTGAGGAACCACACACTGAACAGAAGTGGTGGCTGTTCAAATCCACATCATAGTCTGCGATCTTCTTCATTGACATCATATAGTGGCAATGAAATGGGCCTGCAGTAATGATTTGGCTTTCCTAATTCCATAATGAAATAAAAAGGCTGTCCTACTTTGTGTAAGCTATTAGCAGGATAAAAGGTTTGTCCTTGTTCTGTACTTCAGCTTTGACCATGGTGTCTGCCTCCACCCTCCATCTCAGGGATTCACCTCCAGCCAGCCTTCACCTCTACAACCTGTACCTCTGTCTGCACCTCTACAACCTGTACCTCTATCATCACCTCTACAACCTGTACCTCTGTCTGCACCTCTACAACCTGTACCTCTGTCTGTACCTCTAGAACCTGTAGCTCTGTCATCACCTCTACAACCTGCACCTCTGTCATCACCTCTACAACCTGTACCTCTGTCATCACCTCTACAACCTGTACCTCTGTCATCACCTCTACAACCTGTACCTCTGTCTGTACATCTACCACCTGTACCTCTGTCATCACCTCTACAACCTGTACCTCTGTCTGTACCTCTACAACCTGTACCTCTGTCATCACCTCTACAACCTGTACCTCTGTCTGCACCTCTACAACCTGTACCTCTGTCTGTACCTCTAGAACCTGTAGCTCTGTCATCACCTCTACAACCTGCACCTCTGTCATCACCTCTACAACCTGTACCTCTGTCATCACCTCTACAACCTGTACCTCTGTCATCACCTCTACAACCTGTACCTCTGTCTGTACATCTACCACCTGTACCTCTGTCATCACCTCTACAACCTGTACCTCTGTCTGTACCTCTACAACCTGTACCTCTGTCATCACCTCTACAACCTGTACGTCTATCATCACCTCTACAACCTGTACCTCTGTCATCACCTCTATAACCTGTACCTCTACAAACTGTACCTCTATCATCACCTCTACAACCTGTACCTCTGTCATCACCTCTACAACCTGTACCTCTGTCATCACCTCTACAACCTGTGCCTCTACAACCTGTACCATGGTCTTCACCCATAGCTTCCTGTCACCCCCCCCCCCCCCCCCCACCGCCCCTCAGCTCTCTGCCCCATACCCACACCCCAGATCTCCCCTTCCAGCCTCTTCCTCATCTTTCTGCTCCTTCTCAGGAGCACACACAGGGGGTATACAGCTTACTCAAAGCAAGGGTACTAGATCACAAGTGGGCACTAGCCGTGCTTCAACCAAAACGTCAAAAGAGGGCTTAAAAATAACTATAAAGACCAAAAAACCTGTCACAAATAATAATGATAATCTGAGAATCACACAATGCTATTTTGATATGCACAGATGTGTAGGCAGCTTCATGGATGCTACTTTCAGTTAGAATGTAGAAAAGGCAGCAGCAAACAAGCGCAGCTGCACCATGGTGGGCATCAGGAAAATAAACCAGCTGTCCAAATAAAAAAAATAAAAACTATAGAGAACGCAGTGAAAAAAGCTCATAACCTATCATATTTGTTAGGGACATAACAATCACATTGGTGCAAATTTAATGAGAATCAGATATATTATTGAGTATTTTAGTGAGTCTATAATTCCTAACACCTGTGCTCACAGCCAGGGGAAGGGAAGAGATTTAAAGAATGTCTCTCTGAGCTATCAGATTGGCTTTCCCCAAGTAATGTGATCAACTCATTTCATCACATGATGACAGCGAATAGGCCTATTAAATACCCCAGCGTCCCATATCCCAGAGCGGAGAAGAGCAACAGGAACAATTCCACAGCTTAATGCTTCCGACAACTGGCCAACGGGGAACAAGTTGAACATAACTGACAGACCAACTGCAAAACACTATTGAAGAAGAAAAGATGAGATGGAGAGGGTATCTTGTCTTTTTTTGTGAAAAGAATGTGTCATTCCAAGGCAAAAATGTCGAAGTGAGAAATGGACGTTTCCTTCGTCTGAAGTTTTATTGTGTTCTTTGGTTTGAAGTTTTATCGTGTTCTGACTGACCGATTAGCAATGGCTGAATAGTGGCATCAAAAGGTGTTGTATCATATATGAGTTCCTTCCATAGGCCATAGAAAAAAAAGACAAGGTGTGACTTTGCTCATTCATTTTCTATGACTGGTTGCTCACTGGCACATGAAACCCAAACCAGGGCACCGCCATTGTTATTTTTTTCCAACCATTTGTAACCAACATAAGCTCAGAGGAGTGAAAGGTTGGAGTCCATGACCATACCTCACACCTGAAAAACATTTTTATTCCGTTTTTCATTCATTCATTTTTATTCTGTTTTTCATTTAATTCCAGATTACTGCATACTTGGAGTCTTAGACACCGGCAACCAGAGAGCCATAGTTAGCCACCTATAGCGAAAGGACCTGCTGAAAGACTAATATTTTTTGGGTCTCTCTGTCTAGTAATGAAGGCATCCATGTGCTATGGGTTTTTTAGTTGCCCATTGAAAGCAATAATTTAGCCAAAGCAGCTGAGGCCCAGCTAACCGATTTTAATATTTGTATTTCCACATGATGAATGATAAGCACAAGCATAATATTCAATACATATTTGAATGTATGTGTATAAAAAAAGAGGAAAAATGTCATATGTATTACCCTAGAGCGATTTTATTTTAGCAATGTTTAGTTAACATTACATTACGATCGATGTGTTGGTAAATTTATTGACTTTATATTTCCATGGAAACACTGGCCTGTTTTTGACCTTTCACCTTTGACCTACATTGAAGTAGGCAAGGTTTCAAGTTCTTCTTTCAACCTGGGCGGCCTGTAGCGTACTGGTTAAGGTGCGTGAGTGGGACCCGCAAGGTCGGTGGTTCGATCCCCGGTGTAGCCACAATAAGATCCGCATAGCCGTTCAGCAAGGCCCTTAACCCTGCATTGCGCCAGGGGGATTGTCTCCTGCTTAGTCTAATCAACTGTATGTCGCTCTGGATAAGAGTGTCTGCCAAAATGCCATTAATTTAATGTAACCGGGCGTTGCAGTTCACTCTTTAGCCACTTGAGGATAGGGGTTCACTTTTGGAGGCTTGTTGTTGCCGCTTGGTTGGTACGTACAAATGATTTAAAGTAAACATATATAAGTGTATTTTGAGCATACTGTTTTATATGTATAATTGTGAATAATTCAGACACAGGGGTCTACTTTAATAATAATCCGTAAAGTAGACATGCATGAAAGTAAGGAGGTTGAAACTGCGGACTGTCGTTTGTTTTGATTCATTAAAGCTTGTGACAAATAAAGAATAACAAATTCAACACCAAATAAAGGATTCTTGATTTTCTTTGGACAACTTCATTCATTTATTGAATTGTTAGAGTTACGATAATGGCTCTCAAATACATTGAAGTCTTTAATAGTGCAAAAGAACCCATGCTTTATTTACGCCTTGTGCCAGTCATAGCCTTGACTTACTGTTCTGTGACGCTGCCACCTCTCAGGGAGTGCTTGAATGTTTTTTAGTTATTCAAAGCTTGGACATGCTGTTTTATTTGCTGATGAAGTGCAAGGACATTTTGATGGAATTTCTTGATATTTGTTTACTGAAATTATTGAGTGACATGAAATGTGAGGCAATAGCAGTCTCAGTTAAATCCGTGCAATACCAGCTGGAAGGTGTACCTGTCATTTTTTCGAAAACCTTGAGCACCAATCAAATGACAGAGAGAACAACAGAAATCAGCTCAGAATCACATGCATTGTCAATTGAAATACATATGTACATACATTTTTTTCACTGATTTGATTTTGCAGTAACCTTATGTTAATGGGAATCACATGATAGCATAGCGGATCAGTCTACCAAGTTATTGCTCGACATGCTGTTCTGTATAGAGAAAACAGATTATTCAAAAATATGTCCATGATGTGCAACAGAATGTGATGCAGGTGAAATTGTGGTCAAGAGAAAACAAAGCTTTTAGTTTTTTGATGAACTGGATACAGATAACACTGACCACTTTGAGTGCCAAGATCCACAACTCCCCAGGGAGATTAAACAGTTTTCTGTTAGAAACTGAACTTTCTACTGAAGAAGAATGTCAAATTAGTTTTCTGAGCAGGTCTGCCATCGACCAAGCAAGGTACCTGCACCTGGCTATCGTATCGATAAAGAACAAAACATAATCTACAGTTTTTGACAAGATTTTTGACAGATGGGCCATCATCATGTGAGAACATTGTTTATTGTGAGTATTACCAAAATGTGAAATCTAGCCTGAATTGTTGTGAGAAATTATTCATGCAAATAGGTTTTTTTTTAACTTTTATTTAGAAATCGCAAACAGTTTCTTTTATAGCTCTCGAATAGCTTAATTAGAAGTCCTCTGTATTGGCTTGATTTCTTGTGAATTAAAAACCGTGATTAATTATACCTGTGTACAGAATTCACAATGTAACTTATGTAATGCACAGTATGGCTATAGCTTTACCAGCAATAATTTGGAAAGGTGTATTCATGAGGGATTGAGTGTGTGTGTGTGCTTGTGTAGGTGTGTGTGTGTGTGTGTGTGTGTGCGTGCATGCGTATGTGTGTGTGTGGCTCTCAGTTCTGTGTCACAGTCTTCACCGTGAACTCTCTAACCCCGCCCCCCCCCCCCCCCAGCCCTCTGTCAAGGAAGGTGCAAGAAGGGCATGGACATGGAGTGTGGGCATGGACACGGAGCAGCAACCAATGAATGTATCAAAGTTCTGACCACTTAACTCAGTGTGAATAAAGCATTAATATATCAAACAAGGAGTTGCTGTACATGAGTAGGTTCTGCTGTTTTATTATGTCATTACACCATTAACTCAACAATAACTTGTTGATTTCCACTGGACCAAAACAAGTGCAATTTATCAAAGGGAGGGGGGGTGCATTATAATTTTGTTTACTGCTGTAGTCAGCAAGATAAAACAAGTGTTCATTCAAGAATAAGGAAGGTACAGTATTATACTGCCATTTGATAGACAGTAGGTAGAATATAATTCACATCCCAAGTGACAAGCTCTTACAAACAGCATGCAAATGCGCAATAAGCTAGATAACTCCAGGAATACTCTTACTTCAAAGTTGGCTTTGGCTGAAGATATTATAGTAAAATTTTATATAATTAATATTATACACTCAGTGAGCAATTTATTAGGTAGACCTGTATATGAGCTTGTTAGTGCAAATATGTAATCAGCCAATCATGTGGCAGCATCTAAATGCATACAAGCATGCATAAATGGTCAAGAGGTTCAGCTGTTGTTCAGACCAAATGTCAGAATGGAGAAGAAATGTGCTCTAAGTTACTTTGACTGTGGAATGATTGTTGGTGCCAGACAGGATACCAAGAGTTTGCAGAAAATTGTGCAAAAAATAAAAGAAATTCAGTGGGCAGCAGTAATTCCTTGTTAATGAGAAAGGTCAGAGGAGAAGGGCCTCTGACCTCGAAGCTGACAGGAAGGTGAGAGTAACGCAAATGACCATGCATTACAATAGTGACATGCAGAAGAGCATCTCTGAACACACAACGCATCATAACTCTAAGTGGATTGGCTACAGCAGCAGAAGACCAATAAGTCAAAGAAATAAGTCTAAAATATCTAATAAAGTGTTCACTGAGTGTAAGAGTTTGCTATTTCATGAAACTATCAAATCTCATAAACTAAACTAACTGGATTGCAAGCTAAACTTGCCAGGTCCTTTTCTTGTGCTATATGCCAAGCTTTGGGTCCTTCGGCATGCCAGCTGTTCCACTACCTTTTTATTGAATCTAAGCCAAATGTAGCAGATGAAATTACTCTTGGAAAAATTATTAATTATAACTATGTAGCTATTTATAACTATTTCTCAATAATTACTTCTTATCTGGATAAATAGTTAACAAATATGATTGCATAATTACACCATACTGAAGAAATGGGTAATAAAAAAGTAATATGTTCACAGCAGTGTACTATATTCTAATGAAAGTAGCACTATTTTTGAAGTGCTACAGTAAATTGATAATACACACTATTTATTTCACTCTACTTTAAGGGATAGCATTTCAATGTACTGAACAAAACGTAATCATGACAGGGGATCTCCAGGAAGTCAAACTAGGCCTGGTTGCACCTTTATCTATTTCATACATATCTCAACAGGTTGCTTCTCTGACACTTATACTAAGGTCAAGCCTGTGTCTTTGCATATCCTATTGTCACATTGCTTTTACAGTATAATCAAGAGATCATAAGAATGAGGAGTGAGAGGAATGAAAAGGGGAAGGTCTAAAAGAAAAAAGATTTAGCCCTCTGGCTACACACAAGTGACAGCTTAAGACACTGTAAATGAGAAAAAAAGGATACAAGAAAGCCTTCCTTAGAGCAGAATGCAAAGCATACATGTGTTTGAGAGATAGAAGAGAAAGTGAGAGAGAGAAAGAGAGAGAGAGAGAGACAGAGAGAGAGCGAGAGAGGGAGAGCAAAGTCAATAATAAAACAGCAGCACGATACCTTACTGAGCTCTGCTGAAACATTACTGAGTCACATCAGCATCAAACAGTTTAAAGAGAGCAGGAGAGAGAAAGACATCCTTTGTGTTTACCCCAGTCTGGAGTGCAGTGATAAGATGGCTATCCCAGAACAAGTGTTGTCGAGACAATATGATGCCCCTTCGTCATTGTTGTGTTGGGGAAACTTTGAGGGAAAGCTTATGGAAAAGGGAGTTGCCATTTATACAAGGGTTTAATGCACTGTCGGCATGGATTTGAACTGCACATTAAAGAACAGCCAGGGTGTGCTGCCAAGATATTTCAGGATTACAGTAGGTTTAATATTAAAAGAACTTCCTATAAGAGAAACAGGCTCTGTCGTCCTTTTCTTTTTACCCAGCATTAAGAAAAAGCTGACACAATTTTAACCCAGGGAAAGCAAGATCTTTGTGAAGAATAAATCTAGGACATTCAATAGCAGCTGAGAAATGAAATACTTTTTTCTTGCTTTTAACAGTGCAGACGCCATGTAATAACTAAGTAAACACATAATTAAATGAATAAATAAAAGCCGTAACATATGTTTTAATAATTAACTTTAATCACAACCCACTGGAGGAAATGTGAGAATAGTGGCATATTGATATCAGGGTGAGAAGCATATGCCACAGTATTCATTCATATTTCATTCTTATTGGCTGAAATGTAATGGAAGAAAATAAGCACCTAAATTAATTAATTGAATTAGTTAATTTATTTGTTAACAACAGTAGAACCTCAGAGAACAAACATGTTGGGAATTAAGTGTGTTCGGAACATTGGAATTTTCGGAACTCTGAAAGTGAAGTTGAAATACACAAATTTTAGGAAATTAAATATTTATTTCAGTTCAGTTTATTTTGAGTCATAATAAACCAATAACTTCAATGGCATTCACCCAAATAATAACTGTCATATTAAGTGCAATCAAACAGGCTAACCAATGACAGGCTAAACTTGTAGGCTAAACTAAAATGGCCAAATCTGAAACAAATCCATATTGTGATGTTGGCAAAGCTCGCACTTGTTGCCGCCTGGATTGTCCATAGCAATCAGTATGACCCAATCTTGCTGAATTTTAAATAATTTGCCTGCTACTCGCTTCCATCCAACAGGAAATTTTGTCCTTGTCTTTTATTTTTTTAGCGGTACTTTCCGTGTAGGCGACTATTTAGCAACAGACATTAAGATCAGTCTTTTGTCTAATTTTAATATAATTACACATTTTTTTTCTCAATTAGTAGTGCTACTCATTTGAATTTGGTCGTCTTTTTGGATTAATGTTATACTTCCAGTTCCATACCCTGTTTGGTTGCCCAGACTTTTCAATTTTCGGTTTCGGATCTCTGTGGTTGTACTGTACTATTGTTTTAGTTACGTAATTATTTACAGTATAGATTAGCAAACCAGAAGAGTAACTTATGATTAGATAACCGTCACCAAATACATTCGTTTTTTTCATTCGAATATGAATCGGCATGAACTAATGTAGTCAATGTAGAAATACATTAACAATCTAGGGCCTTAATTTTACCCCTTAATCTAAGGCGCACATACATTTAGAATTCATATTAATTCTAAATGATGAGGTTAAAGGATAAGCACACAAAGGCATACTATATATATATTGTGTGTATGTGTGTGTGTTCGTGTAAAAACACATACAGTGCACAATGCCATGTTGTAGTAGCAAGTTGCCAATTTAAAGAAGAAATGTGTCGACCACCACCTGTCATGCCAGAGCCAAGTTTGTAGAGGCAATGCAGTGTCCTATAGAGGGTGAAGTCATTTACATCACAATCATGGCATCAATATTTATTTTATATTCTACAAAAGGCAGACAGAGATTCAATATTTTCATCTCCCCATCCTCATTCCCCTCTAAAATCGCAAAGATAATGTCAAATCGCCGAGAGCATGAATGCCGATGAACACTTTCTTTTTGCATTAAATAGAAGCAGAGTGCTTCTGAAATACATAATCAGGAATAATCTGCCTAACTTTCTGAAGCACAATATTATGAAGCAGGACACAACATGCATCAGGCCCTGGGTGTTTATATTATCAGGGTGTTTATATTATCATCTGGAGATTTTTTTTAAATGTCTTCATCTTTGGGTGAATTTTTCCTTTCCATATATTTATGCATTCATATGCACTGATTGGATAATTAATTAATTCATTCATTCATCATCCTAACCCGCTTATCCTGAACAGGGTCGCAGGGGGGCTGGTGCCTATCCCAGCATACATTGGGTGAAAGGCAGGACTACACCCTGGACAGGTCGCCAGTCCATCGCAGGGAACACACACCATTCACGCACACACTCCTACCTATGGGCAATTTAGACTCTCCAATCAGCCTAACCTGCATGTCTTTGGACTGTGGGAGGAAACCGGAGTACCCGGAGGAAACCCGCGCAGACACGGGGAGAACAAGCAAACTCCGCACAGAGAGGCCCCGGCCGACGGGGATTCAAACCCAGGACCTCCTTGCTGTGAGGCAGCAGTGCTACCCACTGCACCATCCGTGCCGCTGATTGGGTAATACTAAAAAGTATTTGTTTTTCATGAACTAAGAATTCAAAATTAGATTCCGTAGTTTCAAAATCAGAAATAGTCATACATGACCACAGTTTGAAATGTAGTGTTGCAAAATATGTGATTTGTGATACTGGTTCTGGTTCTGAGAGGAAGCCCAGCATTAATTCTATGGGCAAGATCATGCTTTTCTATGGAAAATTATTAAGTTGAACTGAGCACCCACAGCTTACATCAAATTACCAGAGGTTACTAAAACAATCTGATAATGTTAAGGCCACTGTTCCTCAGCATGGCAGGCGCCGTTAAAGTATGGATTAAAAGCAATAGCTTGTTACAACTGCCTAAGACGCAGAGAGGTTAGTCACTACAGCCACTTCTATCCTATGACACAAGCAACATGGTCTGAATGCTGATGGCCTCAACCTCCAGACACAAATATCACCTGATAAAATTCCACAGCATCAGGAGCATAAAACATAATGTTATATTTCAGAGCATTAGTAGTGGTAAAAATAAATAAAGCAATCATAAAAATATGTGCTGTATGATGAAAGGTGGCCACGTGCCCAGTCTCTTCCTGGTTGGCTTGTGATCGGTGCCTGGGAGGAGCAGCGCCCTGCTCCTCTTCCTTGCAGGGTTTCGATTTCTAATAAAGCTAATGGGAGCCTATGGGCAGACCGACGGCCCGGCTGGCTTCCTGGAATCTGCTGGGGCCGCTGTATTTTAATGCTGAGATGAATTTGTTTTCCCCTGTCAACTGTTTAGAAAACAGCAGATAAATCAGCGGCGAAGATTGGAGCAGGGTACCTGAGCGGAATCCAGACTGGGCCCCTTAACCAGGAGATATGGCACAGGCCAATTTTAGAGACATCTCAAATCTTAATATAGAGCTTACAATTTCTCCTGACAGTGCACATTTCCATTTTTTTTCTTTCTTTTTTTTTTTTTTTTCAAACTTGTTGTGATGCTGGTCTTTGTTGTGTATCAGCATTATCAGAGCCCTGACGAATGCCACATTCGCTCTGCTGCCTGTCCTGAGTGAATATATGCTCATAACCCAGGGGGTTCTTCTGTTATAATGCACATTTGAAAATGACCATCCTAATGAGGAAATATCGTTTCAGGGATTCCATATTTCCCAAAAGCAAAATACGAAGCAATGTATGAAATTTACATCTGAATGCACTAAACATGTCAAAGCACTCGATTCAGTGGGGACACAGAGATAGAAAATGTGGGCCTTGTTTTCTACAAACAACTGGTCTCGGTCATGTTACAGATAGAAAGGAGGTCAACATGGCTGACTTTGACAGTAAATTGATGAAAAGAATGTATGCAAAGTTGTCCACTATGACTTACTTAAGTAACACTGAACCAGCAAACGTGTCACCTGTCTCTCACATTATACTATTAGTGCTCCATGTGAGGGGGCACTCCATGCTCTGAGGTTTTCTACAACGCCGATATTACCACTGAGACGCTACAGTATTTACAATTTTTACACTGATATTTCAATTAAGCAATTATTAACCAATCAACTTGAAAACAAACAACAGCAGCAGCTGACAACGATGGCATAAATAATAATAATAATAATAATAATAATAATAATAATAATAATAATAATAATAACGGTTATGAGATAATAATAATGGTTATGGATCTTGTAACTATGAGACTAGATTTTGTTGGACACTTTGTCGTACCCTTCAGGAAGGTACTTAACCCCAATATGTCGCTGTATAAATGGATTGTATATAAGAATGTGAGCCATGTTCATCACAGATAAGAGTGTCTGCAAATTACTAAATTACTTGATTTAATACAAGAATAATAATTCCTTTATCCAGCTTTTCTTGCATTAAAGACAATTTAGACATGTATCACGTATCATCAGTAGAATGACCAGTTAATTAGTTGTCCTATCAATGCAGAGATCAGGGTCCTGAAATGACCAAGAGTTAATGCAGTGCCAATGCTGGGTGGCTTCATTTTATGGATTTTAAAGACACGATAATCAGAAGTCGGGCATTTTGGTTTGTTGCTAGGAAACCTCTGGGCACATACGCATCACTGAACAGTGATATCAGGGTTTACATATGGTTTAGCCTCATGATAACATATCACATATTTACTGATGCATATTCCCGATATCTTTCACATTACTTGTGATATTGACTAAAGATGGAACATACATGACATGTCAGAAAATAATCTAATAATAGAGCTGCAAGTAAACAGCAATGAGCAAAAAAAAACATTATTTCATGAAGTCTGCCAAACCTAGCATCACATTACAGATCCAATAAATTCAAGTGTGGGCATACAGTGCATCCTGTGGTATAAATACAATATTCTGTGTTTTCACAAACCCGCTCTATTCACTGTTTTCACATACGCACTATGATGGCGGAAGCCAGTGATCAAACAAGCCCTGCTATCAGCGCTGAAGTGCTATAAAGCTCATTTCCTTCAGCAACGATCTCACAGGGATAAAAGGCAAGTTTATGGTTTTGGAGAATGAGCAAAGCTGTTTACATTCTCTCATCATTTCTGCATTTCTGCCCTCGTTCACAAAGTGATCAAATGGCATCTAGTATGATGAATGAGGGGCGATTAGCTGAGGAGGGAGCGCTTCCTCTCCGCGTTAACCTTGCGTTTACTACGTCACACTCGCCATGCAAATAGGAGCACGCTATCTGCTCCTGCCAATGATTTCACATTTTTCTCACAGGGAGAATTGATGTTGTCCACAGCTGTATGAATGAGCAATTGGGTAAATGAAGCCAGGAAGATGAGGGCAAGAAAACATAAAGAGTCCAGTGAAATACCGCAACACTACCCGGCTGCTTTTGTCTGACACCCACACAGGAGTGTGAAGCAGCGCCGGGTATCAAAAGACTCCATAGATCCTTTCTTTCTCCACGCTTCTGTGTCACAAAAGGGCATGGCATTTCTCCTTTGGGACATGGGCCCTATATTTGGAAGTATTACATTTTAATATCATGCACATTATGTGCCACCGTCTCTGTAAATAACACTGAGATTATGGCTTTTATGATAGTCAAACTGTTCAGACTTGTAACTGCACCCTCTATGCTCAGCGAAATCCCAGTTGGCTAGTAATGAAAGCTGTTAATTTAATTGTCATATCAAATTAATCTTAGCAGCTCTGAGCCTAAAACTTTTGAAGTGCGAGAGCGAGAGAGTGGAGGAGAGAGTCCAAGTGTCAGGGACTCCACGTTTTCTTGCAGAACTGTCTTTTAATGAAATCACACCCTTGAGCTGTCAGTCGAGCAGTGATGTCTGTTTGCTTGCCATTTCAACGAGGACGGACCACCAGACTACACTCATGCCTTTTTGTCTTCCTCATTACTCTGTGCCTGTAGAACATTAAGTATGCCTGAAAATAATCAATTGCAAAAATAAAAAATAAAAATTACACAAGGGGCCTTGTGAACCCCTCCAATTATGCTCCCAATCCCTGTTAAAAAGATGAATAACTGTTGGCAGGGCATGACATGGCTAGTGCTTTTTCAAACTCACCAACCAATGAGCACAGTTTTCAGCATTTTCACGGCAGTGGCGTGGACAATTCTACCCGCATTTCTAACACTGACTGTTGGACAGAGAAGAAAGCATGTAATGGCTTATTTAATGCCACAGGTAGTATGCGGTGCGGACTGGGCATGGCTACAGTACAGACGCCGGCCATGGCTAGCGGTTCCAGCACGGCAGGCTGTCGGAGGTCTCTATAGTCCCCTCGTGAGGACACTGCAGCCTGGCCCGGTGTGGCTGCTTCTTATTAAAATGTAAAAGCAGCACGAGGAGGGCTGAAGTTAAGTGCGTCTAATCGAGATGAATGAGTCTGTTCCCTGAGCCTCCCAGCGGATGCGGCTGTACCCGGGCCCTCGACACTTCACTCATTAATTACCATGAATTAATGGTTTTATCCATGGCAAGTAAATAAAAGATTGTCACAAGGCCGCGAATCAAGTGCAGCTTTTATTAAATACTGTGAAAATGTCAGCCGGTTAGAGCCGAATTAAAGGGACAAACAGATCAAACTCCATTCCAATCAAAAATAATCTTCATGTTACAAGATTAAATTACCCGCTGGCGGTTCCAGAGAGGCTGAAGATGTATTGTCGTGCTCTACTGTAATTCCTAGATTAGAGACGGCAGTCATTTGTAACCTGGGCCGATGAGCACCTCTGAAACCTCCCCTGGTTACGGGTTTCACAGAATCCGCACCAAACCAGGTTATTGACTGGCAGCCCCCGAGACGAAGAGGTCCCATTAGACAGCTTCTGCACTTAGCGACTGCCGCCCGTGTCTGAAGGATGACGCCATGCCTTAGGTCCCACTGTGGAGCAACGATGTGGAGGCAAAGTCAGTCAGAAGGTCAACAGTCAAAAGGTAAAAAAAAAATGGCTGGCTCAGTGTCTCATGAGTATAACTGTGTGCACGTGCTATTGCCACATGATACTTCCAAAATGCTAAAATGTGAGACTACTGCACAGCAAATGTATTTTATTTTATTGAATTCTTTTATTTATTGGGGAGGGGGGGGGGGGTGCTTAAAATACTTAATGAACTTCATGAGCATGGATCATAGTATTGAAAGTTTCTGCGACTGACTGAATTGCGCTGGGATTTGAACGTTGAGCTGAAGCTGAAATATCCAGCCACCTGATTGCTGCATCGGCGCACTTGTTTGATCTGTGTGTCATATTAAAACAGGAAATGATCCCTTTCCAACCTCATTTGTATGTCATTGCTCAAGGTTATGAATTTTTGAGAGAACAATGTGCATTAATTACTTGGTGTTGACTGACAGATGAACATTTTCCCCATTTTCAGCATGTTTACCCAGTCAATCTATAAATCTCTGCGGAGGAAAATGTAAATGCACTGGCAGAAAAAAAGAAAACCACTTTGAAGTAGCCTTGGATAGTTTGGAGCCGTTTGCTTGGCTTGTAGTAAATCGCTAACGCACACCGCAAACAAAGCATTATGCAAATTACATGCAATGAATCACTAAAAGGGGGTTTCATAATTTCATTATTATTAATGGCCTTCAGTAGACTGTGGGGTCATCTTACCTTTTTATAGAATGCAATATTTACAACATAAATTGCATGAATTATGTGGGTTATAAGAAGGGCACAGAGCTTAAAATATCATTTCCTTCCTTTGCCGAATGAGCCCAATTCCCAGACTGCCCACAGATCCTTCAGCTTTATTTATTTATGTTTATATTTATTTATGTTTATATTCTTTCAACTTCATGTGGTTCATGGAACACGCTCTATATAAAAATTATCTTTTGCAACGAGCGATACCTCCAATTTAATTTGAACATTACTTGCATTAATCTAACGCTAAGTATATGTTGAAAATGTGCTGGACCTCCACGGGTGTGTTTGCCTTTGTACTGTATTGCAATGCAGTTTCTGCCTGAAAGTAATAAAGGCAGGTAGCCCAAACAAATGCCTTCTGGGCATCATGGGATCCAGCAGCCTTGTGCCTTTATGACTGTTTATTTATGCTTGCGTGTATGTATGTACTGGAGGCATGTATTTATCATGTAAAAATTAGATTTCATGGTCGCCTTCAGAACATTAATACTGATCACCAACAGGGTCACCTTTACCTGGCAGACCCAGAGAGACTGGGCACTCTGACGGGGGGAGATATAGACTTATTGAGAGGGAGTGAGGGGAAGATTAGAGTATTGATTCTGCACAGCAAAAATCTCAATCAGTCGCAGTTTGGAGTTGTGACTGGGGGATAGAGTGTATGTGTGTGTATGTGAGAGAGAGTGAGGGGGGGGGAGATATGTGTGGAAGAGTGTAGCATAGAGAAGTATTGCTTTGTCGGGGACAAGAGACAAAATACATCAACACAAGCAAAGATTTTCCAATCAAAGTGTGGTGTGGGGCGTTGCTCAGTATCTTTCCCAGTGAGCAAACTGCAGTCTGAAAAACAGATGCGGGGTGATGTATGGTGCCCATGATGGATGCAGTAAATGCAAATACAATCAGTGAGAGCTGCAAGGACGTTGCTCCTGCTAGCCATTACAAAGCATATATACATTTATTATTGTTGAAGGAATATTCCACGACTTACATTTTGGAAGTCACGTTACTCTTTATTCATGGTTGCAAATTTTTGTATTTCATGCATGTTAAAAGCCTTTTTGTTTATCAGACTGCAACGACTCCAAGATGAGTGACTCAAACCAACCACTCTATTTTATTAACTGATCATTTTGATAATTCACTCGGAGAATTGTATCTACAACAGCACATTGACATTCATAAGTTTGAGTAAGAACACAAGGGTTCCTCCTCTTGGTTTTCTTGGCATGTGCGTCATTTTGGAAAAGTACTTGTCCAACTGGAGCAGAACTACAGAACTATGAGGACTGAGAATTGACACAGGTCTCCAAGCACCGTGTCACTATAAGAATGGGGACGGGGGTAGTTTTCTGTCAATGCCATTCATATTATTCCAATTACTCTTTCACTCAAACATGGTCATGTATAATAATATGTAATGAAATAAAATATATCTTCATGCATGAATCAGTGTCTGATATCAGATCGATGGAATATTTCAAAGAACACTTTATATTTGTGCTGCACATAGGGAAAATAGTGCCTCTGGAATTGAATCATAGAACCAATCACTGCAGAACCAAACCTGATGACGCTCTATCTGACCAAAACAGTGGAAGTACAGAGGCTGCAGAAAGTATTTAGACCCCTTCACATTTTGAACACTTTATTGCCACTTACGCCCATCAATCTACACTCAATAACACATAATAGCAAAGTGAATCATTTACATACCTATTCAGACCCTTTGCTGTGACGACACTCCAAATTGTTGTCAGGTGCATCCTGTTTTATCCTTAAGATGTGTCTGGAACTTTATTGGAGTCGGTTCAAACATCATCAGTGATTCACATACGTTTCACATATGAAATGAAGCATACAATTTCAATTATTATTCTTTTATTTTAAAAAAGAATTGTTAAATTCAACTTTTTTTTTAATTTAAAAGTATGCTGGGGGCATATGCCCCCTTAGATAGAAGGGTTCCCCAGTGAATTCTCATCACTGACACCACTGGCCATCACCAAAAATTGAATTACTAATTACTAAGTGAATCGGAGGGCAGGAAGCTATTCCAAGTTTCGTATAATTTAACATTCAGTGAGCTAAAAGCATATCTGTTTCTCCTATCCATTATGGTCTATGGAGGGGGTAAGATTGTTTCTACCATTTGCCAGTGCAAGATAGAAGTTATATTAAATTCTCTGTACACTGAGAATGTGTGTGCAACAACAGATTTAAACCCTATCACAGCATATCCAGAAATTACTCAAATGACTGTGCAGAGAGCTAAACACCAGCAACACTGCAGTACCATCTCTTTTGTGTTTATTTGTCACTTAAACAAGGCCATGAATGCTTTGCTAGACAGGGGTTACACCCCATTCACTGTCTGCTGAGCGAGCCTTTGTTTTTCCTTGGGTGAATTGTGAAGTGTGCCTCAGCAAAACTAGGTACCATCTGGCTTCATCATGCGGCAGACAAGGATCGACATCTTGCTGAAAACTCTTTGTCACAAGAACATTTAATTAAAGGCTCCCTGCATTCAGCTAAGTTGTAGGTGTGTCCTACTCTCTGCATGCAAAGCTAGTTTGTGTCTAATTACTATGAGGTTGTTGAAGGCACATCACTTTAAACTGTGCATTGGCCTTGAGCTAATTGAGGTAGCCTTACTAGAGCACATACCATCAATGTTTCAATGTGATATTAGAGTACAGAAATGCTACTTAACCATCACATACTGACATAGAGTGTATATTTCCATTTTTTCTCATTCATGCCCGACTCATAAAATAACTGTAGTCCTATTTTTACTTTCATTGTTATAAAAAGGTAAATATCAGGTCCCAAAGTGTCACTAGGAAAGGACAGTCTTTATTGAGAAGGTACGTTGAGGCTCTAAACCTGTTACAGGTGCCCTCTGCTCTTAAGATGGCCGTCACAAGCTCTCACAAAGTTAATGACATGTATCTTGACTTAATAGCATATTGTTGGCATATTTCTTTACCCACAAAACATTTGACAAGCTGGACACTCAGTCTGTTGAGCTTTGAGAGAAATGATTTTGATGAAAATGTGGCATTCGCATCTTCCCTGGCACCACAGTAAAACAGCCTTTCCCTCCACAGACACACACGCACCCAGGCATACACGCACGCATACACACACACACACACAGAAATCACACAGGTTAATTCTGAGCTCCGGAAATCTGGCAGAAGCGGGCCAAATCGTATCCTTCACCTATGACGAGAAAAGCCAGTGATGCACTGCCCACGATACAGACGAGTGACATGCAAACGCAGTGCCGGGTGACGGAGCGCACGGTCTGCTCTGGTCGGGTGGGGCCGGACGGAGCTCTGAATTCCTGTCCCTCGTCCTCCTCTCCCCTCTCCGCTCCCCTTCTCCCCTCATCTCCCCGTCTCTGGCGGGCCCCTGCCAGCCTGCAGCCACACAGCCTGGCTCCCAGGCCCCCATGCACACAGCAGATGGCGGAGTGGGCGTCAGGTACCAGCCTCCTGGCACCACAAACATCTGTTATCATTACTAAATGCTAATTGCCATCAATCAGGACAGCACCTAACCACATTTATATGCAGGGTTCATAAAGAGAAGGGGGTGTTGGGGGAAAACAAAGGAAGAAGTGATGTCTAAATTTCCCCCAGAGTGGTGTCGGCCACGTGTAGTGGAGCAGGCCTCTTACCTTGTTAATTTGCAGACCAGAGATGCGCTGCAAGGTGCTGCCTGCTCCTTCCCTTATTAATAGTACATGTGCCTTAATGTCATAACAAACCCCGTGAGCTTGGGGCTAGCCACACACGCAGACGCAGCATTCTGACTGCTTACAGCGGCGGAAACACCCGTCGCTACCAGGGCCCCAGCTCCGCATGGATCCCACACGTTTTAACCCCAACATACTTTCACCTTTCTTTACCCTTCCGTTAAAAATATAAGTCAATTTACCTCAAGAGGATAGCATTATTTTTTCAATATAGCAGACATAACGCTTGAAAGTCATACTTTTACTGCTACCAAATTGCTCCACAAACATCTCTGAATACTGACGGTACATAGAATATACTGTATAACTTGTGTTAACAATAATGTTTTATTGTTTTATGTTTTATTAATTTTATGGAAAAGCAGCCCAAAAATACAATGTTATGGAAATAGCCAGTCTTGCAGGCTGAAGACATTTTTTGTGACGAAAATCTAGGACAACCACAGGTTGTAGGCGCTTCATTGAACAATTACCCTACATGGCAGTATGGCAGTAGGGTCAGTCAAAAAGAGATTTACAAAAAGTTTTTCTCTCAGAGGTATCAAACAGCTCCTCCAACAGCTTGTCTTGCCTTGTATTTTCTGTCACTTTTCTTTTCCAGTCAAAGCAGGTGCTATCATCGGAAACTTTTCAAAGGGTAATGTCGATGAAAAATCTCTGTGATGCAACGAAGCGACACTGGTCTCCAAGCTGTCCGACGTGTGATACACACAGGCAGCACTGTCAGATGTATTGCATACTGTGTGAAGGCATGCATCGGGCTGTCTGTGACAGGAGAAGCCCAAAGAGACACTCAGCACATCTATGGGAAGTGTAAAGCCCTGCCTAAATGAATATATTACATTTTCCACAGTTGCTCTTACACGGAGTTAGAATTTCAGCACACACTATTTGTAATCTTTCTGACCCACTGGCAGGGCACGGAGGCAGCGTGGGCGAAGAGAAGATTGTGCTTTAATGTAATGGCTTAAATTGCTTATTCCTCAAAACATGTATTTGATTAAAGCTACTTTCTTTACGATAACCCCCTGCAGAGTTCTAATAATAAGCTTTAATCGTTATTATATTGGGCTTCCAGTTTTAATATTAGTAGAAGGCAATAAGAAATTAATGTTTTGTTTTGTTTTTAATTAAAAAAACCAGATCAGCAGTCCCTCTGTCTTGTGCTTGCTGGAGGAAAAGAGGTTGTTTTTTTTTGTTTTAGCCTAATGAAAGCTGGGCTCGTAGCAGGGTGCAGGAGGTCTCCCCACACCGCTGAATGGAGGAGTTTGTCCTTGGAGCAGGTCATCGTGTGGGCTGTCTGCGCTCCCATCTGCGCACAGCGGGTCCGGGGGTCCGCATGGACACTCCGCCCGCCAGGCCCCCCGCCAGGCCCGGGGTCGGGCAGAGAGAGGGGGCTGAGTAAGCGCTGCTGCTGTTGGATAGGCCGAGCCGGGCCCGTGCCATGAGCCGCCCGTGCCAGGCAGGACCACCGCGGCCGACGTCTGCTAGCTCCCCCGGCCCTCCCCCGCTCTCACGCCGCAGCCCATATGCCTCGGGCGCCGGGGGAGATCTGGGGCCGGGTGGGTGGGGGGGGCGGAGCGTCCACCCAGACGCTCCCTCCAGACGCGCGTGTTCGGAGACGGGGCCCCCCGCCTCGCCGAGGCATGTCACTGTAAACAAGAGGCGCTGTTAATCATTTTCTGCCCACCGGAAAACGCCCCTCCTCCCCCCCTGCTCCGGGGAAGGCTTTGTCACGCCGTAACGGGTAGACTCGCTCACGTCTGCGTGCGGAAACGGAAAGCCCAGGTTCCTGTTCGTGTTGCGGAGATTACGAGGGATGTCGAATCTCGCGCCGTACACTTTGACGGCTCTGCCGAAAAATGGGTCGTGAACGGGGCCGCTCGTAATCGTCCGCCCACGCGGACGACGCAAGGGCCAAGCAAACGAAGGACAGGAAGTTTTACAAACCACTTCCCTGAGAGAACATCTGCTGAGAGCCTTGAGAGAACACGATCGCACTAAACCCAGCAGGGGTTTGGGTTTCATAGCTTTGATCTCGGCGCGGAATGGCAAGCGGCACACTGGCTATGTTAACATTCAGAATCATGTGAATCTCGGCCATGAGTTTGTGAATTCTGAATTAGCTACACAGAGCCATAGACTAATAGAAAGCCCAACTGGGAGTTACTTTCACCACACACTGAAATAATCAATGTTCAGTGAAATTTCACCTTTTCACCCTTGCTACATGGTTTTTTTTTATCATTTTGTGTTTTAGTTAGCCCACGCAGACAATATTACGATTAGTTGAAGGGACATTGTATAAGTAAAAGACTGTAAATAAAAGTTGAGGGGAGAATAAATTAAAAATGCAACTTGAGAGCCTGTAGGTGCAATTTAATTTTTAATATGTTTACAACTTCAGTACAAGCACCAAATGCTGTGGCTTCAGTTTTATATAATGAGCTTTTGGGTTGAGGCATGTTAAACGCATACTATACTCTGTCTTGAAGGCTGACAGTCGACAAAACTAAATTATTTTAATTAGGGAGGTAGAATCTTAACATAATGGTTTGATGTGAGTTTCAGACTAAAACAAACAGGCTGGTTGTTAAAGTCATGATCTCTCTGTTAATTCAGCAGGTTTCAAAGAATAGCTTTCAGTTATGTAATGTCATTAAAACTTTCTTTGAATCGTATTTATTTATTTTTTTAACTTTCATGTCATTCATTCAAATATACACTCAGTGAGAACTTTGTTTGGTATTTATTACACTTTATTTTGGCCTATCCACTGAGAGTTATGATGTGTTGTGTGTTCAGATATGCTCTTCTGCATACCACTGTTGTAATGTCTGGTTATTTGCGTTTCTGTCACATTTCTGTCAGCTTTGACCAGTCTGGCCATTCTCCTCTGACTTCTCTCATTAACAAGACGTTTCTGTCTGCAGAACTGCTGCTCACTGGATTTTATTTTATTTTTTTATTTTTTTGTTTTTTGCACCATTCTCTGCAAACTCTAGAGACTATTGTCCAGGAAAATCCCAGGAGATCAGCAGCTTCTGAGACAGCTTCCACCGTGTCTGCCACCAACAATCATTCCACGGTCACGGGGATCAAATTTTGATTCTGATGGTTGATGTGAACATTAACTGAAGCTCCTGACCCGTATCTACATGATTGTATGCATTGCACTGCTGCCGTACAATTGCCTGATTAGATAATCGCATGAATAAGTAGGTGTAATAAAGTAAAAATGTTCCTAATAAAGTGCTCGGTAAGTGTATATTCATTGTATTTCATCTGAATGCTAATTAGTACATTTAAGTGAGTGTTATTTTGTCTTTTTAGATTTCTAAACATACATTTATTTTCACTTCAGCGACAGCTCAGCTCATAATGACAATTAGGAATGCATGAGTAAAGTAAACAGAAACAAATAGAACTGCTCATTGAAAGTTGAACAGGCCACTGCCGGTAGAACAGAAAGAGGCTGTGCTGAATTGTTGTGCACGGGGATGTGTTCATCCTCCTTCAGTCAGCAGTGGGTACACTGACGCGGAGACGGGGAAAGCAAGATGGCGTATGTTGCATGGCGGGAGGCTGGAGAGCAGCGAGTAACCTCAGTCTGAGGACGAGAGGGGAGAAAGGCATGCCAGCTAGCTCATCGGCACAAACGCGACCACCTTCATGCACACAGGCAGGTGACAGCGTCAGCAGTAGGGCTACCTAGTGGGACAGGCTGCGAGCTGTGTGCGTGTGTGTGTGTGTGTGTGTGTGCGTGTGAGTGTGTAAAGGCGTAGAGCGATCCGTGCGGTGGAAAGCTGTTGAGGGTTCTGCCCATATGGGCCACAGACAGCCCGTGCCAAGTTTAAACTCCGCACTTAGCGGCACATCTGGAGCAAGCATCCACCCTTAATTGCCACTAATGCTTTGAACACGCAGCTCAGCCGACACACAACAGCAGACAGGGATTAGCCACGAAGGGAGTCACAGACCTGGGCAGTCACAGACAGGATAACAAGCGCTCAGTCTCTCTGTCTGTTTCCCTCTTCCTCTTTCTGTCTCTCTGCTGTTTGGTCTCAAATGAATCCTCAACACTTCCCTCCTCCTTCAATGACATTAAATCATTGGCCACAAAAATGTATGATTTCAGTGGTTTCATTTTATGACGTTTTAAAATGTCACCTTTACAAAATGTCACCTTTCTCCACACACTACTCTCAGAGAGATTAAAATTAACAAGACAACTTAACCTGTCTCATACTGTAGACTTTTTTCCTAATTTTACTTATTATTAGGTATTCACAAAAAAAGATGTATGTGTGTGAGAGAGCACATATGCTTGAATCTAACTCTATTTCTAAACCTTCTTACACTGAAGAAAATACAGTTATATTCAAAGCCTAACGCATCAATAATCAATCACAATGATTGTCATATTTGGGCACAAGGTATTCTTATGTTATGCTCTAAGAAAAACACATTGTGAAAATTATAAATAACTTTGAATAAAATTGACTTTTAGTATAATGAACTATACACTGTATTTCATATAGCTACCATGTGTGACTCATATTTTAACAGCAAAATAGAAACTTTGACAGGCATGTCTAATAAAAGTAATATTTTCCATGGCTAAAACTGTCAAGAAATTAATCTCATACATAACAACTTGATGATTTTCGCATTCTCTTTTTGGAGTTTGTTTATGCATGAATATATTATGTCTTAACAGGATTTGTATGGCAGACTGCTAAGGAGACAGAAGTGTGTTAATGATTAATTTAAAGTTTTGGGAAAGGATTTGTCCTTTTAATTCAGCCATTAAGGATAACACTCTGGAACTCATCTAAATCTAGCTTGAAGAGTCATCATAATGATGCAGATAGAATGAATCTTCAAAATGAAAACTGGTGGATCCATGCCCAAACTCAGATGAAGCTGACTTCCTGCCCATCACAGTGAAATAAAATTGAATTTTTACCAGGGATGTTTTTATAACATTAAATCCATAGGACGATAACGTCTTAATTAATATGACAGAACATCACCAGCCACATTAATTATGACATCATTTTTGCGAGAAAAAAATATTATTATACATTCCACAAAATCTATAGTGTTTGTGGTGGAGGAGAAACAGCCCCAGTGATTCAATAATCCAAAGAAAAATAACAATCTCACATACTGTTTACGAGTCACCACATGACAAAAAAAATTGTGTTCAGGGGCATTCATTTTCTTTGGACTATAACCATCAAACACATCATAGATAGCTTGAGCACCCAGCTTTTTCCATTTATACAGATACTGCATTAAGTGATGAAGTTTACCCCATCTGAAATAATCATAAGTAATGCATGAAGATTGAATCCAGGTGTTATCCAGGCATCTAATTACTGAAGATGCCTTTGGTCCAGTGCTGAATCATGAAAGCACTTGATAAAGTAAATGGCCTTTTTTCTTCAGACCCTCAGGCTCCTACTCGAGGCATTAACAGATTTACCGTTTCACTCTGGCCAATCTCCATTGGTTAATATCTGGGCTCTCGAGCCGCAGCACAGTGAGTCCAGACACTTACTGCTCTGAAGGCCCAATTTAAGCTGATATTAAGAAGAGAGCTCGCTGCGGCACTGTTCTCCCATCGACGACTCCCCTGTAGTCCTCTCTAACACCTCCAGAAGACCCTCTTCTTTCTCTCCGGGCTCAGATTACAGAGCTGGTTTAATAACAGATTTACTTAACGACCGGGAGAGGCATGGCGTCGCGTGGGCCTAATATGAGGGAGATGAGAGATCTTGAGTGAATTCTCAAGCACCCCGTCTGCTGTGTTCCCGGCCGTCAAGTGGGCTCCGACAATCAGCTAGAAAAACAGGAGCCGTCAAGGGACCCTTTAACAGGAGTGGGCCTGTGCCATTCTGCAGCACACACACACACACACACACACACACACACACTCACACACAAGCACGCTCCCTCGTATAGTCATGTTTCTGCACACACATACAAAGCAAGACACCTGCAGTGCTGGTCAGTGGTCAGGTAACTGAGCCAGTTCCCTCCGCTGCCGAGGCAGGCCAGATTACTTTACCTCACCACAAGGCATGTTGGGGGGGGGGGGGGGGGGATGGAGAGAGAGAAAAAGTGAAATAGTGCAGCCGTTTATTGGTTCAGAGAGCCGGCTGGCAGTTTGCCACAGTGCACATTGACTAGGTGAGAAATCAGATTCTGAGTTATGGCGCAGCTGTGTTCTCAGACAAATGTCACCACCAGCTACCAAACTCATGAAATATGGGAGAAAAAGTTTAGAAACAATGAGAGGCTATGGACATTATGGAGAGAGAGAGAGAGAGAGAGAGAGAGAGAGAGAGAGAGAGAGAGAGAGAGACAGAGAGAGAGAGACAGAGAGAGAGGAGAGGAGAGTGAGACCTCATATTACTGTATTAATTCAATTATTTTTGGATTTCTGAGGCAATGCCCTTCATGCCCTTTGCCCAGAGCCCATTAAGGGGACCTTGGGTGATCTCCCCTACAGGCCTGACCCAGGAAGGGAAAGGTGCGAACACTGCAGCAGGCTGGCGAGGACGATTCCTTTTTTATAACTAACAACATATAAAATTCAAATATAACATTCAAACAAAAGTTTTGTGTATAATTGCTGAACAAACTAACATGCCGAACTTATCCAACCAGAGCAATATCAAGCAATTCCAACCCAACCAACCATCCATCCACCCATTATCTTAACCCGCTTATTCTGAACAGGGTCGCAGGGGGGCTGGAGCCTATCCCAGCATACATTGGACGAAAGGCAGGAATACACCCTGGACAGGTCGCCAGTCCATCACAGGTCACACACACCATTCACTCACACACCCATGGGAAATGTAGACTCTACCTGCATGTCAGCCTAACCTGCATGTCTTTGGACTGTGGGAGGAAACCGGAGTACCCGGAGGAAACCCACGCGAGCACAGGGAGGACATGCAAACTCCACACAGAGAGGCCCCGGCCAACCGGGATTCGAACCCAGGACCTCCTTGCTGTGAGGTGGCAGTGCTACCCACTGCACCATCCGTGCTGCCCCCAACCAACCAGAGTAATAGAATTTAATGATCAGTTTACAGACTTTGAATAAAAGCTTCCTGTAAGCAATGACATTTTTGATATGATTAGCATCCGAAACAGCTTCAAACCTCAAACCTGAGAACTACATTCCTGATTGACTGGTCTCTTCTAGCCTGGGTTGTCTCCTCCCTAGTTCCTCCCAGGCCTTCATCCCAGACAGGAAAACCGCTGTGGAAAACTGTGAAGGCCCCCAGACTGAGATTCTAAGAGTGCTCTTTCTGTCTTCAGCGTGAACGCCAGCTCAGAAGACTGGTTTCATAAAGGTTTGGGCTGCGAGCCAAGTCAATACAGCATGTTACTTATTTACTCTTTCGTACAGAGGGAGCTAATACACTATGTGATTAACAGGTTTCTTGATACCTCTGAGTTTTAAATCTGTTTACTGTGTATGCGGTGGAGACCACTTATTCAATGACTAAGTTCTTAATGAAAGGAATTTCAACTTGAAGGAGGGAAATTAATTCTGAGTGATGGAGGCCCAAATGAAAAATCACAACCTCAGATCTAATCAAGAGGACTGATGCTTCCCTGCCGCAGAATCTCCTGAGCGGCCCTGAAATCAAGAATGGATGGGACGTTTATAAAGTGCTGCTGAAATAATCACAAATACATATGCATGCACATAACGACATACACAGTGAGCTCCATAAGTCTTGGGACAAAGACATATATCTTTCTTGATTTGGCTCTGTACTGGACAATTTTAGATTTGTGATGAAACAATTTTGTTTTAACATGTGATTAAAGTGCAGATTTGCACTCAGTGTTGCAGGGTGGTCTGTTGTCGTTACAATAAAGAACACAACTGTTTAACAATCATAATCAATTTTGTTGTTTTTTATGCTGAGTGGGAGTGCATTAAACATGTCCTCCACCACAACAATCAGCAGGCAAAGCTAAACTTCTAGGATACAAATGTACTTTGTGTTGTTCTTCTGTACTTCTGTTTTTTTTGTGATAAGCCACTGTACTATATATTGGAGTTTTTTTAAATTTTTTTATTTACAAGTCTCATGACTTCATATGTTTCACCTACTGTAAACACCTACTTCCTCCTTTCTCCATGCAGTCCTCCAACCCTTCAAATGCAAATAAACCCCCACACCAGTCCCAAGAACAATGGGAATAATTTTCCAACCATGAGGAAAGATTAGCCCTATCAGATGCAGATGCATCCTGGGATAGGTTGTCAGTCAGAGCTAAGTAGGTGAGAATTGGGCAATTCCACTGAACACATTGTTGATACTATCTTTGATATAAAACATTATAGGGAGAGCAACTGTTGATGTACTGAAGTCACAGAATGATGAAGAGACATACAAAGATAGGCAGAGAATGAGGTGAGAAGAGTAAACAATGGTAAATGGTCAGCATTTATATAGCGCCTTTATCCAAGGCGCTGTACAATTGATGCTTCTCATTCACCCATTCATACATACACTCACACACCGACGGCGATTGGCTGCCATGCAAGGTGCCAACCAGCTCGTCAGGAGCATTTGGGGGTTAGGTGTCTTGCTCAGGGACACTTCGATACAACCCGGGCGGGAGATCGAACCGGCAACCCTCCGACTGCCAGATGACTGCTGCCTGAGCCATGTCGCCCCCCAATACCCCCTAAAAAGTCACAATTTATCACTAAATGAATGTTTTAACTTGAGTATTTATTTTATATTTACAATTCATTTATGAATTATTATTGTACGGATGGAGTAAAGCCATATCCAAATGTACCCATTTAAAGCACCAATTGCTTTTCTAAAATTGGAATTTGTGCAGAGAATGTATGCAGAACTGAAAAAAGGTGATTTCTCAGAACTGCATTTTGCAAGGTATAATGGTCTATTTAACATTACAGTATTTTCAAGTGACACTTCATTTTGTAGCTGTGAATCTGTACTTTAGTTTCTTGCGATAAAATAAAAACACAAATATGCAAATGTCCCCTCAAACATGCCTTCGGTCATATAACAATATCAAAATATATGGCAATGTAATTGAAATGTTACAAGTAATACATACTTATTCAACATGCTCACATTATCCTGGATTACCTTCTTCATCTGCTTCTGATTCACTCCCTCCAATCCATTTCATGGCTAGAATTTTCTTAAGCCATGCAAATTAGTCAGCAAAAATGGATCAACTTCCAACAATGAAGCACAATAAACATGAACACTCACAAGCCTTTATATTACTGCGTATTGTTACAGCATATATGGCTGCGTATTGTTACAGTATATATGACAGCGTATTGTTACAGTATATATGACAGCGGATTGTTACAGTATATATGACTGCGTATTGTTACAGTATATATGACAGCATATTGTTACAATATATATGACAGTGTATTGTTACAGTATATATGACAGCGTATTGCTACAGTATATATGACTGTGTATTGTTTCAGTATATATGACTGCGTATTGTTACAGTATATGTGACTGCATATTGTTACAGTATTTATGACTGCGTATTGTTACAGTATATATGACTGTGTATTGTTACAGTATATATGACAGCGTATTATTACAGTATATATGGCTGCGTATTGTTACAGTATATATGACTGCCTATTGTTACAGTATATATGACTGTGTTACAGTATATATGACCGCGTATTGTTACAGTATATATGACTGCGTATTGTTACAGTATATATGGCTGCGTATTGTTACAGTATATATATTGTTACAGTATTTATGACTGCGTATTGTTACAGTATATATGACAGCGTATTGTTACAGTATATATATTGTTACAGTATATATGACACCGTATTGTTACAGTATATATATTGTTACAGTATTTATGACTGCGTATTGTTACAGTATATATGACTGCGTATTGTGACAGTATATATGACTGGGTAAAGCTGTAGTGAAAAACATTATGGGGTTCATACCCCAGTAACAGGTCTCATTTTACAATTGGACAAACCATACACTGTTCGAAAACTTATACTGTCTCATACTAGGTAAGACAGTTTGCAATCAAACCGAATGAACTAAAAAGATTTTACAACAGCGTAAATAGCAACTGGTGCAATGTGTGGCCGGTGTAAATGCTTACCCCCACTTAAACTTTTACATGTCTGTTTCAAAAACAGATTGTTCAAGACAATAAATTACCAGTGAATCTGAAAAGGGACACCTACATGTCTAAAACCAATGGTTAGATAATCGTATCTTTATTTCATATTTAGTCACAAATATTGATAGAAGAATGAAGTGGTATAATTACACAATCATTTATCTTGTTTATTTAGCTATTCAGTGAGTATAATTCTTCACCACTGTATTGGAATATCTTCAGGCTATTTTTGGCTTTATCTTGTTGCTATGACAGAAGACACATTTCTGGTGGTGAAATGTTCATATGTACCGTTGAGTTCATGCTCCCAGATAGACGCCAATGTCCAATGTGTCAAACTAGTTGCAGATGAGACTGGACAGGGGGGTTCTTGTTAACGGGGCTAACTTTACAACAATGGTGACACTCAGAAACCCCATTATTTTATTTACTTTTTTATTCATGTGTTTCCCGTACTGGTAAAACTGGAACACATGGTCTGCTGTTTCCTCTCATAGCTTGGTTGCAGGAGTGCAGAATGTCTGTATTGAGCAGTCTCATGGAGCCAACACCATAACCACTCTGGGGCTTGTGTGAAGGGGTTAAAATGGAGGACTACATATCCTGATGATGCCTTTACAAACAATTATATTAGAACACTAATTTTTCACACATGTCTGTGTAGTACAGGCATTTTAAAGCACATCTTGCATATGCCTTTGTTGGTGAATTTAATTTTTGAAATGATTTATTTTGTCACTGGATGTTTAAAGTCTGTCATTCCCATTGAAACCCTTAAGTGAACATAGCCCAGCAAAAATAATTTGATAACTGATTATTTTTCACTTGAGTTTGGTTGTTCATACAAGCTCTTAAAATTAAGCCAGAATTTAGCATTTTGATATCAGTGAATTGCTTGAAAGTAGCAATTATCATCGCTCAAAGGACCTGGCACAGTACATTAATTTAGGTGTTAATGAAAGCACAATTTCAGTATACACATATTGAATTTCACATCGAGTTATGGCAAACGCTTGACAACAGTTAAAAGTGACAAAACTTAGTGTAACGTACACTTATATATTTACAGCCATTTTAATCAAGGGAGCTGAATTCATGGGTCAGATTTTCAACTAAGCCATACTTCTAAGTGTCATCATAAATACATTAGTAGTCCTAAAATATGAATTGTTTGAGAGTTCAGAACACTGAAATGCTTGTGACTTTGAAAGTGATGTCGAAATAAACCACTTTTAAGATTATGAAATTTGTACATTGATCATTTGAATCAAGAGCTATATCTCTGAGGCTGCAATGTATACTGTACACTATATCAATATACCTGAATTTCTGAACAGACACAACTTCCCCCTTTTGTTCATGATAATGAACACTGTTTTCAAAATGTATGAAATGTGCAGAAATGTTTGTAAAAACATTTATTCAAATCCCAACATTTATTTGAAGAAGTTTATTTGTCAGTACATATGGGGAAAAAACATGCAATTGTACTAGGCAACACCTTCTAGGTGTTCTGAATATAAAAGTGTTAATATATTGGTCTGAATAAAGTATTTATAGCTGAATCAGGAGGTTTTAGATGGTGGAGTAAAAGGCTCTGGAATAGTGTGCAGGATTTAAAAAATGTTATATAACACTGACCTCTGAAACATACAGTATATACAACTATGGGAATAGGTTATTATAGATTATAAATTATTATTAATCAGTAGTTTGGGGAAGTCTGGGTCCAATGATTCTTTGACACCATAAAATGAAAAGCAAGAATTGTCCCTATTTAAAAATATTACAATAATAATGTTAAACGTTATAACGTTTACAGCTAAGCCTAGCTGTAGAATCTCAACCATGAAACAAAAACCCCACGCAAACACACCATCTGCTTCTGGCTTGTTTACAGTTTTAAATATACCCTCATATTATTACACCTCAGCTCACAAAATATTTATTGAAAAAATGATAAAAAGTAAACTTGTAGGCATATAAGTGTGTCTTCTATGAATGACTTCCATGAATGATCTTGAGTCTTCACATGGTGCGTATTTCCCATTCCATAATTATAATCTACTGTACAGTATGTGCATATGTACAATTATGCATAGATAGGGACAAACACACATGCACACATGTGCGCATGCACACACATACACACACACACACTTGAATCAAAATGTATGTATGTTACGTTAGAATAGTGCCATAGAGGTAATTATCTGATGTCTCTCACGTATATAAAGTCTGTCTGAGGTGCAACCCATCGGTCGAGTGCATTTGGAATATTCTTATCCTGGGACTATTTGGTATTTTGTAGTAACCATTATTTATTATTTATTTATTATTTATTAAAGATGAATACAGCCATATTTGAAATCTGGAGAAAATTTTAAACCATCACAGTGTGTTCCAGACAAAAATGAGTCAGTGTCATAAATATGTGGTTTAAAGGCACTAAATATATCTAAAACTATGAAAAAATGCAGTTATATGTTTGGAGCACATTCACTTTGGTATCGTTGAAGCTCAATATCTGAACACCACTCAGAGTGCAGTTAGAACTTTATAATTCCAAGGTCACGAGCTGGCTGGCAACCTATATATTTAGTCTTTTTTGGTTCAGTACTTGGCAATGCAGCAGTGCAAGCTTAATTGTGTTCTAAACTTAATTTGAGTCAGTTTTGGGGTTGAAAAACTGCCAGGGCAAATCAAATTACCATTCAGAAAAAAATGAATGGCCAGGCAATTATGTGTGGTTAATTTAGGCAGAGCGAGCATAATTTTAGATATAAAAGTTGAAACCCATTAGACCGGTGGATTGGCAGTTAATATGAGAAAAAAAATCCCAAAACAAAACAGTGGTTGAAACCTGTACAATAACAAGAGCTCTAAAGGGTCCCCGACCCCTCTAACAGGAGCCCGGAAATGTTTTCCTCTCAAGCTGAATGGCCACTCTGTGCCTGATCATCCTCCACCTCAAAAAATAAAAAAATAAAACTTGTTTGACACTTTTAGCCAACATACACTAGGGACTGCAGTATACTGGCTATTTAATACACTAGAACTACATTTGAATTTCATTGTATATACATCTATAGTATTCTAGACATCTAGTACTCAGGACAATTAATATATTTTATAATTACACTGATTAAAATATTAGATAATTTTTAAGCTGGAAAACCGCATAAGGTTCATTCTGGATTCTAAAATATGTAATCAAATATGAAAACATGAGGAAACGATTAATTAAAAGGGATACCATTCCCCCACTTGCCCGATGACCTCTTTGGAGTCTGTAAACCCTGAGTTTGGCACAAGTAAAGGGACCAAAGGTCATGTGACACTATACCTAGCCATAATCCTTGGTAGCCCCATGCATGTGTTGCTTATGAGAGCCTACTGAATAAGCATACATATAGACCCTCAGCCCATGCATGCTAGACTGGGCATCTGCTGAGCAAGCACTGGAAGTGATGGAATAATGATACAACAGTAGCCATCAGTGTTCGGCCACAGAACAGAATTCAGACAACTGTCACAGAGAAGAGAGGGGAAATTGAGTTAGATATAGACAGTAGCCTGTGGTTAAAACTTCTCAGAGCATGTAATGGGACAAACACTTCTGCCTGATCACAATGTCACTGAGTAACGGACCCTTTGAGCATGAAGGACACTTACGTTGGGCTTTCAAGGACTGCCATTTTAGCTTTCATGTGGGAATGCTGAAGCAGTTTAAATATTTATCTAATTCCTGTTGCACCTTGTGAAGCTGTTTTAATTGCTCCAACTGCATCCCACATAAGCTGTCCACAATTTTACATTTCAGCTACAATCCAATATTTCTTAGCATAAATTTGCAATCACTGAAGTAAAATATGAATGTCAGGTCATAGTTCTGTAAACCAAGCAAAACTACTCATGGCAATAGATGACAGATTTATAAGTCTCTCCTCTGTTTAAAAGAATTACAAGGGGAAAAAAACAGCCACAACAACAACACTGAAAGAATGATAGTACACCTGCCTTTAAAAAAAATACCATTTCCAAAATGAAGAGCTCACTGAAATAAATCACATCTAGGTTAATAAACTTGTCATCCATTTGATTTCCTGAAAAAAGGAAGGAAAAACAACAAACAAAAATATGACCTGTCCTCCACAATTTGTTTATTTTATTGCCACTTTAAAGGTCACGGTGACAGTAGTTTCCATCCTGTTCGCTTGACAATTGGTTAACAATTTGGTTTGCCCAAAAAATACCACCCATGCTTCTCCCCTAGTCACAGCTCGACCGGCCCTTGCACGGCGAATTGCACCTGTCCTGATGGATGTCACTTTAACGGCCTTTAAAAACAGGCCGACAGGCCAAGGAGTGATGAATAGATGTCAGCCGCTGAATCACTCACAGATGATGTATGGCCAGCCATGTGTCATCTTTTGGCAAGGATGTTCGGGAAATACATATTTCACACTTTTTCTTTCTGCTTAAATCACACACAAGCATGCACATACTGACCTGCGTGTACACCTGAACACCCACACACAACAAAACACAAACACTCAAACACCTGAGCGCACAGACACACACGCACAAACAAATCACTACACAGCTCCAGCGGAGTTGGATTAGATTTTTTAAAGTGTGCCTAGTTTCTACTCTTTAGCCCTTTATTGGCTTTTGCTACCAAGCCACTTTTAATTTCACTCTCTTCAATGAAATCAATTGGAATTTTTTTTCTTTTTTCAGAAGAATCAATACAAATGACTGACCAATTCCGGTGCATTCTTAATCTGTATTCATGGGCAAAATCTCAATTTCACATTTTCCTAAAACAGCGAACCTCAGCAACCTCGGAGTCAGAATGACAAATACCCGCAGAGGGCCGTGAAATGTGACGCTTTGCTCTCTGTGACTGTTAGAGCAGTAGTTCACTCTTATTCTTAAAGATATTCTTTCTCATTATTTTATCATTAAGAAAAAAACACATAGACAGAACACCACATGAAACAGAGCCATTACTATGTCTCCAGAATTTCACCAAACACACCACACTGCACTTCACTAGTGCGGTAGTATTATGGGAAGGACACCAGGCTTGTAATCAAACCGGTGCAGGTTTGATTTCCAGATTGTACCAGGCACTGTGATTGTACCCTTGACAAGAACTTGAAGTGCTTTAGTACATATCCAACTGTATAAAGGGGGAGTATATAACAGACACCATTGTGTGAGGGCCTGGTAAACTCCAGTAATGTAACTAAATGAACTAATAATCTCTATTAAAAAAAGATTGAAAAACTTTAGCCAATGCTATGTGTTTTATCCATTGACAAGTTATGAAATCAAACACCAAGTGGTGTATACAGAGCTGTTCTCTAACTAGTGTGCAGAAATGATTCACTCTACTTTTGAAAATACAAGTGAATAAATATGACACATGCCTTTTTTGCAAGCACATCTGCTTTTTAAATTTTAATTTCACCTAATGGGTCAATTTGCGTGACTCACACACTTATTCTTAGCGTGCTTAGTCTATATTGTGTCGGGGGCCCGTGCACTGACCTCTCTACACTGACCTGGCCCTTCGGCTGCCCCCAGACATGCCCCCAGACATGCCCCCAGAATCGACTAAGAGCTGCGCTAATCTGCCAGCACCACCCCAGACCTGTTCCCGTAATCAGCGCTAAACTTCCGCAGCAAATGCTGGCCTCGTTCAGAATGATGGTGAACCGGGCAGGGGTATCAGCTGTTACATTTAAATTCCCACTGCAGAGTAGAGCCGTGCCACCCTAATACGAAAACACCACTCTGTCACCCCCAGACATTTCACGTACTGTACACACAGACACACACACACACATGCAGGCACGCACACACACATATTAGTTTTTAATTTGCTGCAAGGAAAACTGCCCCCTGAAAGAGCCCTGGCTTACACAATATGTCAGACTGAATAAATAATGACAACAGGTCAAGGCACACGTGAGTCATAGCTGCCCTCCTGGGAGAAAGTGATTAGTGCCACATCATGGTGACCATCATGCCCAAGATCATTCTAGTTTTCAAAATAATATTATGCCACTTTATATTTTCCATTTACTATCCAACTGATTATGCAGACTATCAGAACAACAACAACAGCAACAAAAGCCCAAACAATGAAAGGTTAGAATCGAAGTGCATCATTATGTTGCATTGTCTTATTTCTAAGCAACAATGGTAACTTCTCCTTGGGTTAGGAAACACAGCGCATATAGCCTGCAATGTGCATATTGTGTGCAAACCACCCCAATGAACAGATGGCAGTCTCTAAGTGTGGAGATTTGTTTTATATCTCCATCAAATTCTGCCAAGCGTTAAACGTTGTTGTCATTTGTTATTTCACAGGATGATACAGTACATACAGGCTTAAGCTGCTTCTTTCTCTCTAAAACTTGACACTTTGCGGTGCAGCGCACTATTCCAGCCTCTCAGACCCAAAAAGCAGGAGAACAGGAGCAGCATGCGAACGGGGCGAATTGAAGGACGGTGCGTGACCATTAGCGAGGACACATTTACGCCTTGAAATACAATCGTCATCTGTGGGCAAATTGAAAAAAAAAAGGAAAGTGGATACTTGGGTGGCATGATGAAGTATACACCACTGAGATGGACTACATAATAGAAAAGACAATAAACGGTGTGAAGGATGATGGTGCCTCTCAGCCAGTCTTTTTGAAGTAAAATTCAATCTGTGTGCGGTGGCAGGCCCTTCACAGAGTCCCCTCCTCGTGTGCTTCAACGCTATTGATCAGCCCTGGTTATCTGACATGAGAGACTAGGCGCTTTCTGCCAGCGCGCTCGTAAAAACCAAAGAGCTCGCCGACTTTCATCGGGTGAAACAACACACCGCACAAATAGGTGATGGACAGATGAGGTGCACCTGAGGCCTGCTAAATCAAAGGGGAAGAGAGCGAATGTGGATGAGGAGGCTCGCTCCAGCCACAGTGTGAGCGGGGCGCTCAGAGCCTGATGAGCGTCGCTGAAATGCCGGTGCGTGTTGCGTTAGGTTACTTTACATTCCGTTAGCTGATGCATCCTGTATCCTGAGCGAGTTACAATACTAAAGGAATATGAATAAATTCACCGCATGAATATTGGCAATAATGCCAGACCTGGCTCAAAACATTCGTTGGCCAGTGAGTAAATATGCATTATCTCTAAAGCACTAATGCTATGCAATTACGCTAACCAAGAATACAACCTCAACACTCGAAACATAAATATAACCTGAAACCATATTACCTAAAATACCACTACCTAAATTAATACAAAAAGAGGGACTACAATCAGTGAGGATGAGAGGCTTACCAAGATGCAATCTGAGGAAGAGAGTCTTCAGTCTGTGTTGGAAGATTGCCAATGATACTACTGTCCTAACCACTTTGGGAAGTTTGTTCCTCTACCATGGGACTAGTATAGACGGCATTGTGACAGACGGAAGTGACTATACAAAGAAGGGAGAGAGCTAGTCACCTTGAAGCTGTGGAATAAAGAGACCTGGCCTGGCCTGGTGCTATAGTCCAGGCTAACTCTCTTGCACTATCTGAACAGAGAAGGAGAGTTGTACATCTAGCGTTATCCCTTGGCTTCTTGCAGTGCTGGGTGAGCTCTCCTGTTGAAATCTTACACTGAGTGTGCCTTTACTTTGTTACTTCCTCTCCAGGGAAAGCCTCCTGTTGGCACATCAGCATACTCATGTCTGGTAGAGAGCAGTGTAAATGGCAAACTTCTCCTCAGGCCATTACTTATACAGGTATGCCCTTGGGAGCACTTGTTTACACAGAGTCATAGTGCAGTCCCTCATGCTGGGGTGGGGAAATGAGCCTTCCTGTACCAATTTGTCCTGGACTGCAAGTCCCGGGCCCCCCGCTGCTTTTCAACAAGTGCGGAGGAACCTCTCGCCGGCGCCCGCGGGCCGGGGGCTCTCATTGGAGTGCATCTCGGCATGTGGCCCCACGCTGGGGACAGTGCCACCCCATGTGGGATTTGACCCAGCGACCCTCTGTCCTAACGGTGGGAGCGATGCCTACCGTGCCACCGTTCAAGCATAGCTCCTGAAACCAGAGCCCTTTCAGAATGCTAATGCCCGGGCAGCTCGGGTACAGCTGGGGAAGATCGCTATGATATCAACTGCCTCCGAAAAAAAAAGAAGACCGAAAACATATTAAGTACCTTTTCTCTCTCTCTCTGGAAAAAAGTCATTTGTTTCCCTGGAAACAAATGGCAAAATCACATGATATAAAAGAGGATTTATTCCCCTCTATTGCGAAGGACAAAAATAGTTTATGCCTGACATCCTTTTCATGTTTCTTCCCACAGCATTCAGATCCTCCAGTGTTTAATTGCTGGGAGGCAACATTATCCTCATGGCTGCTTGCCTTTGGCCTGGTTTCATACCTCTGCTGTATCCACTCCCTTCACAATGCAGCACCTAGTGAGCCACATAATCCTCTCAGGCACCACTCTTCAAGTGGAGAATAATTCATTCCAAGGTGACAAGAGCAAACTTGGCTTTACCCTGTTTTAAAAAAAAGGGGGGGGGGGGTGTTTACTTTTAATGATAAAGAGTCAGTGAAGAGATTTCAATTTTAAGCCTTAAAAAAAGCATTGGCGAAATAAAATTCTGAAATTTAAATGTATTTTTAATACTGCTCTGGGATTTGAAAGATCTTTCAATTCTTCCAAGAAGCTCTCAGAAGCTGATTTGAAATCCAAATCAGTATACAGGCCTAAATAGTCCTCAGGACTCCTGCTGTTCCAACCCCATTTCCAACACAAAATGGTCTCCCATTGTATCCCCATGCTGAAGAAAAGAATACACTGACACACTTGCACAAGACTGGAAGAACTCATTTCTTTGGCAACAGTTTTGCCATGCTTGCCATATAATAATAATAATAATAATAACAATAATAATAACAATAATAATAATAATAATAATAATAATAAATACAAATAAAATAAAAAAACACTAAACAATAATTATGTTATCTTAGGTAGACAAATTGTCAGGCCAGCCAGGCATTATGTAACCCATATACAATGCGAAATGTCGAATTCCGTGGCTGTATCATGAGTTTGGGGGGTACATATCCAGGGGTGATTTGTATAGTTAATGTGTTGGGTTTTGGGGAATATTTTGGTCAAGAACATTGGGCCTACCTTTCTGCAGATGCTTGCCTAGCCAGTGAGTTCTCTCCTCTTGTGCGTCCACTTGCTGGCCGACTGACACTGGCTCCTCTGGTGTCTGAGGTCACACTCACAAGGTCAGCATTTCTTCTTCTGTGGTTCTGAAAGACAAAGTGGAGAAGGGCAATGAAAGTCTCTGGAACTGTAAAACAGAGGCAGCGAGGAGATTCACCATGAACTTTCGCCAAAGTTTCTAACTGCCGGTATTTCAAATTGGATTCAAATGTCAACTCTATATATTGCAACACAGCAGACAGGGCATGCGATATCAAAGAGAGAATTTAGGCTTTATGTTTCTCACAAGGATTCACATGGTAGTATTGTTTCTATTGTTTCTATGTTTTCAGGCTGTCCTTGCCTCACCTCTGGGCATTCAGAAAGTTAGTGAATCCTGAGAAGCAGAAATATGTATATGACATTTTCTGAACAAAAGTGCTGTATAAGCTTTTATACAGAACTGGCAGGGAAACACAAAGAATTTACAGAGAGAAAAGGGATTGCCTTTCTCCAAGTACAATGACAGAACTTAAGCAACAATCCAAACCAGAGCATTAATTCTTTCCTGGGCTCTTTCCTTTTTCCTTTTTTCACAGAGTGAAAAGGCAATGCCAACCAGCAGTAACAAATGGATTGTGACCTAGCAAGGGTAAGACACCAAAGAAGTGAAGGACCCGCAGGTTAAACAGAGTGCTCTATTGTTACCGCCCAGACATGTCAATATTTGCGATTAGCATTGATGGCCACCTGCACAAGGTGATGACACACTAGCCCAGCGTCTTCAGAGCTGGACCCACCGGAGCCCACTTCAACAGGACACTTGCTGCTACAATGCTGGAGGTCACACAACAACGGATGATGCTGACAGGGAAAAATACGAGGACTTTAAAGCACCCTCGGCCATCTGAAGAAATAGATAAGGGTCATTTTACCCCACAGAACCATCAATTTCACTGTCCTTGTTTCTACTGGAACTCGATACAAAGCGCTGTCTTCCTTTTCCTTCTGCCTCCCAGGTTCTGTTCTCCGCTCTGTTAGTAGGACAGCTGAGCGTTTGAACAGCAGGCAGAGGGGAGACAGCTCTGGATCACCTTGACACACCGCTAATGAACCTTTCCACTGGAAGCTTAGCTTTACTCACAGGTGTAGTCAGCTCCTGCATTTTAAAATGTTAAAATTTTTATTTATTTGTATGCCGAGGAGTGTCGAGGACTTTCCCTTTTTACCCTCTTCTAGTAATGAGCAAAGTTCTCTCCCACTTTAAGAGCCTGAGAGAGGCTAATGTTGTATGACACTCAATTATTCCCTCTTATTAGACACAGCAATTTAAAAGGGGCATTTGCTGTGGTATCTTCTGTTTACTAAATAAAAAGGTAGCTTTTATGCAGCCCTGACTTGATGATTTGATGAGTAAAATATCTAATGCCTGCTAATTTACTACAGATATTGTGCACGGCTGGAAAGGCTCAATCCATGTAGCGTGTTGAAAATATGTTTATGACAGCATGAGGAAGTGAATCGCTGTCAGTCTCTCCAAGCCATCACTGCTCATCAGAATCCTGCCACCCGCTCACCAATCACCTGATCAAGGTAGCGTCATAGAAATGCCACCAGAAGTAGTGCTAGGCCAGACAGCTTTGAAGACTGTGGAAACACAATAAAGGCACTCAGAACTTTCATTGCTGCTCCTTTCCTCCATCCCTTGCTACATTCTGGCAGCTTGCGCAATCCTTTCACTCCAACATTTCTTTCCAAAAATAAGGATGGAGGATTCAGGCTCTTTAATGAAGCAACTAGCAGTGCAGCTCTAGGCTACACACAAAGACAGACGCCACAGCACAGCCAAAGCTTACTTTACTGTACAGATATCTTGGGAAAGAGAGTGAGAGAGAGAATAAGAGAGCCTTCTGACAAATAAGCCCAATGCAGCAACAGAAATGCCTGCAGCACATTCAAAGAGAATCTTTTCAAGTTTGGACTTAATTATATGATTTGCTGCATTGATGAGCACTGCAATTGATGCCAAAATCCAAACTTTTGTCTGTGGAGCAGCAGCAGCTAAACACAGAACTTTATTTCTTGCCATTACAGGTAGCTAGGTTTTGCTGTGTTTAGCTGTCAATAAGTGCATCCAATTAAGTATATCCACTTTTTTTTTTTTTTTTTGGCCAGTGCCTCCAGATCCCTAATTGCCTGTCTGGAATCTAATCAGGAGAAAAGCCAATTTATCATGAAACATGAAAAATGCATGAATCTAAATGTGTTGTGAAACATATCCATGGTTGTGATAATTATCGTGGTCCCTGTTTCAAGTAAATAAAAAAATACAGGGGCCAGACTGAAAAAAAAAAATATTTCTTGCAGAAAATAAACAAGGCGAATTTGAATGCTGAGCACAGGAATAGGTCAAAAAGTTACTCGTAAAGAAATCCGCAAAGTCATTCAGTCATAAACAAGCAGAGACGCTCCACAATTTCCATTCACCAGTCTTTGAAGTCGAAGATGACAATGAATTAATAGTACAGCTTCAATCACATCACTGACACAAATATGTCTAGCTGCTTTATTAGAAGAGGTGACAACACTGCAATGTTTGTCAAACACAGCTGTCCCAATGTGGGTGTATTTATTTATCTGTTTGCCTAGAGCTAAATATATTTATATGATTTATTTACCTCGAACACCATAACTCTGTATTCCTGTTAATAATATTTTCTATTCATCACTCAGACAATTCAATGTGCTTCTCTAACACAAAATAATTAATATTAAGCATTTTAAATATGTGTCCATTGGGATTCACTGGGCAGAGCTTTCATTGCAGCAAATTAACACATACTGTATATCTATATTTGGGATGCATGGCTGAGACTCACGAGCATCATATCATGTTCCTTGCAAAGATGTACCTCCCACCTTGCCTTCCATGTGAGAGTTTGCCCCAGTTCTTCAGTACTGTTGCTTGTGGTGCCTTTATGAATGTGTATTTGAAGGCTTAAACCCATTCTTGAGAGTCACACAGAGATTCTATGAATACATGTGCAAATGTACCTATAAATATACACAGGTCAACACACAGACACTGACAGACATGGATTGCGAATGGCGGTTTTGTGGAAATGTGAGGCAATTTGTGGAATGGTATGCATTTGTCCCTCGTAGAGTTCTAGCCTCTCATATACTACACATACACACACATATACACAACACACACACACACACACAGATAGACAGGGACACACACACACACAACACACACACTCCCAAACATATACACACACGGATGGACAGGGAAACACACATGCAACAAACACACACTCACACACACACATACACGCACACACACACACCACACACACGCATACACACACACACTCACACACAGATGGACAGACACACACACATGCAACGTATACACACTCATACACATGCACACATGCACACACACTCACACACGCACACACACGCACACACACTCTCACGCAAACACACACACACACACACTCAGCGTAGGGGTGCTTATGTTGGGGTGTGTGCTGAGCCAGTAGTGAGAGCTGACTGCTGGGCAGCCAGCTGGTGGAGACAGGGTGGGCTCCACCTGGGTGAAGGAACAGATTCAGGAGACGTTTGTTGCCTCATGCGGCAGTTTTATAGCAAAAATAATAAAGTAGGATTACTACTTTAATGACAGAGCTCTGCAAGCTGTCATTTCACAGAAAGCATCAATATTCCCTTCACACCTATGAAGGGGACTGTCCCACAGAGTCCGCAGGAAAGGCCAATCTGACAGAATTAAAGGCTGTTCTCATTTTCATCTTGGACTTATGGCACCCCTCTGTTTTTGGCTTGTGCAGCATGCGTTGTTAAAATCAAGTGTGGCCTTAAAAACAAAACAAAATGGCAAGTAGAGAGAGTAAGGAGAGATCGCTCACTCGGAATGGGAGATTGCTGTCTTCCACCCGTTGGCGAATAATCTCATCTTGTGTAGTTCTGATCATCTCCCGGAGAAAAGAGAGTGATTGGGGGAAAAAACATCGAGGTCTGATATCTTGTCCTGTCTTTTTCATCTTTTTATATTTTGTTGTGTAATAATGCCTTTCAGCAACCTACGATCCTCCTTCAGTTGGATCCCATCAAGTGAATTTGCTGTTGAGTTATGGGATCGCCCGCTGAGCGAGCCCTGTCGGAAACAGCCAGTTAGAACACACACAAAGCCTTTCCTGAAAAGCTGCAACCCGCCAACCCACACTCCTCAAACCACACATTTTCAGTGCCACCGACACACGGAGGATGCGTCCACAGCCACTTAATCAAACGTGTAACCTATTTTCTGAAAACACTGACTCACAAAGGATATATTCTGGGCATCTAAAAAAGAGAAGCTAAAGAGTTTCAACAAGTAAACAGTGCACGCCACCATTTAGATTTTATTTTGAGGAGGTAACACAACACACTAAAGTGTAAAACTCATTTTCTCCCTCTCGAGGGGCGCGGCAAGAGAAAATAAATTTGCAGTGAAAATGACGGTGCCTCTTTCCATGAGTATAGTGGAAATAGGCTGTCGTTAATGGGAACTGTGTAGACAGGCCCATGCCTCTCAGAGCAGTCTTCTCTGCAGTCGGCTGGTACATTAAACAGTAGGACTCGGCCAATCTGGGACTCTATGACTCTCCTGATTCTCTCAGGCCTCGAGGTAACCCCGCTACTGTAATTAGGGGTCATATGACCCTTAAAAAAGCACACTCGAGTCAGTGCGTCGCCCCCGGCTACACAAGCCCGGAGGTGCGGTACACACACTGCGGAGAGCACACCGGTCTGATAACCATCGGCCATAACATCTTAAGACTTTCATCCATCCTTCACCATTCAGTAGCTTCAAAAATGAAAAATACAGTGCAAGCTCAGTCAATCTCTCACACTCCACGTCTCTGCAGGGAAATAACAACTGAAGGGGGGAAACAAAGTAAGTATCCTTTCCTCTCCCAAACAAATTTGGCAGTGTCCCCGGGGCCTTTAAGAGAACATTTTCGCCCTAGGTTTATAAAAATGAAAAATATTTTTTAAACCATCCTTACTCAGGCAGACTAAGATGTTTTTGAAGTCCTGTACAATAGCAGGATTGACATTTCAAAGGTTCACTACTCATCCATCGCACGTGTAACAGTCGCCTGTTTCATCAAGAGGAGTATACGTTGTGCTTGCATAACATTTTTCTTCTGTGCATTTACTATAGAAATGTTAATAAAGTTAAGGAAGCCACTGTTTAAGTGCAAGTCTAACAGAATAAACAAAGAGGTAAATATGCAACAACAATCTTTCTGCTCCCCTCTGAAGATGTAAATGTCTTTAAAAAAAGTTGAAAAAGACTACATAAGTTGTCAAACTCAAAAGTGGTTTGCAATTACCAAGCAATACGATCTACAGCAACATTAGCATATTAAAAGGGAGATGCCACTCGAGGACAAAGATAATGATGGTGTGCTGAAAATAGCTTCCCTCTCATTTTGAGCCACACACAGCCATTTCTAAAGAAAAACAAAAAGCCTAGTTCTATAGATGGGGACATCAACACTGTAAATGTACAAGTATTTAAGAGAAAATATTTGTCAAGAATAACGAATGAAACTGAGGAAGGATGTAGGTCAAAGGGACTCCTCCCAGAGCTGAGAAATAGGCAATGCTATCCTTTAAGACACCACTCCCACATTATTATTTGGAACTCACCCACATTCCTTTTTTTTTTCTTTTTTAACAGGCAGCCCGCCAACTTTCCAGGAGGAACAATTAATTGGCCGAACGACCGTAGAGGTTAACAACGCGACTGGCTTCTCGTATCTCACTCCGTGGCAGTTTGTCTGACAGCAGCGCTGGTGCTTACGGGGGCTAGTTTGAGATTAGAGTGGCGCACTTCAGCCGCTGTAAAAATCAGACGCGTTTGTGTTCTCTCGATTCGTAATGGTGGCAGGGCGAGGAGCCACGGACCGCCCTGACGGAGAGAGCTGACGGACAGAGCCACACCGCAGGCCTGCCAGGCCGAAACCGCGGCCACACCGCTCAACCTCGCAGCCCAGACCCAGAGAACTGTGCCAGGGCGGTAATTGCCAGGGTTTTGGCGGGGCAATCAGTTCCGTGCCACTGAGCTGTACATCTTGACGTGCGTTGTAGCAAGTCCTGCAGCCACTGGAAAAGTCGAGCGCCGCCCCAGTCAGCGATAGCAGCCTAGCCAAGTGAAACCGATGTGAAAATCCCTGGTTCCCCGCTGTGACTGCCCAGGGTCTCGCATTAACAGTGGCCTCCGTGAGCCTGCCCAGTCCCCAGATAACCTCGGCTGAACCTCCACCCGCCAGCCCACCTTCACCTTCCCGAGAGCTGGGCAACAAGACGCATCACGCCGACGCTCCTGAAATTAGCCCCCCATCTTTGTGTCTTCAGTGCTGCTGAGCTGGACTGAGTGCCTGTCGCAAGCAGACAGCTCTCCATTCAGACCTCTGCACACTGAGCACTTAACTCCAGTTCATGTCAGCTCGATCCCAGTGGGGTGTGGCGGGGTTGGGGTAGCTACTGTATTTGCTCTACTACTAATAGTACTAATGCTAATAATAAGTATTATTGTTTATTATTATTATTATTATTATTATTATTATTATTATTATTATTATTAGTAGTAGTAGCAGTAGTAGTAGTATTCATACAGTCTAGCTATGTATATTTCCATTAACTAGTGTTTCATAGTGATTATACAATTAGGGTTCCAATTTACTGCTAACGCTACTACAAATATTTTAAATGTAATCTCACAACAAACATTCAGATAAATAAATCACTGATGCATAGCGTTGTGTCTGTTAATGTTCTGTTCCGTTCCCCTGCTTGTATTTGCTGATTCCGTACGCGTCTGTCATTTGTACTTGGCAAAACTGTTTGAACTCTGCCAGCCGCAGTGGGCGATGTGTGGCCCTATCAGTCGTGGTGTGTGTGACAGAGAGCAGTGTGTGGCCCTGTCATTACCCGGCCGTACAGCCGCACAGGCCTGCGTCGTGAACACCTGTCCTCCACCGGGGTGATGCTCTCAGGGGCCGCAGCTGTCAGTCAGCGGGAGTGTGACACCGTGACACGAGGCCAGCCAGGACAAGCGCTGTCCACCAGCCGTCACGCTGCGGCTGGGGAGGGAGGAAATTCAACTACAGCCAAGGTAAAGCTGCTCTAAAAACACACACTTTACATTTCCGAAGCTACGTACAACACATATATCAAGGTCATGCAAACAACTGAACACGTCAGTTAAGCTAAATTCATGTATGATTAGTTGTAAGGCCATGAACGAGTACAAAAGGTAGAAAGGCCAATTCTGTAACTACCATACCGAGACAACTACAACTTGACGAACAGCAGCACAGAGACAAATGCTAATTCAAAAGTCCTAGATTAAGGGATAAAATACAAGGTATAAAATACAAGGGGCTAAAGATAGACAGGTGAAAAACAAATGACAATAGATTAGGGGACAACAGATTAGGGGAGTCTGATGTATGATCTGAAATCAAGAATGTTCAAGAAGGTTTCTTCTCTAGTCCGTACAGTGGGTGGGAAAGAGTGGCTGATCCCTGTTTTGGGACCGATGGATCCTCTCCACTGTTCTCACCATCCCACCTTTTCTCAGCACTGGGATTAACACGTTATGCGTGTGTGCACACACACCCACACACACACATGCACACACACAAACACACACACACATAGGCCCACATTGAAAACAGTTTAGCCAATTGCCCCAGTTTCATCATCCCACTTCCGTAGCTGTTGTGGATGTACACTGATCCCACTACACCACACAGTGAGCATCTCACTCCTTGTACTGTTTACTGTCCACATTATTAATCCATGCATTTCAATCACTCCTTCTCATGTTCTGCTGTGGACAACCGCAGGAGGCATCTCTTATTATCGTTATATTCCTGTGTAAAGTCCACAGATGCAGACTATGAGCTCTCTTCTTGTAGCAGAGAAAAATGTGAAATTACAATCTTCAAAATGTTATTGGGATTCTAGCTCTGCTTGTCACATTTCCATACCTTGCCATTTGTTTAAGATGTATATAATTCTACAGAAATGCAATTTCCTGAAAGTTGCTGTTTCACTACATTGTAGATGATACAGTTTTCTATTTCTATTTGCATACATATCACTCAACCTGTTACGCAAGCAAGTTAAATTATATTTACGTTCTACCGTATGGGCTGCATTAAGACAAAGCTGCCTATAGGCTAAATGAAAGATTTTTGGGTTATTCGTGGAAGACGAGGGGTGACATTTGAAGGGGAGACTGTTAGACAAAAGGATCAGGGCTGGATTTATAGCATTAGCAGATATATCTCCTTGTGCTTCCTCCAAGCCTCTGTTCCTGTCTCTCTACCCAATCAAAGCCTATCACATGAACACAAGGTTCCCTCCTAATCTCAATCCTAACCCCTTCACACTTTGACAAGCTTTTTATATTTAATAACTCTTAATATATAGTCTTCAATTTGAAGAAATACAAATAAGGTAATAAGGTGAGTGGAATGCAGGGTTCTTTTCTTTTACCTGCAAATTCCTTTTCTTTCATCAGCTCGCCACTTCTCTCCCTCCTTAATTACAGGCCCCTGACAGACAGGCACTGATTAACATGCATGCCCAGGTAGGCCTTCCCTCACACAAACTCCCTTGGCCTATAAGGTCTGCAGGCCATTATCCCCCCTACTCAATACTCACTATCCGCTGTACATCTGCCAGACGGCTGCTGGCTCCCCACCATAATTAGCTTAACAATTCTCCTCTTTCTTATGGAAAAAAAGAGAAAATTAATGATAATCTGGGGCAGCGCATGGAAAGGACGTTCTGTAATATGGAGAGACAGAACATGGAAATTATCAAGTCAACACACAGCACCCCTTACATCTCTGCCTGCCCGTGCTATCCCTGTTGGTCAATCACCATCATGAGCTTGCAGCGGGTTGTCTGCCATGGCCTTGAATTGATTATTTAACGCATTAATTCACGTTTCGGAGAAGGTCACGGAAAAGTTGAACTCTCCATGAGTTTCATGGGTGCCGTAAAATGTTTCTCTGGCAATCTGAGAGCACTCCAAACAGCCGGGCAACAGTGTCTTTGTCTGCAATTTTCTCATTTGATTTCACAAATTCACAGGTGTATGTTTTCCAGGGCAATCATATAAAGCAGGGGCCAAGACTAATCCATAAATGTAAAAAAGAAAATAAAGCCACCTAATTAAAACAATTTCTTCCGTAAGATGTTAATGAGGTTTTTGTTCCACTCGGGTGCACATTCCTACATGATGTAAGGCTAATCCCATTGAGTCAGTGTGTTCAGTCCCTGTCATTACTGCAGGCTATAATCCTCAGACCCATGTTGAATATAATTATAAAGTCTTCACATCAGTGGATGTAATGCTGAATATCAAAAAATCACCAAATTTAAGAGGTTGGCATTATTTAGCTTTCGTTAATTACCAGACAAATGGAAGACTTAAACTGTAGTAAGTCCATAGGGTCTTTTTTGTATTGTTTTCTGTTCCCCTCCATAACACAGTGCCTTTTCCTCAATATCCTAGCAACAATTGCAGACAGGGAAAAAAATGAAATTAAACACAGTTACTATAGTAATGAGCTCATAAGGAAAGTGGCGTTCTCTTATTATCTCACATCTTGGTGTCAGTTGCAATACAGGAGGCAGAAGGTTGAGGAACGTCAACCCCCTCACGTACGTATACAGTATGTGACACATCTTCAAAGAAAACCCACAGTTGGCGTCATTGCGGCTCTAAGCACTGGCAGCCGCCGCCCGTGATAGGCCCCTGGGAGGCTCTAAGAGGAGAACAAACCCAAAGGAAGGAGAGAGGAGTGCTGGTAGCAGCCCCTCTCCCTTGTGGGATTCTATAAAAAAGACGTTCTTCATATTGCTATGTGTGCAGATCTTTTCTCTTTCATAACCCTACTGTTCGTACCCTCCACATGCGTGGTGGTCCATCTCACTCAGATTCACAGCGCGGGCTTCAATTAGGTCAGAACGGAGAGGGGTCACGTCTCTGGCAGTTCGCTCATAACCGTAATGAGGTAGGTTAAAGAATATCGCCTACAGGCTGCTTCATTCACAGGCTTAAAGAGGTGGTGAGAACAGAAATCCATCCCCGCTATCAGGCAGGCAAATAATGTCATTTCTATTACCTCTCCGACTACTGTATTGAGAAGATTCCAACGGATGAGATCTCATTGCCTCGTGTTCTGAAGCATCTTTTTTTTTTTTACCCTCACAACAGACAGAATCAGACTGAAAATATAGCGTCTTTGATCAGAAAAGTCAGCGCGCGAACGGTGGGGAGGAATTTTCACCTTAGCACTAGCAGCTGACAATTCCTCGAATCATCACAGAACCAACAAACAGATCGCACCCCCACCCCCCAGTCAGTGTTCCTCTCCGCAGCGTAAGCCCATGTGGCGTCTCATACGAGAGCTGTTGGCATCCTTGGGCTTATTGGGCAGGGCAGAGAACGAGCGCTGGGCTGGGAGGGAGGTGACAGTGTGAAGTGCTGTGCTCCAGGGAGGCCAGGAGTGACAGAACAGTACTAAATAAAATCACTGGTCCAAGGGGTATCTTTTTTGCTCCTCCTCATCTCCTTCCTCTCTCTCTCTCTCTCCCTCTCTTTCTCTCTCTTTCTCTCTCCTTCCAATTCTCTTTCACTCTCTCTCTCGCTGTCATCATACTGAAAGTAATCTCTAGTGATATGACCCAAACAGTTGCAGCTGTTGCCAAGGCACCTTTTCAAAAGGGGACTAAGCCACACATGAGCCCATATCATCTAAAATAGTCACCCTAAATCCTAACCTCAGATTGAAGCAGCAAGCATTCATCAAAAACGTCACACTAGTTAGGGTAGGCAATCCCAGCGTCTTTTGATATTTTCTTACTCTCATTCATTTCAGATTCCCTGCTAGATGCGTGGCTTGAATTCACAAATTCTCGCTCTTTTTTGCGATATAAGGAGCATAAAAAAAAACAAAAAAAACAAATTCTGGTTGAATGTATGCACACGTAAGCCTGTGTAACTAAATCGGTTGGATTCATGCACGTGTATGACTGTGTTTTGGCATCTTTGCGCGTGTGTGTGTGTGAGAGAGAGAGTTGCAGATTGTGTGGGGTGTTTATGTGTCATCATTTGAGAGTGTTAGCAGGCGTATGTGTTTCTGTGCACTGACATGTGTGTATGTGTATGTATTGCAGGGGGGGGAATAAATGACAACGGAGGGGCTTCACAGGAGGCTGACTGTTTATTATTGTCTTCGGCCCACTTAACTCTTGACAGTAACAAAATGAGATGGGGAGAGAAGCGAGTGCCATTAATCACGGTATTGAAGCGCAGAGCCAGGGAGGAGAGACATCCATATCCTGTCGTTCGCGCCAGGAAGTGGAACGTAAAGTGATTTCAGGCCGCCTGTCGGCCAGCCAGCCCCACACCGCCATGGTGCTCAGGTCACTCAGACGGAAAAGAGCAGGAGAGACGAGAGGCCAGCTTTTCACACTCAATCTCCCTCACTGCCCACAACACGCACACTCACACACACGCACGCAGCCCTGACTTTCACGTCTATCAATTCACGCCTCACCTTTTAAAAATGCTCACATTGCATTAGTCAGAGGAGATAAAGGGCTCTATTTTCATAGTCATTTGTGGTGGGGTCAGCCACACTGCTAGTTTCACGGAGGATAGGTCATGCGCAAAGTAAAATGTTGCGATGTGACTGTTGGACAGGAGTGGCTTAATTCATTAATATGCATGTCTTGGGCTTAACAAACGATATACCAATCAGAATGTCATTTTCCATTTCCTTGCCAACTGCATTTGCAAGTTGTTTGTGATACCAGTTGGCTATAGATGCTGTGGTTAAATAACCTGGTAGCACACACAACCGCTACATTCGGAGCAAAACATAGCAGCATCCTTGCAACCAACAAACTTTATTGCCACATTGGTGTTGATTTGCACTAGCCCAGTTCACCCACCTACTGAAGAAAAAGCACACTTGTAAGTCCTGGATGGTTTAGTCCAATGCAACCTAGGTATATACCTACTTACACAGTAGACATGGACCTAGATTGCCCGGATTCCCCCTGTCAGACAAAGCCCTGCCACAATGTGCTAGCTAAAACAATGAGACTACGGTAAAGTCATAATAGCGGGGTTCTCTACAATGCTACAGAAGGTACAGGATACTAGATTATTTTGACAATCGTATACGCATGTTGGAAGGCTAACAACAGAAGCATGCCGATATATGCATTTATTTTTTTGGCAGCATAGCAGTGAAATACTGTATGTGTCATATGTGATAGTGCTGCTGAAGACTTGCTTTTGTGAATTCTGACTGACATACTTAACTGGGCTCTTGTACTTTGACTGCAGTATTTTGTGTGGCTAGTTTATAACAGGCATTATTGCCTACAGAATATGTACTGTAGAATATATATCAGTCAACTATATACATTTTCGAACATTGTATTTTTTTTCACAGTCCTCTACCCACTGACCAGATTTTATGGAGCAATAATATTAGCATCATTTCATGGCATGTATGTGAGGTAGTCTAAACAGAACAGGTTGTACACAAAATGCTTCGCACAGCAGTGGTGCAGCAGGGTGTGAAAGAATATACAAGAGTCCATAACCTCAGCATCAAACATATATTTGCCTATAGTTGACCCATTTTTGTGATGTATTACTTGCTATCTGAATGAATCCCAATGCTCTCCTCAATGTGACAGTTATGCTACAATATACCAGTCACGTAACAGGATAACTCACAATGCTATACAGTCTGCTCTCAGTCCAACTTAAAGCTTGAATATATTTGAGGGAAAAGATGAACATTATCTGACAAGAGCAATGTTGGCAATGTGGCAAAACATTTAATTTGACATTAAGCTTGCTCCCGAGGCTGCTTAAGCCTTCTCTACGAGCCTGTTTGCAGAATGTTATACATTGGGCCCGAGTCGAACTCTAGCCTTTCACATACTATCCACACACACACACACAACACACACACCATACACACACACATACCCTTATGGTTTGCACGCACATATTAAAGAAATGTGCGCTGTTACCTGCCTTCCTCCCAGTGGGAAGAATCGTGCCTGATGTTCCCTTGCTGCACACACGCTGCTGAAGCCAGCCTCCTCCATGCCAATGTGACAAAGCTCACCCACAACACGCCGGCTGAACTGCAGCTCCCCGTCTGCTTTATCTGTCTGATTGACACGTCAGATTCTGACAGCCAGTCTTCCATGCAGGCAGCAACCGCGCGCCTTAATCCGCTATCAGTGACACCCAGATGTGCAGCTGCAGCTGTTCCACAATTAACTGCACTGTGTTTTCTACCTGTTTCTAGATCGGTTGCTAATAAGAGAAAGTGTTGGCCCTCCGTGGGTCTAAATATTTAATTACACCAGCAGGTGTTACAGTATTTCACACTTTATTGAGCACATATTTCAGAAGGCTGAAGTGAGACAGAAAGGGGGTTGCGTCTTTACAAAACAGCCAGAAGGGAGAGAGCAGACAGGCTACAGCAGACAGATGAAGTAGTGCTTGGACAAATGAGGGATAATCACTGTACCTTTTCCAGGCAGAGTGCTTCTGCCTTAAAGGAAAGTGTCTAGAAGGACACATCAGGCCAAATCTGTCACTATAGCACAGGCTATATATAACTGATATGTATAACTGCCATTTAGAAAATTAAAGGGGAATATGACATCATATTAAGCTTGACCATACTTTTTTCGCAAGCTTTTTTTTCTTCATTAATCCGTAGATACATCAATAAATGTCAAATGATAATATATTGCAAATAATTAGTAATTCCAGTGGGGTGTTTAGCTTGTCATTTTCAAAAAGCAAATTTGCCACCGAGCCTTAAGCTTTTCCATAATGCAGTTAAAAAATAATTGAATTAGGAGACTTGGGTTACAAAAGCCTTCATATGAACGCGAGGAGGGGAGAGACACAAATAATCACGCGTAATCCCCCGTGTAGCGACATGAATCCCGTACTCCGTTTTATCATCTATAAATAAAAGTTTCCCATGGCCGATCGGCGCCGTTTTCATTCGGCAGAGAGCGTTGTGGCTGTGGCTGTGTCGTAGAGAAGTGCCATCCGCATGTCAGCCTTTCCACCCTGGCAGCTCCCGCTCACGGCCCCTCTGAAGGCGTCCGTGTCAGTGGAGACGAACGCGGGCGGATGTGCTCTCCTGCCTGGCGGTGGCCCAGCGACCCGGCCCAGCCCAGGGGAGCGTCTCCGCACTCAGCCCTGGCACCTCGGAAACTCGCCGCCTGTCTATCCCAATCCCTGCATGGCCGGCGCGCTCTGTCAGCCTGTTCTTGTTAGAATATTTATTAGCACAGAAAACAGCTTGTCCTCGTCCCTGCTGTCATGTCTGCCAGAGAAAACAGGGAAGAATAACCCCATCAATGAGCCCCCCCCAACACCCACCGTACACCCGCCCACCCCCCCCATCCGCACCCACTGTCTGCCGCTCCCCCCCGTCCCTCCTCCTCTTAATCCTGCCATTACTCTTCTTCTGTGCTGTTAATTACGTAGTTCACCTAAAAACCACAAGATGGCCACTCCGCAAGCCTCATATATGTGGAAAGTAGATTAATTGGTAGATAGGCCGAGTAAGAAATTGCATAAATATTAATGCTAGCTATAAGAGCCGGGCGGTATGGAGTTGTGAGTGACGTGTCAGGAGGACCCACACATGCACTGAATGTGCCTTCTAATCTGGGAAAAGGTTCCAGGGGACATACACAGGAGGCATGCACCCCCCACTGCTGTTTTAAGACTTCTAATTTTATTTTTTATAGGAACCGCTGCACACATTCCCTGAATGAATATCTGTGCACTGGCTAACACTACCAATGTCACTTTAATGCACCTTGACACACAAAATATCCCCAGTCCTGTTATTAAGCTTGGCAGCAAAGCTGGAATAGAGAATATTGGATAAAGGTGACTAATATACGGCACAATGTTATCAACACTGAAAAATAGTTGTCTGTAGTCTCCACTGTTGTTTCATTGGGGCTCTGTGGCCTCCCAGCCAAGATTTTGGGAAGGGGCTGTCTTCAGCAGCTTTCCCTTTTTGTTCACAAAATGAAAGGGCCAAATAAATAAAATTACAAATGTTCACCAGATAAAAAATGAAAAATCACCTACCACTGTCAGCTATAAGCATTGTATATGTAATGTAAGGAACAGCACAGAGCCAGCCAGCCAGTTTTAGTCACAGACATGACTAATATCTACATGCACAGTCTCAGGGTTTTCTGATAGCCATGAATTAACATAATACCACAAATATTATATTCTCAATGGAGGTCAATGCGTTATGTTATTCCCTATGAGATTACACCAATTGTACAGGTGTGATATTTATGATATAGGTAAACGGTGAGAAATGTAGATATTATTAAACTATGACAGAAATAAGCATTCTTTGAAATGGCCACTTAAAAAAGATCCAACTGTTGAGAATGAGTCGGTCAACAGACATGTCAGCTCTCCTCTGCGGTCAGTGGTCAGAGGCTATTTATGAAGTCTACCAGTTTCTTCAAATTACTGTGACAGATGTGCTGCTTATTACCTTTATTACTATAAAAGATATCATTATTTGTTCAATTGCTAATTGCAACTCTGAAAGAGATGGCAAAACAAGGTTGCCGCAAAGGTTGCAAAAAAATTGCTCCTCCCGACCCAAGCCAGCAAATGAAAGTTTTTGAAACAGAATGGGAAAACAAAGATGTCAGACCTCTAACATTGTGTTGTGTAACTCACGGATACCCTGGAAAGAATGAGGTTTTGGTGGTGCCCTTTCTGGCTGGGTGTAATGAAAGACTGTTCATTTGTCTTCTTGGTGTGATCAGGATACACATAGGGCCCGAGGCGTTCGTGTTCTTTACACCTCAGCTCACTCCCAGGCAAAAGAAAGCCGAAAACAACGGGAAACAGCATCGCTCCCTCAATCACCTCAAAGACTTCTCAACTACATACAGTCAATAAAGCCTTGTTAGTTATGACAGGAGCTGCAGGCAAAGTAACAGCCGTCACTGTCAGAAAAAAAGTGCAAGAAAACAAGAAAGCCATATCTGTTGGGTTATTCAGTTATTTATATGTTTACTGGAATATGGCCGACTGAATTGTTTAGAGTCGTAGGGCCTTTAGTGTGGGTCTTTACGGCTTGTGCCACATTATACCACATTACTGTACTTTACTGCTGGTTTGCACTTCGGACTTTCTGACATTAACTGCTGGGAATCACATTTGTGGCTGCAGTATTGAAAAGCCTGGGCAAAAGATTCTCATTATTCAGGTGATTGTTTATTTGTTGCAAATTGTTAAAATAGTGTAGACTAATGGATAAGCTGCCAAGTTTATTTTCAAAGTTGAAGGTTCGATTTCCTACTGAGGCATTGCTGTTGTACTGTTGTGCCAGGTACTTTACTTGAATCACTTCAGTAAATGTCTTGCTGTATAAATATATAATATGGAGAAAAGGGCATTTGATAAGCGAATAAATAATATGTATCTACCACAGGTCTCTTGAGACAAGTAAACTACCATCACACTTTTTCAATGTCTCTGTTGTATGGAATTGAATGGTGGAATTGAGTTTCAGCCTGACATGGGTTTTCATTAACATAGTCTCAAAGGTACACAGTGCAGTTTAGAAGGTCTTAAAGTACACAACTGTTGATTTACAGTTGGATTAACAGTCAGGAAAACTGTTATAGCCTTGGAGGTTGAATTTATCTTTGTAAATAATGTTTGGCTACATAATGTCGACCTAAGAAGGTTGCACTTTATCTCAAGCAAAATGGAGTGCAGTTTTGTTGCAGATACAGTGATGATGTAGCATTTATGACATACATCCTTTATAGCTTTGCAATAATAATAATAAACTCTCTTGTGAGTCTCATAACTGCAATATAATATGAACTAGGAGTGGGACACAAGGCCTTCAATGAAGATCTACAGTATATGTATATATTGGCTTTTTAGCTATAGCTATATATGTCACGGTATGTATATTTTTACATTGCATTTTCTTGGAAGTACAAAGAACAGATTGGAAGTCCAGATTGGAGCTCATTGTTGCCCATTATGTCCATTATGCTCATTTTAAAGTTGTGTGTTAATTTTAGATATGTCCAAACATTGAAAATGTTCATAATAAAAATAAAAAAATTTTAAAAAACACCAAAGGTAGAAACAAATACAAATTGTAAAGTATGTCAAATTTAGATGCAATGTTTTTAAAAGGCATATTCAAGTTAACAGGTGAAGTGCCTTTATTTATTCCACAAATTGTGCTTAAGAAAATGCACTTGCTATGAAAAAACAATGGATATGACAGTGTTGTGTTGTAACTGTTTATTGAAAGCTTGCTACTATTTTCAGCAGTAATCTCCCTGTCTTCTCTACACTGCCAGTTTCCAGTGTACTGTAAGATTGCAATGATGTCAAAGAAAGATCATCTCAGCTAATCAGTTTTCTGAAATGGAAATTAGTAATGTTATTTTGCTAATTAGCTAAATGCTAAGTTACCTTAACATTCAAGAACCCATCTTAATGATGTTTAATAACTAGTTCTATTTATGCATAATATTACAGATACAATTACTGTAGGACTAGGTTGAAGAGTTGAAGTAAAATAAATATAAATTGTATAGACATTTCCAATATTATATGTACATTGACTCACTGTACATCAGATAATTTTAGATAAAACAAATGTTTTGTTAATATGTTAATATAAAATGATAGCTTTTAAGTAAATTACAAATAAAAACATCTTAATTATCATATAGTAAATTCTATCAAATTAAAAAGACAAATTGTTTGGCAATATTGAAGGTACCTTGCCATTTTATATTCAACAACAATGCTGTAGTTTGTGAATAAATGTTGCACTGGTATATGAAGCTAGTCCCTGGTGAAAACCCTTGCTGTACAAAAGTAAAGGAAATCACTATGTCTGAGTGTCCTGACCTTCCCTGATTGTGATGTATGTATTGAATTTATGTGGCATATATCAGCTTTCTAACAACACATCCCCCCACTATCAATGCACGCAAAGAACATACACTCACATACACACTGTCATACCATGCGTACACTGAAATGTATGCACGTATCCGCTCTACAACAAGCTCCACCACTATAATACGGGAGTAATAGTTATAAAAATGTATTATGTACGGTGGCAGCTGGAGGATATTTACCTGGGTGGGGGGCCATACACAATGACTGAAAAAAATCTATGAATGAAAAAAACCCTTAGATCGTGAGAGGCTTTAGAGGGCAGATATGGAGGAAAGGGATAAGTACATTTCAATTCAGCTTCTCTTAATAGGGTAGCAACACAAAAGATAAGAGAAACAGAAAGTCTACAACTCAAACAGTAGACCCTCTCTTTAAACTGAAGCGATTCACAGAGTGAAATATGGTCTTAAATATAAGCATAGCTACAACTCTGACCAACTGATCTAATATATTATAGAACAAAACATTGAACATATATTTTTTAAAATTAGAAATCTTTGCTTTGTTCTCACAAAGACAACACATCTGGTATATTCCAGTATCCGGTGAGTGCTCTGCTAGCGGATTTCATTATAGACGGCAACAACTACATATCAGGAAATTAAGCATTAAATAGTTTAACAAACACTAAATTACAAGGCTCCAGATCAAATTACCACTGTGCAACTTTTGCATAACAAAAATTTGTTATGAGTGTACGGTCAGATTTGTGTACCAAATGCAACAACAAAGATGACAAACGATGTTAAGTTATCTATCCTGGGATGGTCTCACGGGCCGTACCAACACATTTGCGCCCGTGGGTTTTTTTTCCCCAATTACGCTTGATATCGGTTGCAGGTTGTCGTTGATAGGCCATTGATTACATTAATGTATCCTATTTAAAATTAACTTTATAACTTAGAATCATGCCAGTTAAACTGGCATTACAATTGCATGAGTTGGATGATACATGAATACAGAGACACTGTTTTTTTATTGTTTTTTACATTTCGTAATGTTAATACGACCTTGTTTACAATATTAACATTAAACTTACACCACACATGGAATTCCTTAATCGCAATGATTAATGAGTACACCACGATGATAAGGCTTCTTGGTTTGCAACCTAACAGCTGTTTTGTGTGCAATACCATTTCCTCACAAAAGAACAGTAGGTATCAATGCAAAACATTGTGGCAAGCGGCAGCAGCTAACGGCCAAATATTGGACCGAAAACACAGCCCTTGATATGCTAGCTAAAAGGCCCGATTTTATTCCCTGCCACAGATGGCTCACAGCTAACCCAACTGCCTCACAAAACTAGCTCTTCACCAACAAGCTTTTGTTTACAAGGTGAGTGCTAGGAGTCAATGCTCTGGCAAAAGCACTGGGTGGGAATAGAATGTCTATTGGTGCTAAAATGTGCACCCCTCCCTGGCTTCTGGCAGCAGCCAATTAGTGTGGCAAAAATACGTCACCCAAAAGAGAAAACACGCCCACCCAATTGAACGCCCATACGGGTGCAGTGTGTCCCATAGCCAGAGGCAAGAGGCATGCCCAGCTAAGACTTACACAGAGAAAAAACAGGAAGAAAACTGACTTATTATGTATTTATGTATGTGCACGATTTTTTGTCTGGTAAATTGGATTTAGCGCAAAGAAAAGCCAATGCTAGATGTTACAAAAATTACAACAAAAAAAAATTTCTGCACTGACAGATCAGGGGTGGGGCCACCAGTGGTTATTTAACTGACACTTTTATCAAAAGCGACTTAAAGTTAATTAGACTAAGCAGACGACAATCCCCCTGGAGCAATGAGGGGTTAAGGGCCGAGCAATACATTTCGTATGTAAGGACATGCTATCATGCCACACATATTTATTTTGAATCAGGCTGTTTTCTTGTTTATTTCAACTTATTTTATTGCTCATTCATTGTTTTTATTAATCTTCTTGAATAGATTTTTTTAAATATGGGTGATAACCCCATGATATAGAGTGTAGCCAATGCACAATGCATTTCTGCTTGAGAAACGGATATTTATCTATCGACAGCTGCTCGAAGATATGTGGCATCTGTTTGAAAGTCTTCACACAGGACAGGTAACCAATGCATATCCTCCTCAAGTGGGCCTGGCTTTGCCGTAGGCATCATTAAAGCTGGAGACACTACACATGGCTCCTTTGAAGGGCTATCAACATCTCTCATTAAAAATGTCACATGCTGCCCAGTTGCTGGGCCCCACAGAGTGCTATACACCTTTAATTAGCTTTCTATCTCATTAGTGTGCACTGAACAATTAAGTGTCCTTCCACACAATGGTTTACAAGGGGACAAAGGACTCCCAAGAGTTATTAAGAAAAGAGTGAGCTTAAAGCAGCGTGTTCAGACAACACTCAGTTTGCAGGAAATGTTATTAAGGAACTTCAAACACAGATACATTTGTCTTACTGTGTCCTTGTCATGTGGGGCCTCCCAAGAGGAAACAACATTGGGGCTTGTTAAAACTGTTGCTTGCAAAAGTGGAGGGGGTATAAAACATGCCCAGTTCAACTGTAGAGTGCATGGTCTTTACAGTGACCAAAATTGATTTATTTTCACAAGATTGAAAGAATCACAGCCTACTTTGTTCTAATGTGCTTATTTCCCATGCATTAATTTCCCATCAATGGACAAAATTAACTTTAACCTGTCTTCTCTCCGACCTATGGTATGGAGCAGGGAAGTATGGTGCATATGTTATGTGGCTGTCTATGGGTAATGTGGTAATATGGTAATTGGGAAATCGAATTGATGGTCATTGAATGTTATTTAGAAATTTGCCAAATAATTGCAGCAGTAATAATAGTTTAGAAGGTTAAGAGGAGAAAGATGCAATTTCATGTGAAAGACCTTGGCAACACCTGCTTCCTCTTCAGTTGGAATGGCAGCAAACTTAAAATGAGAATTGTAAATGCTTTAGCACATGCTCCATGTGAGAGCTCCAATTCCATAAGTTTGCCCAAAAAATACTCAATTTCCAACTAATTTCAAGCTTTAATGAAAAAAAAGGTATCCACAACAACACCCTGGAGCGCTCTTCCGTTACGTTCTGGTGGAACGTGAGGCCTATCCCTTCGTGCTGCATAACTCCCTTCCTGTATTCATATCAATGCATCACCGGCACTTGAAAGCACTGCCATTTAGAAGAGACGACCCAATCTGCATGTTTGTGACATCTCATTTTACGCCTCAACATTGGCATCGGCTGGAGAATCTCGATATGTTTGCAGAGGAGTTCATGCTGAACGAAGTGATCATATCATCTGGGCCTGTGCTACTCTTTGTGTGTTGTCGGTTTTTCATTACTTTCATGCAGCTGAAGCCTGAGACTGGAGACATAGGCCCAGGCAAAGATGGCCTTTTCTCCTTCTGCTCATGAGAGTGCCACGAGAGAAGGCCGATTAGTGCCTGCTAGTGCTGAAAAAGTTCATGGCTCCCACATCTGCGACTACAGAAGGTCGCTCAGGCCTTGACAAAAGAAGGCCGCTTATAGAAAAGCCTGAAGTGTAACGCAAAATACAATGAAAATAAATCTACAGTCCGCATTGTGCTTTGGCTCTCACCAGAGAATATCCCCATTTCCAAATTCAAACAAAAAACAAACGCCTTGAATTCAGATGATAAGTTTTTGCAGTCCGAAAAACAAAATGTTGTGAACAAAAAGGGAGATTTCCATGTAAATAAGACTCAAGGGCACAAGACATGGTTTTTGAATGAAATAACCAGTCCATTTAGATATCGTCTGCGGGTCCAGTGAACGGCAATAAAAAGCCTTCAGTCCTTTTTTTCTACTTTGGAGGCTTGCCACCGCCACTCAAGGGGTTGATTGACTGGACAATCACGTTCCTCTACTCCTCCCCTCCTCACATGCTCATACCAGTCAATCAGTCATCCAGAAAAGTGATTGAAGCTTTAATTAAAGTGGAGGAACACAGCGATCAGGACCTGGCACATGTCACACAATAAATAACAGTGCAAGCAGATTTCAGTGATTAGTTCAGGCCAGAGTCTTACTATTTCTGTCTGAGGGATAAGGCCATGTATATTTCAGGGGACTTAAACAGCATTACTTAAAAAAATGAAATAACCGAGGTAAGCGTGGACCACCTCCTGCTGTAGAGGAGAAAAATGTTTATTGTGTGTCAAGCAGCCAAATTATTAATGGAGGCCTCGCTAAGAGAATTTCACTGCTGGTGTTTGAAGGAGTGACATGAGATTGACGCAGATGATGGGTTTTAGAGTAGGAAATGCACAACATGAAGTCAATTTGTCCACTACTAAATGCTCCAGGAGAAACTGTGCTTTAAACAAAACATCTGTTATGGTGAGAGTGAGAGAAAAAATCTTACCCCTGGAGGAGCAGAAATAGTCCCTGTAATCTGAAATGGAAAATAAAACTATTAATATTTTGAGTCTGATAATATAAACCCTAATATGACTATTATATTTTTGTTTCATTAAAAAGTTGCCATCATTTGACTCTCCAGCAAAAATTACAAATTGCAATCCTGACAACAGCATGAACCTTTCTCTGAAGGGTTATCGAGTAAAATTGTGATACATTACTGTACCTCATGAGAAGATTTTCCATTATAGTATTATTGTTTCCATTACTTAATTGTATTAATCACATGTAAATTTCATCACATCTGTTCTTGGAATGAGATAAAATAGAAATGGCATTGCTTTCTTGATAAGATTTATGTAGTTCCACAACTTTCACAATTGACGAACAAAAACAAATATCGATGGCAGAGAGAACAGAGAAAGCCAGGTTCCACGGGTATGTTGGGTCAGAGCTTAGAGCCAGGGCAAATGGTGTCTGTTTTTGCTAGCGGAAGTGCTGGAAACCACACCATCCACACTCACACCATATGTGGTATATCAGTTAATTACTCAAGAAAAATTGGCAGAGGATATGAAGTAACAGCAGGTGACAAGTTCCAGCCCAAAGCAAAAACCAACATGGACTGGACAAGCTCAGCCTTAGCTTCCACTATCGACAGTTTAGCTTGGAGTGTGTTCATCCTCACAGTGGCTCTTTCATTACAGATCAAGGAAGGTGCAATTAGCAAGACCCCATGCCGTCCGATAATTACCTTAAGACACCCATTTAACCAAGGAGCATTACAGATCAGTTATGCTTGCCTATGAGGCTCTGTGCAACATTATGCCAACAGATGTCAGGCATGGCCATCAACAAGCCCCTTGGTAGCCAGGGGAGCCAGCAGTGCAGTCAGGCTCTGTAATGAACGGAAATGCACGTTGGCCTCGGGTTTCTACGGTCTCTTTTCTCATATATAACAGGACTTAATTTGGGGCTTAGGGGAAGGCTCCCTCTGCCCTGAGACTATCAGAGCAGAGAGTAGGGAAAAAACACATCAAACAAACAAACAAATAATCCATGAGAATAAATAAGCACCTGCGGTTTCAAGCACAGATTGTCACACAAAGGGCATTTTATATGTAAAAGAGGACCGTATGGACCACATTCAATGTCCAAACAACCTCCAGAACGACCTTCAGAGAGATGCAGGCATCCCAGTAGCAGAGGGTAAACGGCCTTGTTTAACTTTTGGTCACATCTGCCTCCATTTGCCTCACGGATCCAGAACTGCATTTACAGAGTAATTCTGCAAGAACAAAATATCGATTCATACCAGACCCATCTGTTGGACACCCTCTGCCGATAAGTCACACGAAAGCCTTTTTCAGTGTTGAAATATAAATGACGAGATGATGCAAATGTATTGCCATACGGACAAATCCTGATGAAATTTGGTCATCGATGAAGGTGCCATTTTAGATGATTTAAGAAGGCTGGGAAAAGCCACTGGCTTTTGTTCAACCAATGTAATTTCACAGGATCGAAAAATATCTTCCAGAATTGAAAGTTGATGCAGCACATAATGAAACAGCAGCACTGTGAGGGCAGCGCATCTTGGATTTGAGTCCAGCCAACTTTCATGGTCAAGGTTATGTTCTGATGGGAGTGTAAGGGTGTCATTATGCAGAATGATATCATCTACAGTTCACAGACAGGGTAAAAAATGATTACTGTGGGGCTGAAATGTTCTCATCATAAAGCCAAAGTATCTCTGCATTCAATGGTGCCATGAACCTCAGTATAATTTTACGTTGGCCGCTGAACATCTGTAGAATGATGTTTTTTAATGAACTATCAATAAAACTATAAAGGAGTCCAATATAACTCTGGAGCTCTATCTTGGCAGTGTTTAAACTATGACATTCCTTGTTTTATTTCTGGCCTCTGCTACACACAAGTAATAGAAGCACTGATGGCTTGCCATTCTAAACTTACAAATGAAGCAAGGGGCCAGCATCAGGGCATTATTTTAATGTGTGATCATCAAGCACCTACACATTGAAAAAATAAAAGACAGACCCATGCTAGCCAGCCCTGGGGCCTGTCGGCCATTACCTACATGAGTCGGAGATGACCTGCAGGTAGACCCCAAAGTCTCAAACGGCAGTGCTCTCCACTCTCTGCATGCTCTCCGTCTCTCTTTCACTGCAGAGAAACTCTGCCCACAGACACCAGCCCGAACAATAGGCTCCGGTATCTCACAGTAAGCTGGGCCATGACAGTGCGCTTTGCACAATGTTACACAACAACAGCAGGTCCACCTTTGTGAGGAGTCATGCATTGCAAAACAGCTGAATACAAAAAGAGAAAGAAAAACATAGACATACAGGCTCTCCGTGGCTACATAATAACTTTCCTTCCTGAGCAGCACTTGTGCCAGTATTTGCATTCTCGTATTCGCTCTTGACCTTCACGGATTTGGAGTGGTTGCAAATGGAAAGAAACAACAGAAAGGAGTGTTTGAATGGAGAACTTTCCATCAAAGTCACAAGACTAAAGACTCCTGCTGGAGGAGGATGTGACCTCTCTCCAGACGTGTGGACCACTTGACAGTGAGCTGAAAAAGGAGACTGCCTTTCTAAGCACCCTCTCACATGCAAAACATGACATATGTACCCTCAAATGAGCACACTGTGGTACCACAATTAATGTTGATGGACACAGCTTTTGTGCAGTCAGTCCCACAGAGAACAGGTAGAGAATATATGTACCTCTAGCCCCTTTGCTGAACTTTAGTCTTTTCACTTGATAGAAATCCCCACCCCCATTTTATTGTGATCATGCTGTGTACTATATTTATGAAATTGAGTTTGTGCAACTGCAGCAGAGCTAAGCCTGAGCAAATCAACATAATTTATCCTTTGTGATGTTATCTGGTTCAATATTCTAGCACATGCAGCAAGCCTTTAGCAAGAAGAATCACCTTACTCACAGAGTTTAGAATTCTTGCTTCTTTAAAAAAGCCAGGAAAAACAGAGCCCATATATTCATATACAGTCAAACAAAATCAAATTGAATATATTACAGCGAAATGATATTCAGAAAATTATCCAAACATGACAAACCAGAAGCCAGAGTGATATACACAATTAATGACAAAGGCAGTCCCAAAGTCCTGGCTCATTAGTCCCAAGCAGGTCCACTCATGCAGGAAAGACTGTGGCAGCAGAATGCCAAGGAGAAGTGGAGCACTGAAGTTAATGGACTAATGCCCCCAAAGCTCACCAGGGGTAGGCTGTCTGCCCCTCTACCTCATCGTGCAGGCAAATCACATTCGCTGACCAAAAAAAATAATAATACATAAATATGCGAATAAATGAATAAATAACCGAGTAAACAGGATGCCCTTTCTCACTTGAGGAATGCCAAGCAACTTGGACTTCTAAGGACCTTTGGCTGCATGCAAGCACGGTATCGCGCACTGGCTCTTTAAGGTCTGATTTGCATTCGCGGAGCAAAGTAGGGATGGTAATTAGCGGCAGTGATTAACCGGTCAGAGGAGTGGAGGCTCGGATGGGAGCAGATTGATAGAGCTGCCCCTCCTAACCCACACGGGCTCCACTGCATCTTAAGCAGGAGGGTCGGACAGATCCGCCAGCTAGTGATTAATGTTGACACAATAAGAGGAGACCATCCTGTTGACATCCATTACTGCACTCTCCTTAACGAGTCCACACCACTCTTCAACAACGGGATGACCCCTTCCCCCGCCGCTTGCCTTGGCTAAGAGCGCAAGCCTCCCCTGGGCCACCGACCTGCCTCGTCTGAAGTCATCCCCCAATGTATCTCCGAAATGCACAAGCCTGCATCCACTTATCCATTCTCCCTAGAGCCACTTTCAGTATCTGTACAATACAATTGAAATATCACTTATCAACCACACAGCGATAGAAGCAGAGCTCTTGCTAGCATGTCCTGTTTATTGTAGACAGTAAATGAAGGAGTCAAAAGCAGCCTACCAAAGAGAACACAAGTAAATTGGTCTACAATAAAGTGACATGGTTTAGAGTTGTTCAACATTTCCTTTTTTAACACTTCTGACCATATTTGTTGGAGGGACTGCAAGGCATGAGGATACAACAAAAAGCATAGAAGATCAATGGATTTCTGCCTCCACCCACCAGCGATAGAGAGTCATACACAGAAATGTTGGGCATGCTAGCTGCCGCTGACTTCAAAGCCTTCCCATGAAGACACAAAAGATTGTTAGCTGTGATGCTAATGGAATGAGAAGTATATTGCCTGGATAATAGAGATAGAGGAATTTACTGTATAATCTGACCTCTTGGATGCAGCTGAAATGCCACCAACATATTGTCAATTGTCTTTTTAGAGAAAAAGAAATAAATGTAATCAGATCATTTACAAGGATGAACACATGCACCCAGCGCCCTACATTATTTTAGCTGTGGATAATAGCCCCGCACTCCCCTTTCGTCTTGGTTTAAAAAGTGTTCTCGCCATCTGACATGACCCAATTAAGAGCTGAATGCATCTGAAGGCAGAGCAGAGCCTGCTCCGTCCTGTGTTCCATTGACGTCTCCGTATAGATCTTTCTTCTCATCGAATAACTAGTCAAGAAAATACAATAGGAGTTGAGTAGATGGATGTGTTTCCCCCCTGTTGTGTTTGTGACACTACTGCGTAGGTCAACATGACCTCCGCCTCACATTCCTGACTTTTGACTTACAAGTCCTCTGTGGTTCTGACTTAAATGAGGTGGCGAGACTGCAAATCATGGGGCTGATGGATGCCTAGACTTTGCTTTTGACAATTTCAGAAGAGGACCTCGCAGTGATGCAGCAGGAGATGTGCAATCTTGAATGGTTTCAATTTCCTACACACTGACAGTCCATTTCAGGTTCACTGCTGCTCAAATAGAAAAGAAGGCACTAATGGCTAACAGGTGCATATCACATATCACTCCACCGCAGCGTCCGCTGGCAAAACATCACCCGGAGCTGAACCTCTGTGAAAGTATCTGAAACTATAACTGTAATAACCACTATAAATATTTTAAGTGCTGCGATGCTACAAGGCAGTAGTTAACCACATTCAAAAGCCCCTGATCAATGTGAGATACTGTGGGAGAATAAGAATAACAATAAGAATAAGAAAAGTAAGCAGCATTATTCTACATACAGTGGGGTGCAAATGCAAACCATGAATGCAAACCTGAACTCTAAATGGTACAGAGCTAAACATGAGACCTTTCTGCAAATTTTAAAGCAAGATTGCTTTTTATTTTCATTTTTTATAGTCTATTAATTATAAAATGGAAAAGGGCCATGTGCAAAGGTTTGAGAACCCATTTGGATCATTCTTTGTTACTTTTAAAAAAGATAATTACTAAGGCACTGGTGTTAACAACCATGGGGTCCTCTCAACAGTTGTCCAAGGATTTCAGAATGAAGATCGCTCATTTCAACCAAGAAGGAGAAGGCTACAAAACGCTCTCAATGTTTCAAACTACCTATTTTGACTGTCAGAAACATTATTACAAAATGTAAGATAAAAGGAACAGTTGAAGCCAAGGCAAGATTTCAGATAGAATGGCCTGAGACATGGTGAGAAATGCTCAGAACCCACACTGCACAAGAGCTGCAAAAAAGAGTAGCAAACACAGGTCTAGCTGTTCACAGGACAACAATACAACATACTTTAAACAACATCAACACAAATGTAACTGTCTAAAGTATGCAAAAGAAAACATTGAGTCCCCTGAAGCCTTTTTGAACAATGTAGTTTGGACTGAAAAAAAATAAATTGATTTTTTGGCCACCACCAAAGAAGGTATGTTTGTAGAAAAAAGGGTAAAGCCTTTGTAGAGAAGAACACCTACTGTGAGGTATGGAGGTGGATGCATTATACTTTGGGGTTGTATGGCAGCTAGGGGCACAGGAAATATTTTGTGGAAGGAAGAATGGATTCCACCAAATATCAATAAATTCTAGAGGGTAAGGTCAAATGTCAGTTGAAATTGAAGAAATGGTTGGGTAATCCAGCAAGACTATGATCCAAAGCATACCTCAAAATCAACCATGAAGTTTTGGAATGGCCACTACAGTCCCCAGACTTGAATATTGTTGAAAATCTGTGGAGAGATCTCAAACATGCTGTACATGCAAGGAGGCCGAATAATATTTCTGAGCTAGAGGTGTTCTACCAGGAAGAATGGGGGGAAATTCCAAAAGCGAGAATTGAAAGACTTAGGGCCTGTTTACACGACAACAGTGCCTGCCAAAAATGGCACACTTTTGTTGCGTTTCGGCCTTTCGTTTACATGACAACAATGTTTTCGAGGGCTGAAAATGATAACTTTTGAAAACGGGCTCCAAAGTGGAATTATTTGAAAACGCCATCCTTACCGTTTCCGTGTAAATGGGTAAAACGCAATTCTTGTGAAAACGGTGGGAGGAGTTAGGGGAGCAGCTGGGTGGTGTTGAGTTGCAAAGCTACACCGCCACCCACAGGCCTGGCATGCATACTATAGCGTTTTCAAATATTTTTGGGTAACCGTGGAAAGGGGGATCGTTATCATAAGGTTTTCGTATGAACGCAGATTTTTTTGGAAATGCAAGGGAAAAACCTTTCTGTTTTTGAGAAACCATGTAAACAGGGCCTTAGCTAGCTACAGGAAGTGTTTACAAGCTGTGATAGTTGCCCGAGTTACAAAGTACTAACTAACATAGCTCCCTGTAAATTTTTTCATAAAAAGTCATCTTGCTTTAAAATTTGAAGAAATGTGCCATGTCTAACATTTTTACCATTTAGAGGTCAGGTTCACTTCTGTTCACTGATATATTAATTGTAAAAACCTTTTAGATCAGGGGTGCCCAAATGTTTGCAGACTGCTATATGTCCGTACATAAATATTGTGTATGTACATGGTTTCACGAGCATACTACAATTGAAATGTCCCCTGCTTCCCAATACATATGAATGAAGACCTTCAAATCAATGTATGATGCAATCCTTAGTTATAAAGTAAGAAGTTTGCCATTTTCACACCAGGCTGTGATGGAGTAACAAAGAAGAAAACAAGATAAGCTGAAGCTAGATGGTTCAGAAGAGGTGCGAAAGGTCTCCATGAAAGCAACCCACCAAACCCCTCACCCCAAATTTGAGCTCAGAGTATTGCATCTTTGTTTCTGCCCCTTCCTCCCCACCCCCCCATCTATGGTCTGATAGTATTGATTGGCCAGTCGGAGCCAGGAAACTCCAAAGAGACTGGAATAATTACAAGGAGATAAGGCTATCTACTGTAATTAAACACTCTCTCCTGGCAGCCACTGCTGCTCTCCTTTTTAAACAGAAAATGAATTATCCTTCAGAGCATGCCACTGCTGAAATATAGGAACAATTAAACAGAAATTAATTCTAATTCATGCAAGCTCCTATCACTAAAAGGACATATTTTAACCACAGCATTATAGAACTATTAAATGAAATTAATTATGAACATATTTTTTGATCAATGTAATAAATCACTTTTTAAAGTGCTCCAAAGTGATTACATTAAAACCATTGTCAGCTTTTTGTAAGGTTATAAGGTTTCATTTTTTTTACTACCCGTATGCTCTTTCATCAAAATAAATATATTTCATGGTGTTTGACAACCGATCCAACACTGAGCCCACATCCTCAGATGAATTGTGATTCCAGAGGTAACCGTACCTTTTCAGATTACATTGCTATTCACAAATAATTGTAAACAGCCAGGTCCTGGGATGAAAGAGGCTGATGCCATCCCCAGATACCATTCAAGTTCTGATTGCTTTATGTTCATAAAATGGTTTAATAAGTGTGTTTTGATATACAGTAAATATATAAATATGAGCCTCAATGAACCTCAACCTGCTCTTCCCATATCTGTACAAAATTGGAAGATGAATGAATCGCAGAAACAGTAACAGAGGACACAGGAACACACACACTTTGGACCTTGGAAAGAGACATTGAACGAAAATTTTGATGTACACATTGAAATAAAATCTGTTACATTTGGAACATCATACTCTACTATAATTTTATAACCACGCATGTCAGAATGAGTAGAAATACAAATGAAGCAAGTGTCATGTAACATATCTTTGACTTTTTTCCCATTTTTTGTAGCAAGATTATTTATAACACTGAGGTGCCCAACCTTGGTCCTGGAGAACCCCTGTGTTTGTTGTTATATAACCCCTATATATCACAAGGGTACATAATGAATACGTAAAAAGTACTGGTACTACTTCAACTATGACTTCTGTGTGCAGATTCAGTCTGTTCATTTTAGATTTAAGTGCTTCATTTGACAGCGTTAATCATAACAGTACCCTACAGTGTCTGAGACATGGAATTGAAATTACAGAAATAGTTCTCTTTGATTAAATCCTCCCATTCTGACTGCCAGCTGTACAGTATGTGTCTCCTAGTAATAAGAAATCTGATATAATGCAACTCCCATGGTTCTGTATATAATATGCTTCCCCTTGCCAGATGATCGGCCATCATGGTCTCATGGTCTGACTGTTGACACATTCATTTACAGGAGCACCAGGCAAGTGACTGGCTTGAGCAGTTTCCTGGCTTACATCAACATTTGGATGCAACATAACTTCTTTGAACAAAACTCTAGATGAATAATATGCTTGTCCATGTTGTGCATTTCACCCAGTTTAAGAGAAGCACTATATATACAAATAAAATGCTACTACTACTGCTACTTCTACCACTCCTGCTACTACTACTACTATCACTACTAATAATAATGAGGAGAATAATAATAATAACAACAACAAACAGCAACAAAACAACAATACTACTACTACTACTGCTGCTATTACTACTACTACTACTACTACTAATAATAATAATAATATTAAAGCATTATTATTATAGGTCAGCCCTGACATACAAAAGCACTGTCTCGTGGAATATCCCCTGCTTCATAATGGGCATGGTATGAAGGAGGACCTTGACATATGTTACAGTATGTTACAGTTCCCAGTTCTGAGAACTATGCCATTTTCTCACCAGGTTATTATTTGTGATGGTGGTTTTATGATTCCTCAAAATGTGATACTCATTTCGATGGGACACTGAACAGTTACTGCCTATTTTATGAACACCCCCCAACACTACTCGCTTAAACCTCTCCATTGTGATATTAATAAAGAAATGATGGAGTTATGCACACATCACATTTCCTGTATAGTACAGTTCACTGGACCACTGACTTCCCCTGCTGCTATACTGAGCTGATGTGCTGAGATCATCTACCGACATACAGTATTGACACGTGCAGTGGATACACCATGAGAGAGCCGTCTGGTAATGACATAATCAATCCACAGGAGGGGTCTATCCAGTGAACATGAAATCTACCAAGTCTGAGAAAAATGTATTGGATCTGTGTAGACATGAGCACAATCTTTTCAAACAGTGACAGTCTGAAATTATCATAATAGGGAAATATGGCTGATTCCCCTCTGGGTGAATTTACTTTACGAATGTATTTTTATATTATCTTCAGAACATAACGTTCTTCTACTCAGTTGAGGCCATAGGAACCAAACTATGAAATATGCAGACACATATGGGCATGCTCTATGTCTGAGAGATGAGATACAATTAAAGGCGATAGTTGCCATCGTGGTAACTAAGCTGAAACAATCCTTTGAAATAACTATTTGAGTTTCTACTTTTGCTACATAAACATTTTTGTGGGTGCTATTGTTTATTTTTGTGTTTTTGTAATTTCAGCCAATTTTACACCGGATTACTGCAATGTCAGGCTTCTAATCCCTGGTGGACTATTTTCTAATTTCTGGGAAACTTTCAGGGCTTTGAGAATTGCTATTTGTATGCCTTTTCCCGATTCAGCGTTAGGTTGAAAACAACTCAGAACTTAAAAAAAAAAGATTTTTTAATAAGCATACGGTAACCCCGAAGGTAATTAGCTAGGGGATCAAGTGCTTTTGATTTACTCCCCATTTGAACTGCTGTTATGGAGTGCAGCGGGAAGTGTTGCATTAATGGAGTGCCCCCAGTCCGCCTATGGGGAGAGGGCCCTCCGTGTGCCTCCACAATGCACTCTGCTTACACTCAATACCTTCAAATAGCATTGCAAATTTATTTGGTTCTTTCTCCTTTTCTATAGGGACTGCATTTTTACCTCCTTTCCTCTGTTCCTTTGAATTCCTCCTAAATCAGTTAATTCCCAAATCTTCCAAAGTTGTGGGGCGCCCAATATGTGGGCAATTATACAAACAGTAAACAACGGCTACAAAAACATCCTTTGAGCTGTTTTGACATTTCCCGTCAACTGAAATGCAGAGTGACCCTTCGGCAACTTTGTGAATTTTACATGGGGGGAGGCATGTTTGATGCACAGAGGGTTTCACTGAAGAAAAGGAACGCTGTATACATTGGAATGCACCACGCAATGTACAGAGAGTGGGATGACAGAGCCACAGTCTCCTTCCACAGTCTACCTTTCCATTCAAATTTCCCATTGGTGTGTGATGAACGGCATCTGGCCAAAATAAAACGGACCCCTTCCCCCAGTTTTAATAACACCACCCCAGCCGTCATCTCCTAGCTTTAACCTCAGTAGGCCCAGGCTTCTCTGTCTGTGCACTTTAATGTGACACTAAAGCTTCTTTTTAATCACATACTAGATCATTTACTGCTGACTTCCCTGATCTGACACCAAGGATACGGCACGGAGCTCTTCAGGCGCCCCTTCTTTATTTTATTTTTAAACGGTCGTGTGGTGGGACCTGTGTGGAGTCTGCAGGCCTGGAGACAGCCAGGGGGGCACGCATGGCCAGAGGACACGGCCGCCAAGGAGACGCAGAGTCAGCGCAGTGAGGCGGCACAGCCAACACTAACAGGCCAACGGGGAAAGCAAGGCGCGGCAGCCTCACACACCGCAGAACCGAACCGGCAAACAAGACAAAGACTTCCAAATCCAGGCCCGTTTTTCAGGCCGAATCCTGTACATTTGTCAGCGTCTGTTCCGTTTTGGTGCACGATAACCTCTCGCTCGCAGCCAAAGTCGTCGCAAAAGCTATGAGGAATGGAACGGCTCCAGAAGCATCCTTGATCATTCTGAGTGCGACCATAAAGCCTGCATAATGGAAGCAGCGAAGAAGCTCTTCTCCCATGGCCTAGCCAAACAGTTTGCCATTTATCTCCTTGCGGTGAAAAACAGCGGTTGTGTCAGCTAAGGAAGCAGGCGGTGGGGGGTAGGGGGGTGGGGGGAAGTCTGAGGCAGGACGGCAAAGGGACGAGCGGGGTTCGTTGGCACAGCACGCTACATGACAGCTGGCCAGGAGCGCACAGACAGGGCGACAGAGAGACAGACAGCCATGGCACTCAGGAGAACCTCTGGAAAGGTCATGTTAGGCTATCCGGGACATCTCTCTGCTTTGTTTACCCGGGACAGGGGATGATGTAGCCGAGGGCCGGGGCGGCCGGCGGAAGAGGCGAGCTGTCAGGCGGTTCTGCTTGGCCGCACCGCACCGCAGATGGAATATTTTTAGCCACGGGGAGTGTGTCAGTTATTAATCTCCTCCTCGACACGCAAGTGACAGGAGTTTCGCTGGTACGCGGCCTCCAAAGGACGCAGCCTCGGGAAGCAGGGAGCGCTGCGGCCGCCTCAGGTGCCGCCGTGCTTCCCACAACCCCTCGGTTCGCAACATCAGGCCAGCTCCTGACCGCAGATTCACACGAAACTTAACAGAGACAATGATGACACATACATCCCGAATGCTGTTTTTGTTCATCCTCAGTACACCACTGTATTCATTAGCCATAAAACTTGCATAGGCGCAGGGAAAATCTATATTTATTTCTGGCACAATCTTCACCAATGGAACTGAAAGCATCCCTTATGATGGTACACTAGAAAAAGAATCGAGCCATGGAAGCATACCAGAAGAAAACTACAGCACCCCCTTCCCGTAAGGAAGCTGAGATGCACCCGTTTGTAGATTTCAGCCAGGTTGCTTTCTGGCCTGAGGTTGGCGATGCGGCCTGAGTTTCCTACGGTGGCGTTATGTTGTGTTCCCTCCCGCGGCGTGTCTTCTCACCTGCCTGCGGTGAGGAGGAGGCAGTCTATGACCTGGGGACCCGGTTGAGCTGCTTTTATTTTCCAGCCGCAGTGTGAAATCTCATATTGCGAGGTGGCAGAGCAGAAATCCCCCCACCCCCTGCACCACGGTGTTCCAGAAACCTGCACCCCCAACCCCCCACCCCTCCCAGAGAACACTTTCCCATACATAGAGCCAGGACTGCAGACCATGGGGCCCAGCTGGGGAGCATCTGAGGGGGGCATCTGAAAGCGTCACTGCGCTGCACATGGAGCCCTTTGTTTCATCGAGAGCTTCATCATCCCTCTGTTTTGTTCTCTCCGTGTTTGTTATCTGTGTAATGCGTGCTCAATGGCTCGGACATGTAAATGATATCCTTTTAACGCCACGTTTATTGCTCTTTTTCCCAGAGAATGGGTTTTATTGCACATAAAAGCAACATATTGATTTTTCCTACCCCTCCCACCATCACCCAACCTCCCCAAACACACAGAGAACAAGACGTTGATGCAAGACTATGGAACATAACCTGCAGTAGAGCTTGTTTGATCAATGGCTCTAATTGGTTACAGGACTGAATACTTCCCAGAGATGAAAACAAAATTTGAACAGCTCCAGGGCCATGAGCATAACTGGTTACGACAGGTGGCAGAGGCAGAACTGCTGTAATAACTTCCAATAGAGTGCTGAGGGTAGAAGTTGGGTTTTACTTTTTTGTTTCTTTCTCCTTTTATCCTGCGTTCTTCAGATGATAACTCACATAAGAAAGTGCAAGGAGGGGGAAAAAATCAAAGGAAGGGTGTGCATATTTGAAAATCCTGACAACAGTATAATATTTTTGTGTGTGTATTTTTTTTTTGGGGGGGGGGGCGGGGGGTTTCAAAAAAAGCAGTGGTGCAGGAGAAAGAGAGTTGCCAAAATGAATATACGGGAGCTTGGGAATCTCTGGGATGATTAATGAATTTTGTCTCGCCTAACTTCCTTTTTTTTTCTCACCTAAGCTCCAGAAAATTCTCAGAGGCTTCCTTCTTCAGGTGAACATCTTAAATAAACAAAAGATTTTTCATCCAACATGAAATTCCATTAAGAGAGAAAATAACATAGAGGATCTGGTCTCCAGGCTCTGCCTATTTGAAATTGTAATCTCTGCGCACAGTCGTTCTCCCACCTTAGGACATTCATGCTGAAAAGTTTTTAATTTTGAATTTCATTTCATATCCAACCTGAATATTAAGAAACGGGAATTTCAATTAGAAATACTAATAGTAGCAATAGTGAAATGTGAAATAAAACTTCAACCGCCAACTGAGACTATTATAATATTTGTAATCACCATTGTAGATAGTTGAAATACACTTGTGGGCGATTCAATGATGTGATGTCGTCTCACGTGTCTGACCTTCACACCGCCGCCCGAACTGCTCATCCACTTCAATTCAATTTAGGAAAAGGCTAATTAAATCCAGTATTCTTAGCATGAAACTATCATTCCTAACTGTGTACTGTAAAGCTTAATAAAGCTTTTAGGCTGCTCTTATTAAATAAATGAAAGTGAACAAAACAGAGATTTCCTTTTAGTCCCCTGACACTTGGGAACACTCAAAGCAAATAAATGCCTGCTTTTGTTTCAATGTGATCATGCCAGTCCTCACTTGCATCACACTTTGCATTGCTACTTAGTAACCAATACGCCAAAAGGGAATTATCTCACCATATAATTCCCATACTGTATATGCTGCGGCTGGAAATGGATTCCATTTCTCTTACCAGCCGAAAATATTTTCTTCAGGAAATCAGAAAGGTAGCAATTTCATAAGCTTTTTTCTCCCGATTTGCCAATGTAGCTGCATTCTCCCAGGCAGATTAGTAATTTGTTTTGTTTTTAAGCTTCAGCAGCATAGCCAAAAGCAATGCTGTATGTGGCAGTGTTCTTATATCATTGGTTTGAAACACATCTGCAAAGCTAGGCATATTGAAAAACACATCTCCCTTTGTGATAAACTGCGCATTATTTTTGTTTCCAACTATACAGCTTTTGGTTTATCTGAAATACATTACAGTATCTCTACTTCTGAAGCTGTCAGAATTCACAACATTAATAAGTAAATAGTAAAATGTACAACTTTAATACAAAACTCTTTAAATCCCAAGGTCCACATGCAGGAACAATCGAATGGAATACAACACTAAAACACCAATTCCTTTATTAAGCATTTAGGGAGTTGAGTTATAGCAAACTTTTAACAAACACACGCCTGACACACCAAACTTTCAGACTTTCAGAGCCTCAGAGGATGGCACGGCCCCTCTTTAAGCACATAAATACATAAATGGATGGATTTATTTCACTTCTGCCGCATTTCTTGAGACGGGGGACTGGGAGGTGGGTCTCATTATCCTCCACAGTAGAAGGAGCCAGATACACAATGGCGAGGCATTTGGAGTTTTCACTCTGGCACTGTCGTCTTGTTATCTTGGCTGACCCTCCCAGACTCCATCTTTATCCAATTATCTGCTGCCCTTGCGGAGAGCCGGAGTGTAAATATTCCGATGGGGGGAGCCCTGGCTCCGCGTGATCTCCAGCCCTGCTGATCAATGAGGAAGCGAGATGCGACCTGCCACGGATGCACCTTGACAAGGCTACAGTCCCAAGGACCGGCTCTGCGGCTCAGCGCAATTATAGCGGCATAACTCGCAGTGACAAACAGCTGCCCAGAATGCTAAGTGTAGGCCACCCAGCCTGGCACACCGTATCAGTCAAGCAGCAGAGCAGAGGGCAGCTGCACACGGGGCCCATCCAGTTCCCGGCACATAGTAAGGGCCATTCTCGTACCGTCAGCGGCACCGAGAGAGCCCCTTTTTCAAACGCCAGCTTTTCGGGGAAAAATAAAATAAAACACAGACCGCCAAACGTGGTAACAAGTTAGCTAGAATTGATGGCGTATCTCCCGTCTGAGAGAGTTCCACAGATGGCTAAAGTGTGCCCGTTGAAAGCAGGCACTTTGCATATTTCAGCACAGAAATAAATGAGCTCGGGCTGAAATACATGTACCAGTAAATCATTTTGCCAAAATGTGGTGCATTGGGTCCAAAGCAGATAATATCCTTTTTGATGTTTCAACAAAAATGGCTAAATTATACAATTTTTAGTTGATATCATGCAAAAAGATTTTACCTATGAGAATAAGGGATACACACTCACTGAGCACTTTATTAGGAACATTTTACTTTATAACACCTACTTATTCATGCGATTATCTAATCAGCCAATTGTGTGGCAGCAGTGCAATGCATACAACCATGTAGATATGGGTTAGAAACTTCAGTTAATGTTCACATTAGCCATCAGAATGTGGAAAAAATGTGATCTAAGTGACTTTGACCGTGGAATGATTGTTGGTGGCAGACAGGGTGGTTTGAGTATCTCAGAAACTACTGATCTCCTGGGATTTTCACACAAACTAGTCTCTAGAGTTTGCTCAAGAATTGTGAAAAAAAAGGAGGAGAATGGCCAGACTGGTCAAAACTGACAGGAAGGTGACAGTAACGCAAATAACCAGACATTACAACAGTGGTATGCAGAAGAGCATCTCTGAACACACAACGGATCATAACTGGAAAGTGTATAGGCTACAGCAGTAGAAGTCTAAAAAATAGGTCTAATAAATACCTAATAAAGTGCTCACTGTGTGTACATCCATGAATTAGCATTTTATATATTTCAATATTCTTTGTCTTACGAATAAAAATGCTTTTCATAATAATCATCATCAATATAAAATATGTATAGAAAAATCCTAGAGATGCTTGAACAAAAGTTATATTTCATTCAGATGAAACATAATGAATCATACTTGGGTCACTACTAAGATCTATGTGAAAATAGCTTGTGTAATCTACGTAGTCTTTAAGGCAGAGGAAGCTGAATGTATTAACACTTGTGATATCTAAAAATAACTATATTTCCATCATAAAGTCTTTCAAGCTCTCTAGTTAAGATGAGAAGATCAGCCCTGTCTGTATTTTTCCAGAACATGCATAATTGTGTAATGTGTATATAACCATGCTCCCTTATTAACTAAGAATACTTTTATTTTCACCAATTAAACACAATATAAAAATAATTAATACCAAATAATTCTCAGAGACTTTCTGCTTATATATACACATTACAGTATGTAGAAATTACGATAATTTTTATACATAGTCCCCCTATTTCAGGGCATCATAATGTTTTGGACAAATGGCTTCACAGGTGTTTCTGATTAGTCAAATGCGTTCAATTGCTTCCTTAATGCAGGTGTGAGAGAGCTTTCTGTCCTATTCTAGGCTTTTGGTTGACTTTGGAGTCTGTTATTGTTGTTTGTCAACACGAGGACCTTGAAAATCAAGGAAGCCATTATGAGGCTGAAGAAATATAATAGAAGAAAGTGCACTTTTGAGCTTAGGGAAAGGGACTGGCAGGCCAAAGAAGACTTCTATTGTGGATGACCAAAGAATTCTCACCATAATTAAGAAAAAAACACAAAACACATGTCCAGCCAATCAGAAGCAATGTGTTAGCGACGACTGTCTGCACTCACGATCAGAACTACAGAGGCCAAACTGCAAGGTGCTAGTAAGAGCAGATGGTAAGAGTGATGGCAAGAGCAAAGTGTGGAAAAAATAACCGCCCAAGATGCAAAAGTTGAATCTGTGAAACTTTTTAGTGGGATAATTAGGGTTTGGGCATGTATGGTTGCCACAGCTACTGGCCCACTTGTCTTCATTAATGATTTATCTGCTTATAGCAGCAACAAAATGAATTTGGAAGTGTACAGAAGCATTTTATCTGCTCAATTTCAATCAAATGCCTCCAAAGTCATTGCACGGCACTTCGTCCTACAGTAAGACAATGTCTGGACTGACATTTGAACCTTAGCGTTGATATTTGGTGAAATCCATTCTTCCATCCACTCACACAATATTTCCTGTGCCCCCAGCTGCCACACAACCCCATAGCATAATGTATCCACCTCCATGCTTAACAGTTGGCAAGGTGTATGTTTAGAGAAAAAAGGCTTCACCCTTTTTTCTCTAAACATACCTTCTTTGGTGGAGGCCAAAAAGTTCCATTTTGGTTTTGTCAGTCCAAAGCACATTGTTCCAAAAGGCTTCAGGCTTCTCAATATTTTCTGTTGCACACTTCAGATGCTTAATTTTATGTCTGAGAATTCTTTGGTATTAATTATTATGTTATGTTTATGTTCTTTCTGCCAACTCTGCCATGCAGGTCTTTGTTGTTTAAAGTACGTTGTATTGTTGTCCTGTGAACAGCTAGCTAGCTGTGTTTGCTACTCTTTTTTGCAGCTCATTGGAGTGATGTGTGGGTTCTTCTGAGCATTTTTCACCAGGTCTCAGGCCATTCTATCTGAAATCTTTCTTGGTCTTCCAGACCTTGCCTTGACTTCACCTGTTCCTTTTGGTAAATGGTTGGCATTTATATAGCGCCTTTATCCAAAGCGTTGTACAATTGATGCTTCTCATTCACCCATTCATACACATACTCACACACTGACGGTGATGGGCTGCCATGCAATGCGCCGACCAGCTCGTCAGGAGCATTTGGGGGTTAGGTGTCTTGCTCTGGGACACTTTGACACAGCCCGGGCGGGGGATCGAACCGGCAACCCTCCAACTGCCAGATGACTGCTCTTACTGCCTGAGCCATGTCGCCCCTATCTTCCATTTTGTAATAATGTTTCTGTGAGTGAAATTAGGTAGTTTGAAACATTCTTCTTGGTGGAAATGAACCATCTTCATTCTGAAATCGTTGGATAACTGTTTAGAGGAACCCATGGTTGTTAATGCCAGAAAGAACAGTCACTGCAGTTGCATACTGGAGAAGGCATGTGGTTACTTCACTCCTGGAATTATACTCACCTGACTCATTGAAGCCCTAACGAGTAAATCACCTGGGTCTGGGCCTTAGTAATCATCTTTTAAAAAAGTAAAAAAGAATAATCCAAACTTTTGCACCGGATGCTTTTGCTTTTTTATAAACAGAAAAAATTTGAAATGAAAAGCAATCTTGCCTTAAAATATGGTTTAAAAAGGACCGCAAATAATATTATACAAAAATGAATATTGTCACAGATCTTTTTCACTTGATCTATTTCTTTTAGTAGTAATGTATTTATAGAAAAAGTGTTCATGGGTCACGTTTCTATAACATGTTAAACTAATTGAAAATGCATTATTCCAGGCATGGACGGCCAACAAAAATATCAATCAATACTCAATTTAATGTACTTCCATGGATATTGCTATGCTGGCAAATGCTCCTGAGATTATTGCCAAAATGGATATACTGTACATTTTAATCAAGGAGACAGGCAGTAGTGGATATTTTAATGAAGTAGGCAATAAGGGAGTATATTAACAGAAGTGTCTATGAGTTCTAGTCCGAAATAACAAATGCACAAAGCTAGGAACTTGGCAAGCACTGGTTCTTATTACTGGTGCCGCAACAAAAGACAAGCTACCACCAAATTTACAAAATGTAAGTGCCAATGCAGACAGTGCAGACATCTGCATCTGTGCACCATTTATAATATATTATTCTGGCCATAAGAAAAAGTATGGCCAGTAAAAAAAGTATATAATCTCTTTTTTTTATCATCTTCTTCATATTTCATGTATGCTTGTACTGGAACAACAACGCAAAAAAAAAAAAAAAGATGAAAATGTGTCAACGGAATTTCTTCCTCTATTAATTTGATCTATTATCAAAGGTGTAAACATATCATATTATTTATATTGTATCTGATTGTGTATCTTTTAACACCTGATTTTGGAACAAGATGTATTTATGTATGAATGTATGGATATAAAATAAAAATAAAAAGTAGTGTAAGTTTTGTAAATACAAAAGGGCTGTGGTTGCTTTATCTAAAAGCTACTACAGTACTAAAAACAGTATGGAGTCAATTATAATGTGGAGCAAGAAACTATTGTTTATCAGAGGGCTAAGGGGGGAAGTGATGATATTGACACACAGTGGCGCAGATAAGCCACTTTAGATCCTTATTGATCGCAGGTTTTCCCTTCTCTGAACGCCATTGCTCCAATAAGCCCTGGCTCTCCTTGCCCTGCCACACGCCTGCCCCTTGGCCCCGGGGCCGAGAGACCCGATTCCTCACAGACTTCTTGGCTGAGGTTCAGCTCAGGCGACTTAACAGCGCTGCCTATTCAGCAAAGCCCCTGGCCCCTCTGCCTCACCCCTCTGTCACCTTCACATACGGTACACACCACACCGCCTTCCCCACACCCCACTCCTGCCACCACCTCTCCCGCCCGCTCGCTGCCAGGAATGAAATTAAAATCACGTTTGCTTTGGGCACCAATAAAAGAGACGTTTTTTTTTGTGTTTTTTTTTTTACAGGTCACAATGCAGCTCTACAGGAAACGAATCTGTATACACGTATTACTCTCCCCCAAAAAATTGATGGAATGTTCTGGATTCCATCCCGTACCAGATTAAACGTACAGCAGCAATTCCCAGGATGAATGGGGACGGGAATGAGCGGAGACGTGTCCGTCCACAGGAAGGGCGGGAGACTTTTTCGGACACCTTACATTCCACTTAACTTTTGCCGGACATTATTCTACTGTTATTTACCTGCTCGCTAGGTGCCCTTGTCAAGGCCTACTTGCAGCATCAGCTTTCTCAGGCATTTAGCATGCTGTGGCTGTTTATACAACTGCGCCTTTAGCCTGGTTGTTTTTTACTGTTCTAAAATGTGCAGCAGCAATGGCCCAAACAGGACATTTACTGACTTTGCTTAGGTTAAGCCTCCTGTGCTCTTAATTCCTATGGCAGCGAACTTCCCTGGTGGATCCTGCTCAGCTTACAGTCCAGTGAATATTCCCTATCAGTTCTGGCTCTCTCTCCATCCTTGTCTGCGATTGCCACGCTGGTTTTTCCCCTGACCTCCTCAGCTCAGAGAGGAAGGCAACGTGGCGGCAGCAGTGGTAAGCCTGCCCACTGACCCGAAAGCAGTGGCTGGTGAATTAGTATTGGAAACCACACCAATCTCTGTCAATTATGCTACAATATTTGCGTTCTAACCGGCTCCAAATTGAATCAGGGGGCAATCATCAGTTTAAAGGGCCCCAAACCAGCCCTTTCAATTCAAACAGCGCCAAAGTTATACATTTCATAATGGCTGTCTCTCAATAATAAACAAGAGAAATAAATTAGATTCCAAGGCGAGAGTACATTTATGCAATTTCATTATGCCCCTCCTGTGCAGGCTGAATTTTCTCAGTGATATAAAAAAATGAGCTCTCAGCAACATTCACGGTGAATAAATGAAATAGTTTAACACTATAACAAGCAGAATACAGAGCCCAGGAGCAATGTCAAATCCTGACACTCACCACTCCTTAGTGAGCCACGGCTACACTGGGTAATGCCCAGCGCACACAGACAAGCATAAAGACACTGCCATTTTACCTCATGTGAAATTGCCTAATGATGTTTTTTTATATCATGCGCTCACTCACTTGCATGTGCATAAAAATAGCTGTCATTTTTTAGGTACCTGAGAAGCATGATTTCGGTTTCAGCATAATAGAAATGGCCCTTGCTGAGCGTAATGAAACCGTATCCACCATGGACGGTTTTAGTGTTCCATCTTCACTATAGTCACCAGGAAATATGCTCTCTTGTTCCGCTTGCGCTGTCTCGATCATCGTAAAAAACTGCTACGCCGTTGCTACAATGATGATATTGTTTTGTAGGACATAGTTCCAGTCATAGGGGCATTTCAATTACTTCTACACATATTTTATGCTTTAATACCACAAGGGGTTTCTACCTAGAGACTTGCATTAGCTCTTCAATGATGCCCTACTTTTAAGATGGAGTTCTTCGACATGAGCGATACGCTGAACACATTAATATGTAACTGTCTGCTATGTAGATTTGTCTTCAATAATTAAGAATAATTTACAGCCAACTGAGAAATTAATATTGTTTATAAGCACAAAAGTGTATTTGACCGCGTGAGTGTGTATTTTTCATGAATAATATATATAAGCCTTCAGCAAATGTTTGCAAGTGGTTGAAAATGAGGCTCTCTTTGGTGGATCATGATCTGCATTGCGTGGGGCTCTATTTGGGTTAATAAGCATGCCAGCTCGCGTGTTTTCACGCCGGTTTCTTAAGCCAAGCATCCGCTCCGCATTCGAGCACGAGGCTTCAGCGAACATCCGTGTGCAACCCGCGGGTATTTCACATTCCCAAACACGCCGGGGAGGGGAAGAAGGGGGAATCTTCGACCCCGGGTCCACGTAAACGAAACCGGATTTATCAGTGCCGCTTCAACCGTGTCACAGAAGACCGCGCTAACGCTCTGGCGCTAGCGCGTTTAGATTACGGAGGCTTCTTAAAAGCCCGCTCCTTTCTTCCGTGGTCTTAATAGACGGCTGCAGAACGCTCGTTTCATTTCCCTCGTCTGCGTTTGTTTAAAAAGCCAATTCATGAGCTGCAGCGGGGCAGGGTAGGGGGAGGGGGAGGGGCACTCAATATAAATCAGCTGTGGCGTGCGCTATCATTGTCAAGGAGGGGGGAAAGGTCTGTGTCTGCAGCGGGGCCCGGGTTAAAAGAGCCCCTTTGTGTCTGATGAAGGAGCGGACCGCGGAAGCCCAGGCCTCACATTAAGAACAGGGCTCATTACATTAACGGCAGGGCAGAAGGCAACCACCTGTGAGGTGCCGTTTGAATAATGCTGCCCTGCTTCTGCCACGTAGCAGCCATCCAAAATGCACACTTTGTCTGTTTAATTCAGGACAAAATATGCATGCATGAGGGAAAGTGGAGCAAGAAGGTGTAGCCAAAAAGCCATTTTGTAAAACATACTGTAAGCATGGGGACGACATGGACAAGTAGACATTGCTCATATTCTTCTCAATTGTCCACAAGACTCCTACTATCCTTGCATGACGACTTTTCTCTTTACAGTACTTGCAGACACTGGTTTACTCCAATAGGAAATGGCTTTCATTGGAAAAATAAACCTAAAATATAGATGGGTCATTAACAACTGCATTATCTTTCCACGCGTTTGTGTGTTTTGGCTTTAGGCAGTATTGGCAGCCTTGGTGGAAAGAACTAATTTCCTTTGAATTGCATAAACTGCTCCCGACTCATCAATGACCACTCTTTCATGAGTAGGAGAAAAACAGTGTATCAAGGAAAGAGAGTAATGTGAGTTTTACTGTATGGAAAAGGAAACATATTGACAGGGTCAATTAACAGTCCTTGTCCTCAACATTATCTGTTGACCAGTTTAACATAGTTAACTACATTTACATGTTTCAGATGCAGGTATAATGGACTTTTTTAAGTTAATTCATTTTAGACATTGGTTCAGCTAGATAGTACAGTATAGTGATAGGCTACACAATTTGGGTTTCACATATGCTTGAATATAAAATAACTAGTTTGGGGTAGTACAATTTTTGTTGTTTGTTATCTTTTCGTATAATTAATCGACAGTATTTGAGGAAATATATCAGGAAAGGATTGTGTGAAAGCAAAATGGCCACATGCACCCCGAAAGTTTCAGACTTACAAAGCACAGACAATGGGTCACAGTCAGATTTATCGACTGATAGTAGGCTAACACACATGCCTTGGCAGTTAAAACATGTCATTTTCTGTTTGCATGCCCATTATTTGGACATCCAAGTAAAAACAGAAAATTATGAAAATTAATTTCCTTAACTTGAATTTCATTCAAAAATGTAGTTGCCTACAACATGTGTTTATTAGGCATATGAAAATGACACATATTCATCGATTGATATGGCTGTTTCTGTAGCATAAAAGAATCACTTATTCTATTGTTCAACATCTTTTTCATGCTAGCTGGCTTATTTTTAGCAGTCCAGCCTTAACTTCAAGTGCATCAGCATAGCAGTGGCAGTATTCATCTATGTCTGCCAAATGATATTCTTCCACCGTGTTAGCCTTCCAGTGGCCTTTTTCTATTTTCTCTGGAATCTCTTTGGCTGTTGTTCAGTTACAGTTGGCAACAGCAGTTCGCAAAATAGAGTGTTGACATATACAGCACCCTGGTAAACATACACAAACCTACACATCCTGGTGTTTCACAGTAGCCTATCGAGCATCACTGAGGTCAGAACAGATGAACAAATGACACATTCTCAGTGCTTGCTTTTGGTTTGGTTTATGTTATCCACTTTAATCCATTTATTCTTTGTAGCACTCTTATAAATTGTCCTAATTCATCAATCTATGCTAGGCACAGTACTTCGGTATTACCAGAAGAAAATCACTTCATTGCATTTGCTAATGGTAATCCATATAAAGGAAAGTATACATTTCATTTCAAGTTCATTTCCCCCAGTTTCGGAACCTCTGGCCCTATTGTACGAAACTAATGCAATGTGAAATGAAGGCTTTAACTATAGTAGCTGTAAGTGTGGTAAGACACAGACATCATTAACATTGAGGCACGGGAGGATATTTCAGATAGTGATTCAATTTTTCCAGTTGATTGAAAAAAAAAGATTAAACATTCCAGGCCCAGCCATCTCCATTCACTGACTCTGCCTGCAGTGACCGATGCCCGGCTAGTCTGTGTCAGTCAGGGGCAACTCCTCAGGTCATGCTCAGCTGCATGTCTCCCGCTCATATTTCAGCCATTTTATTTTTATGTTTGATTGAATTCCACACTGAATTATTTTCCCTGGGGGAGTTATTCCATTCACAAGATTCCTTAATTTTCTCAATGACTTTGCTTTTTTTTGGGGTAATGTATTATCTTTGGTTGAACCGTCTCTTTCAGAGTAGTCTCTGATAATTGCCTCCAATGAAATTGCACCTGCTTTGCATAAACATTTTAGAGAATTGGCTGTAAAATATTTGTAGGCAGCAAACACGTTTGACCAGTACAAATGGGCAATTTGTGGTTGCAATTCAATCTTATCAAATCCACCCATTAATGCTGAATGTAGCCAGATTCATGGAACATGAGGAGGACTCGAGAAGATTAACTGCTAAATAAATAAAAGAGGTGAATATTTTGGTTAATCATTTTCATGTTATTTTCTAAAATATTGTTTAATATATTTCTTGCTGGCTTCTACTGGCCTTTATCAGTGTGATTCAAATATAGAAAATGCTTCTGTATTTAAAACAATATATAATCGTACCACGTACCAGTATAATTGAAAGCCTAAATTGAAATGCATTTCATAAACTTTATGAATTTGTGAAAAACTGTATTTCTTAGTACGGTATATTGTACAAAGCCTATATATAAATGTGTGTTAACAGAAACAGTAATCTGTCCTATAATTAAAATGTTCAGGGGACTACAAACGCTGCAGAATGATTTGGATGACCTGAATGTCAACAAGGAAATACAAACATTGGATTATGTGTGTATTAAACATGTCTATTACAGGTAATATATTGCACTTGATGGTACTGCTATCCAAATTAAAGTCAGCCATTCAAAATATAATATGGGCGGCCTGTAGCGTAGTGGTTAAGGTAAATGACTGGGACACGCAAGGTCGGTGGTTCTAATCCCGGTGTAGCCACAATAAGATCCGCACAGCCGTTGGGCCCTTGAGCAAGGCCCTTAACCCTACATTGCTCCAGGGGAGGATTGTCTCCTGCTTAGTCTAATCAACTGTACGTCACTCTGGATAAGAGCATCTGCCAAATGCCAATAATGTAATGTAATGTAATACATATACAAACGATGCAAGCCTTCGCTTCTGCAGACCCCTCTCTTCTCCCTCTTACAGGGCACTCAATGTCAAGCCAAGCCCTACCAGGAGACGCGTGGGCTCGGAAGCGCTCTGCTGGGTCCCGGCGTTCCGGGGAATTCTCCTCCCGACATTCCCACATGTAGTGGAGCTGCACCAGCGCCCAGGGGGGGATCAGCGCGGCCCCTCCAATCTGGCCGCCCTTCCTGCGACGTGCCCCGTCGGTGCCAAAGAAGCTGTCACAAATCGCAGCTGGGGAGGTGAGCGGAATCAAACAATGCCCGGCGCCTGACTGACACATCAAAAGTTCTCCCCTTCCACCCAACGGCATCGAGTTCCCCACCTCCCTCCCCTCCCAACCAATTTTGCCAAATCCGAAGGGAGTTCCCTAATCCTGCCTCTCTGTGAGGATGTTTAATCAAGCCCTGATTAGCGGAGACCATAGCCAGCTTTGTGGAGCACTGTACCCTCTGCTCTCCCCAAGCTGAGAGGCAAACAGAGGAGAGACGACCTTTTTCATTATAGAATTGTCTGCTCCTCTTTGACTTTCAGTTGAATTATTTATTTGTTTCTCTCCTTGTCCATTCTCCTCATTAAGTCAGTCCTTCTCTCTTGATTCCTGTTGTCTTTCTTTCCCCCTTCATTCTTTTCATACATACAAAGGGGAAATAAAATCTTAAGATTTTTTTTTTTCTAATTTCTTTTTTCCCCTTTTCAGTTGTTGTTGTGAGTGTCCTCTGGCTCCCAGAGAATGAATTAAACATCACGGCGTTGGGAGGGAAGCACTTTGTATATGCAGAAGGGATTTAATGCAAAGAGTTGTTTCCTGGTGGAGCAGCGAAGCTGACAGCAAGCTGAGCTGAGGGGATCGCATAAGCATTGAGTTCGACCTCTACCGTTTGTCCTCTGCGTTTTTGTCCTTTTCTTTTCCTCCACAGCACTCACTTGCTGTCTTTTCTTTTACTCCATCAGTTTGCTTTTCTTCATCTCACCTTCGGTTCATTCAAGCAAGTGGCATCTTTTCTCAAATCCTCAGCTTTCAATACCTTGGCACAAGTCTTGTAGAGCAGTTCAATGAAATCCAGCAAAAATCAACACATACATTTCTATGGGTCTACTTTCTTGAGTGAGGTTGAAAAAAACACTTTGTAAGTCTACTGAGGTTTAAAAAAAACAAAAAAAAAACATCCTCCTTACAATATTATGCATAACGCAATATGCAGGCTCACTGAAAATATAATATAAAAGGCAGGCAGAGGTAATAACGTCAAACATCACTGCAGGCACGTTTTAGAGCTTCACTAAGATCTCAAAGATGTTCCACAAACAAGATCAGTCACTGACATTATACAGCTTTAAAAGGCTTTTATTGTCCACCCTAATCATCACAGCGAGAGCCCAAAAGACAAAGCCACTTAGAAAAACAACGAGAGTTTCAGTCAGTTCTAACTACTGTTTGCTTTCTGTGTAATCAAGAGCGCTGAAGAGACGCTTAGCTCCGAGGTCATCCAAGGTTCACACAAACTTAGTCTCAATTTCAGAGAATTTGTGAACATTATGATAAGTTAAATGTAAATGCTGAATCATTTTTTGGCAGTACAGTGGCAACACTTTACACAGATTTTTTAAAGTATAAAAATATTACAAATATAAGCATTGCAATGTGTGATGAAAAAACTAAATTAAATGATTAATTGAATGGACATAATAAATACACAAATCAATTAATTAAACAAAGAATGTGTTTATTCTTTGTTTAATCAAAGAATAAACAAAAGAAAAAACACATGAATGAATAAGCAAATGTACAAACTAATGCATGAAAATAAACCTTGAGCTATGAGTATTTATAATCAACGTTTAGTATAGTTGCAAGCTACATTGTCTCTTGCTGTTTATCCTGTATTTACTGCACAGGCAGGTAGTGGTTCACCTTTCTGCCCCTCTCATTCTTTAAAAGGACCGTTTTCCCTCCCCGAGAGAGTCCTACCCACTACTCCTACCCACGAGCCACCTTAGAGAATCGAAGATTTGTCAAAACAATCTCGACCTTTGTCCCACTCGGATGTTTAAGGTGCACTTAGAAGAATTTATCTTTTGGAGTTTTCCCTTTGGAAAGCTTCCACTAATATGTATTTTTTAGTTTGAAGAGTGTGTGCAAAGCAAGCTTTGGAACAAAGCTAACGGCAAGCTGGCTACCTTCACTGAAGATCTCTCTGTGTTCACATCAGGCCACTGCCCTGTCACTGGAAAAGCATCCCTGCTGAAGAATACACTGCACAACAAAGTGTCATCACCAGCTCCCCTGCCGCCTCACCCCGCCCAGCCCAAGTGAATATTTCATAATGCTAAGTGCAATATATTTAATGATTTATCCTTTTCAGTCATTACTCAGGGCACTTCAAATGATGTATTCATTTATCTTATCAATTGAAACCATATATATTAGCCATGAAAAATGTAGAAAAATAGGCAGACTGGATGCGACATGGTAGATGTGCTCAAAGGTGATGGCATGGCAGCCTAATACCTTAAGTGCCATCAACATTCAGAAGGACTCACAATTAAACAAGAATTGTAGCTTATCGATGCGACTGGTACAATGGGCCATACATGAGGTCATGACAATTGGTAGGTCACCCAAAGTATGTTTTGTGAGGGAATAAATTGTCGCAAACAAATGTTGAGGGTTTTGAGCAAGGCTGTAATGGAGAAATCATACAGTATACACAGGACTGTCCATGCTGCTGTAGCACAGGGCAGGAGGGGCTCCTCCATTGCTTTGTTAACCAACTCCATCATCATTTTAAGTCACAGTCGCCTGGTTTTCCTGCGCAGCTAGGAAATGAACTACTGTAGGAGGCATTCCTTTTTGTTTACCACCCAAACGGCAAAAAACAAATAACGCATGTGTCAAGAAAATATGAATCCTCCCCTCCCCGTGTGGAAATATCGGGACTATTTTTAGATAGTAAATCTTCCTGGTGTCCTCCAGCCGGAGAATAGGGTCTGTGTGAATCATCGAAGGGACATGCATTCGCTTTGACAACATGATCCAGCACCTCTTGACGCCCACTTAACATTCTGAGTAAAGCCTGGCCATTTGTCACCAGAGGCCTCCAACGTCCACATCAAAACTCATTAGCGCATTAGTATTTCCTCAATTAAGACTTTTAAATAGTGTGAATACTTACCGAGACTCTTTTCTCACCCAACAGTTAGGAGAGGTAATTGAAGATATTAGCAGCCTGACTCTTGGTGAGATGAAAGAAAAGGCGGGCGCCGTACCGGGGGCAGAGTGGTGACGGCTTTGGCGACAGTAGCAAGGGACTGTCAAAAGTCTCACTGTGTTTATCACGGATCATCTAGGGGAATTTAAAACCCTTACCTTCACAATTCAATTCTTTACAACACGTCCTTTATCCGCAGTGATTTACACAGGCTCAATCGCTCTCCTGTTTGATGAATGAAATGTTCTGGAGTGGTGTCAGCGCCAGACAGCCATGGGACGCTCTCTCGCTGCCACTCGCTCGCCCTCTTCCTGTCCACCTCTGTTCCATGTGCGGGCATAGGGGGTTATTGGGTGATACCACCAAAAACCGGTCTCAGAATCCCCCTCTATGACACATTACAAAAAAGGTACGGCCTCAAATAAATATTTCAAGAACACACTTCTTACATGGAATGAAAGTTTTTCTCCCCCCCCCCCTTTCAAACTGTAGGGAGCACATATAAAATCGATCGAAAGCCAGCACAAAGAAGAGATTACCTCGGCAGGGGTGTTGGTCCTTATTAAAGTTAGCACCCCATATATTGAGTGAGCCAAGCTGTGGGTTTGGAGAGATGGCTTCAGAGCCCCCTTTTACAATTACAGCAGCCGCCCGGCTATCGTGATCCAACTCCGTTAACTCCTGCAAGGCCAGAAACATATCCCTCTTAGAGCCTGATGACATAGACAGTCAAATTTCATACTACCTTCAGAGTCACACACCGGCACAGGGCTAACAAAACTCTGGGGCTATACCTTGTCATCTTATGTATAAACTGTTTAAACTATATTTTTACTATAACATTTACTCTTGACATTAAGACATACAGAACATACATGTTTGAGTAAAATCAGATGAAACCGAGTAGTTACATTAACTTAAGCCACGAACAATGCACAACAACGCGCAACTCCGGTGGTACTGCCACTTTGACATCTTGCATTTAAAAGCTTAAAAACAATATTTTTACCCTGAATTTTCCGATCAGACATACAGAATATAAAAGGCAAGAAAGCCTAAAACAGCCCAAAAAAACTTTTAAAAATTGAGATAGAGATTGATTTATGTGAAATTGGCCGTCGAGACTTCCGACTGATTATGATCGACCGGGTAGTCATAATACTCAACAACATTCTATCACTTCAAAACAGCAGAGGTATAGTACAAGCATACACATAAAGCAATATTTCACACTACCTTCAAATTCAATCTTAATGTCTACCTTCGAGTGATTCATATACATAGAACAGATTCAGGTTTCTTCCTTATTTTGCTTATGTTTAAAGGAATTGACCTCCAAGAACTCAAAATCCAGATGGCAGAGAGAATATCTCAGGAATGGAAGAGACAAAGTGTTCATTACAATGAGTGATCGTCAATCCACAATGTATTCCTTGATCTAGTACAACCCAATTAAATGCAGAGCTTCCCATTGCACTCTCATAAGAACATGGGCCCACAAGACATCGGGTAAACTGCCTAATACTCACTGTTAAATTAACAGAGTATCTGAGTCCAATAGCCACCAAATCTACATTACTGTGGAAAAAGTATTGCATTAGTTGATTTAGTCTTAACATGTGATACAGGAGGTAAACGGGAGTGAGCACAATTTTGATTGTGACCTACATCAAAGCAAATTGGTTCACTTCACTACAAGTCAAAAGTGGTTGTTGTTCATATGTGTGGTAGTTTTCAAAGGAGAGATACCAAACTAATTCCCTACAAAGCAAATGTACACTCTGCATGTGAACCCAACCTTAGAGAGGCGTCTAATTGGGCGCATTCTGACAAAGACATTGCACACATTCAGACAAGCACACTAACAGAGCATACTCTGCACTGAATGTAAGAAAAAAAAAAAAAAATTCCAGGTGGAGATGGTTTTAGCACACAGACTATACAAACAAAAAAGGGAATTCACAAAGTAAGGCAACGGGCTTCGGAGGGTCTGACTGACACGGACAGGAGCCGGTGTCCGAGCCATAATGCCAGGAAATACACACGGGCACCACCAGCTCGGGTCACTATTGACAGCGGCCACCAATTAAATTGATGGCCTGGGACTGCAGAAGCATGCTCCAGTTCTCTGGGCCTCCGGTGTGTGGGCGCAGCCCTCTGTGCTGCGTATGCGCATCTGGCATAAGGAATTACAACCTGTGTCCGAGACGCTGGAAGCGGCCAGCCGTCCACAGCTCTCCTCTGGGTGCTCTCACCACACCCGGTCACACATTCATCCAGGTGAGAGACAGAGAAAGTGCTTTCCTGACAGTACAACACTGTACAAACAAAGCGCTCTACACCCCGCTCACCATACTCCCATGCCCATTGAATACTAAACTTTCAGAATATATAAATACACCCCCCCCCCCCCCCGAACACACAAATGCAAATGCAGTTGGTACAATCTACAAAGTCCTGAGTGTAGACATGCTAATGAATTATTACTGATTTCATTGTCATAATTTCGACTGTTGACTGTCTTTGTTTTTTTGCAGCATTTGCGTTTCTCATCAGGTCCATCTTGCGAAAGAGATTTCAATCTCAGTGGCATCTTGGTTAAGTTAAGGATAAAAAATAATTGTAATAATAATTTCATACAAATGTGCACACATATAGACACTCACATGACAACTAGATGAGGAAACTGCATTGCTACACGTCAACATTTCACAACAATTTGCAGCCAGCAGGTAAAATGCTGTGCATGTTCCAGAACATTTCACTCAAAGCTTAGCCGCTTGGAAATGGCTAATATAATTACAAGTTATTTCCAACAAGGGAATTAGACTTGTATAATTTCCTATATACAAAATCTATGTGCGGGCCCATCTGTGCAGGGCTAATGAATAATAATAATGTTCACATACTATACACATATGGGGATAAATGTTTAGCTAACTGATAATGTGAAATTACACATCAAAGATCCTGCTTTGGCAAACAGATTTGTTTCAGTCTCAAAACATCCTATTTGCAACAATAAAGCACGCAGTTAATTCCTATTACCAAACAGATATATAATACGTTGCTTAAAGCCTGCAAGGCATGTTTGTTTAAGGTTTGCATTATTTAACAATAAATCTGCTGATTAAAAGTCAAAACAGCTCCGGTCTTTGTATTGTGATATCCTGATTCACTATTGATGCAATTTATAATTCAGTTCAAAATGACACAGCCCCAAAGGATAAAAAGCACACTATAGGATCATTTCCGCACCAAGTACATTTGAATCTAAGCTAATAACATGAATAGATTTAGTTACTTTTATTCTGGTGCTGCATTCCTGACCTGACAATTGAGACAACTGGTTTGCCATTTGTCTTGTAAACTGTTTACAACTGAGATGCTGACATTTCATTTTCATGAACTAATGAATTATTTGACATATATTAAAATAATGAAATTGAAATAAATTATCATGTTTCATATTTTGTTGTGATAGTTTTAAATGGCATCAATTGTCATTTTGGTTCTAAAGTTTAAGCTGTATTTAAGATTCATTTTTGAATTGTTCATCACATCAACAAGCTTATTGCAGGCCTTGCATGTGTAAAATGTATAATTACAAATGCAAAACATATAATTATTGAGAAAATGCTATGTCATAATTTAAAGCATATGCTGTAGGGTACAGACAGAGAGAGAGAGAGAGAGAGAGAGAGAGAGAGAGAGAGAGAGAGAGAGAGAGAGAGAGAGAGAGAGAGAGAGAGAGAGAGAGAGAGAGAGAGAGAGAGAGAGAGAGAGAGAGAGAGCAATTACTTCCATGATAAATAATTTCAGATTTTGAGTTCTCATGCTTCCTTTACCTCTGGTGAACTAACTGGTCTAATTGACTGATCTTGTTTAATTAGGCTGAAAACTATTGATTTGAGAATGTATAATGTTCTTTGTTTTGTTGGTTATCAGAATAATTTACATGAACAGAGGTTATTGCTGTATTACAGTATACAGCCAGAATGAGATCTTTCAGAATAAAATACCCAATGTAATAACTATATATAACATATCATACTATAATTTCTATTTTTAAGTAGTAAAAAAAAAGTGTAATTCTATTTTCTTAAGTAGTCATCGACAGAAAAAAAAAAGTGATTAAAGATTTTCATTTCATTTTTTTATCCTGACTGAACTTAATTTGAACTGCATAGCAGTTTAACTACCACAACAATATTTGATATGCACAATTTATTTTTACAGTATATTTGATGATTTCATTTAATTAGAACACACCACGTAAAAACAAAATGTTGTTTTATGGTTTTTGTTTAAATTGAACTACATTTACTATTGACTCACAAAAAAAAAAAAAAAAAAAAGAGAGAAACAAGAAGCAGAACATGCAAGGCCACACCATTCATATGTGACCGGTCTATCGAAATCAGTTGCATTGACCCCAAAATACTTTTTGAGAGCTATTGAGGAGGATGTAAGCTTTCTAACGATACCAAAGTTATATCTCTACTCCAGATATCAAGGGAGTTGTGTCCTGTTTCATCTTGAGTGCCACCAAACCATGTTTTTGAGAAAAACGGCTTCAAAGAGTTAGGTGAGGCTGGGAGACTACCTAAACTGGGCTAACGAAACTCTGGGGCTATAACTTCTCCTCTTATGTATAAACCCTTTAAAACTATATTTTTATTCTGAACATTTACTCTTAATATTAAGACATACAGACCATGAAAACAAATACATGTAGCCACAAACACAGCTAATGTGGTTGTTTGTGACTGGTGAACAGTGACAAGCTGGCTAAACTCCAAGAAATGCACAACTCCGGTGCTACATCTTGCCTTTTAAAAGCTTCAAAAATATATATTTTTTACTCTGAATTTGGCATTAAGACATGCAGATTATGAAAGCCAATATATTGTTCTACAAAATGATGATAAAAGCCTAAAACAGCCAAATATTAACAGTTATGGGAAATTGGCCATCGAGATTGATTATGACGGGTCACATATAATACACAACACCATTCAACAACATTCTATCACTTTAAATTCTATCGAGTCACAAGCATAACGTTTCAAAAGTGTTGACAGAAGTCCAAAGAGTTTGAAGACAACCAAGGCATAACGCAACAAACTTTTATACTCAGACATTACAGACCATTGATTTTCTCCATGACGCTACATGATCATCCAGATTTAAACCATTTAACAGCATACCTGGAAAAGGCAGTGAAGAAGATGACCCCCTTCTCACCCCAACAAGTGTTAAGTGTGAAGGGAAAAGAAGAGTAAGGATAGACTATTATGTGACTGGTGCCGGGGAACTCACTGTTCACAGGTTTCCTTCATTTTGGATGTGAGAGATAAGATTGTGCCTGTTTGGATATGAATAATTTACCATTCAAATTTAATTAGCTCTTGTCCCCCTGATATAATCATGCCTCTGTTACTAAAGCTTTTCGCTCTGCATTAAGATAAAAGTGCTAACATGGGAGCGCTCATTTTATGCACTCAAGATGGCAGCCACTTAGTCAAAAAAATCAAGATGTTTTAAAGGAAGCTGGATGGGAGCTGGCTGTAGTCTTTCTTTGGGTGAGGAACATGGCGGTACAATGACATTAACTAGCCATGCAAGGCATCATACATCCTCCCACCAAAGGTAAACATCATAATGTGAAAGAATTGGCAGAATAGGTTTGTTATTGAAGTTTTATTTTGTTTTGTGTTAAAAAGAGGTGATTTACACCTCTCCAAAAGTTATTACAGTGGCATGACAAACCTTTATAGTTCTCACTTAGTCAAAAAAACAAAGGCCAGGTCATAATTTCACTCCTGATGTGGAAAAAGCGGAGAAAATATTCTTGCTTTAAAAGTAAATGGAAGGTGCTATCAACTTTTTTGTATTTTATTATTTTTGGTTATAGACAATGATTTTTCGGCATCGCAGAATCTCTACGGTTTAAATGCAATTTCATTGTAATATGGTGAGAGATGAAAAACCATAACAAGAACGGCGGGAGTTTTTGGGCAAAGCCTCTCTTTGCGTAATCCAGAAAATCGTGCCCTGAACTGGAGAGAATGCTGAGGGGAGAGCAAGCGCTCTTCTCTCACACATTAGTCCTGCAGCTCCCGTTCCTTCAAGACGGGCTGAAAATGTGTTTAACACAACAGACAAGACTATAGAAAATGGCATCAAGCTGTCTTTCAGCGCTAACATCTTTCATAAAAGTAAATTAGGAATCAGCGAGGAGTTTGAGATGAACATAATCGCTTTAAGTATTCCCCTCCCTATCCAGGAATAAAATGTCACTCAACATATGGGGGAGAGAATAAGAAGTAAGTAAGAAGGGCAGGCGTAAAAGGTTTGTGGGATGTATAGTGGACAGACAGAAAGTTGACGTGACAGGGCTTGGTAACAAGCGAACAGTGAAGCCTTATACACAAAATCTCAGCTGGGGAGCAGTAATTTCCCCAGTCAGGCAAAAAAAAAACCAAAGACTGCGTTAAAAAACAGCATTTAAAACATTTTTTAGAAGCAAGAGTAACAAAAAATCTTTTGATTTCAAGGTAACCAGTCAATGTCCTTAAGGGCACGCTGGTAATTGATAATATCACCACTTGTTCCTGTTATGGGCATCTTTTCAGGTTCTTGTTCTTCCTCTTGGTAAGGAAAAATGAACTCATTTGAATTTATGCTCGCACACTGAATGAAGAGCAGCTATAATCATCTTAAATTGTCAGTCAATAATAAGGTTTGAATCACTCACAGAGACTAATACTGAGGAGACCTCTACTTCAGTGCTGTCAATGCTTCATTTTACGATGACCACTCAAGAGTTCAAACAAGGAAAGAAAAAAAGCTTGACCCTGTATCCATCCAGTGGATATTTGCCTTCAAAGTTAATAACATGAACCAGCAAGCTTTCATTATGCATGCTACAGAATAACAGCGAAAGCATAGAGTTGCTATATATGGAAAATGCATTTAGTGCTCACAATTCGGTTTATGAAATTTCAACAAGCTATTAATATGGAACAGAATAACCCCCGCCCCACCCCCATCCCCCACACACACATACACACACACATACTCACAGCTAACGAGAAACCAACTCTAATTAAAATCTTCCAATTCAAGGTCTTTCTTTGATTGACCGTAATGCTTTAGTAATCTTGTCTCCCTGCTCTGACCTACTCTGTCCCCGTCAACGATTTATGACACCCAATTACGATCTGCATAACGCGTGTGGGGAGGAAGGTCTGGGCTGCTTCTAGAGAGGAAGGTCCCGGCTGCCTCACTGTATGGATAGTTAGGGCCCCCCCAGGACTGCCCAAGGCCATCTACAGGGCTCCTCTCACTTTATTTCCATTTCATTTCCATCGCTAACCACACAGCCCTGTGCGTTTTCACGTCGGCTGAATGGGCAGGGCGACATTTTGTGGTCTAAGTGGAAGCTGCTATGTCACTCAGGTTGAGCGATACTTATGGCTTTTCTGCATCTGGTTACAGCTGTTGGGGATCTTCTGCATCTGTCAGTAGAAAGGTCATATTGCCACCTCTTGTTCAGAGCCAATTCAACCATAATAAGCCACAGTAATGATAACATATTGTGTACTGAGCAGCAACATATGTATTTCCTCAACTGCAGGCTCCGTGTGAAATTATGCTTTCGTATGGCACAGCATAATCTGGACTCATAACTGTGTGTCAGAATAATAAACAGATAGTTTGACCATTATGAAGATGTTTACTGTGAGGGGGCTTCAACATTAGTATGCATACTGTATAATGCCTGTTTTGTCAATAATTGTCAATCTACTGTTTATATTTCATGCCTTTGGCAAATGAAGCAAACACCTTATTAACATTTATACCACTCAAACATTCTTGCATTTATTATATTTTTTATTATATAAGATATTGAATGTACTGGTATTTTCTTTTTTTAAGAATCTGCCAGAAAGATAGACACGCAGAAATATAGTCCCAGACTGTGATGTCTCTTCTGTTTTATAATCGTTCAAATGTTCAGTTAGTCAACTCCTCTGTTTTGCAGTGAACAGAGACTGTGACACAGTTATCGTACCCCTTCTTTTCTGTCCTGAAGTGTGGTGCTCAAGGAGTTAGAGTTACCTTTACCTGAGTGGGGGATCCAGACTGCTTATGCAGTGCCGTTTACACACTGATGGTTTCAGATGTAAAAATGTGAGCGTTGTACATTGCCCTGGAGGAAGGAGTCCACTGAGCCAAAAACGAATGGAATGGAAGTGGTGTTGCCCTTGTGGTAGTTACGTTATACAATACGGAAAGCAATATGACATGGGATTGTGGCCCTGAATTTGCGATTTTACGGATTCGGATCAGCCACCTCAGGCCATTTTGCAGGACGGTCAATCCCCATCAATGTTCTTGCCAGCGCGACCATGCTGGGGTTATAGGTGCACCTCTCACACGTTCCACATCCAGATAACACTTGTCAGATGGAGGAAAACGTTCCCTTTTCTCCTTCATTTGACTTGCAAATCCAGGAGCTCTGGTGTGTGTGAGTGACAACTTCAACCCTCACCACAAACTCTCAAGACATGGGAGAAACAGGCACTTGCATAATGAAACCTCCACGACAAAGGAGCTCGGGTAGAAAAGAGAAGAAAAATGTAAAGGCAGTTGTTAAAGAAAAGATGGCCCTAAATAAGCTGGAAATAGCCCAAAAGGTAACTTGAAAAATGTGCATGCTTGAACGTGAGGTCGGGTACTTTGGATGAACAAATAAACTACAATCTGATATTATTACAGATCATAAGTCATTTGCCAAAGTGAACATCTCACCGACATTAAAATAACTAATGCACCCACCAAAGTTGTCAAGTTATATTAATTGCTTAATTAAAAAGATTGCATTGTCTGTTTAAATTTACGGATGACTCTGTCTCCCCTTGGCATTTTAAAACAGATTCTAGATAGTGAGACTTAATGTGGGAGACAGGGATGACGGGAAGCCTTGATCTGGTGCTGCAGGGCAGAACCCCCATGTGGGCCAGAGAGCAGTGGTCATATTTCACTGGCATGCACCCCAACACAAAGCCCAACTCTCAATCTTGTCAAGTTGAGTGGGAGGGGTGGCTGGAAAAGGGCTGGCCACAAATACTTTATATGATAGGGTTTATATGAACATGCTCAGTCTTGGATTATTAACAATGATTTATAATAATAATAATAATAATAATAATAATAATTTAGATACAATATAAAGTATTTTACACCTAAAAAAGTATTTTATACCAATAATATCATTTGGTTACTATGTGTCCATTTGGGGTCACCAAACCACAGCCACAAACATCTGTATGCATTCAAAAACCAAAAAAAAGAAAAAGGGCTGAAAAGATTATCATTAGCCATTAGCTCTAGGATAGTGGTTGGAATAACAATACGATGGGAAGGTTTTCAAAAACGTAGCCCAGTACAGCTAATCTTAGTCCTGTTTCAATTGCTAATTTGACATAATGTCTAACTTTTGCTACCTGTCGGGCTATGCCCTGTTAATGAATTTGCGTTCTTGCATTCTAAGTAGTACAGACTCTTTAGTTAACTTGAAAGTACATTCTTACAAGTACAGAAGTATATGGCCAGTGTCAGAGCTAGATGTTGGGGGAAGTTGTACTGTACATAGCAACCATTTCTAATCAGGGATTGGTGGACTGCAGTGTCAATCATACATTTGAGAATGATCAATTCAACAAGGCTGGTGTCTGTGATCCAAGGAGAGAACAGATTGGGGCCACACAAACATGACTGCCACACACCTGGCAAAAAAGCCAGTGTAATCTGCTATTGTCCAATATCCACAATCCCACCAATTCACAATTCACAGCCCATGATCCAGGCATGGTCAATTCAAGATGGCAGCAACTGCACAACAGAATACGGTGAGGCATCAAATTGTTAAAAGATACCAAACTAAACCCAGGTGATGCATCCTTAAGTAGGTCACTGCTGAGACAAAATCACTTTCTTATAAAAGTTTATTCATACAGCAATGTTTTCAAACCTGGATACAATTACTACTTTAATTAGCTAAGCTTCCGTATGTAAAGCAATGTTATGAATACCAAGGGAGTTCATATGATGAATTCCATATGTGTTTGGCATTAATCAATATTTGAATATTTTAGAATATTTGAGATAATAGAACATTAATCATTAATACTTCCTTTGAATTCATTACTGCTCCATGCACTATTAAAAAATGAATAAAGATTAATCAATGGGGATCACTTGAAAGTCCAGAGACTGTTCTTTGATATAACTTGCCCTTGTTTCTTGCTTCTCATATACATATATAATAACAGACACGTTTTGGCTCTTATGTGCTGTGAGACCAACAGGTTACCTTTCAGCCAAACTGGTGGAGGAGAATGAAACTATTACTAAAGAAGAACATTGGTGGCTCCAGATTGAGAATCCCTGGACAGAGGGCAAGAGTGAGACTGAAGCAAACAACATTTTCTCCTTTCCCCTGCACAAGTTCCAGGTAATAATAAACTAAATTAAGAAAAACTAAATAAACAAAAGCACCACCAAACTGTTCAGCCATGTTGGTGTTGGCTTGGCTTTGCCTCAATCGCACTCTCACTCTCTGTACATGGGTTAACCGGGCTCTGCTGCCTACTGAAGAAAAAAGCACACTTGGAGGCCAGTGTGTGTGCCAGTTTAGCCAGTAGGCATGGCCCTGGATTATTCCAGTTCCCCCAGCAGGACAGAGCCCTGCCATAGTTAAATTTAGTTTGTTTATTAATGATACGCTCAATGACCATAGAACATCTTGTCAATTGAATGGGACTCCATGATTGGCTCACCTTGGATGCCATCTTGGTCATGGTGACCTGGACAAGGTGAACACCCCCATGATGGGCACAGGTCCAGAGGAGCTGACTATGGTGATTAGGGTTTGCTAACAAATGTCCATGGAGTTCTGGAGTTTTGCCTGGGGGTCACCCCGTCTGAAAATTATCACTGTCAACCTTATTCTAAATAGATAAGCAACAGTAAATTATTAGGGGATCCATCCATCCATTTTCTATACTGCTTACTCCTGGTCAGGGTCACATCCATTCATCCATTTTGTAAAGCGCTTACTGTGCCCATAGTATATAATATGTAGAGACAGTGATGCCAATAGACACACTGTATTTCTGCAAGCTCTTCATGATGGACTTTCTGATACCTGAGCAATGACAGTGCTTCCCAGGATACCACCATTTCCATACACCATGTTATGTAGAGTTTTATCCTTTTGCAGGATTTTACACAATTAATGATGTTGCAAGTGTGGCCACAGAAGCTGTGCAGTTCAGAACAAAAGACTGCAGAGGTGAAACACAAATCCCCCTTCCCCACCTCCTCCCATTGTAAGGGTGGAGGCAGGAGTACGCCCGGAGGAGATGAGATGCTCACCAAATGCTATCATTTAACATCAAACTTTCACTCAATGTGTGCCCAATCAGCTTCTCCACATGCATCACATTAATTGATGTTTGGCTTCAGGGAAGAATGATGCAAAGAGAGATGAAATCTCAGGGCGAAATTGCAAGCAATTACATCCTTTAGTGGCTAGAGAGAAAACTGACACTCTTGAATTGGCACACTTGCCTACACAGCTCTGTGTGCAACTGTGTCGGACTGTAAGGTGCCTGACTGAAACGCTCCCATGACTGGTCCTCACCTTGTTACAAAGTCCTGGAGTGACTGTAATTCCTAATAATAGGCTAGTTCATGCTGGTGTTAAGAAGACTGCTATGTCTTGCAAATGTCCTGCAACTTTGCTGTGTTTTCACCAACTAACTGTATCATAGAATGAGGTGACAAATAGTTCAGTCTGCTGTACAGATTTGTGACATAATGGAAGTCCCAGAGAGTCTTTGCTACAGCAGAGACTGCCAGTTGTTGGTTTACAGTTATTTATTTAATTTAGCCATCCGAAATGGCTGTACTTTGCCTGCCTTAATCTTTAGCTCATAGAGCACAATGTTTGTAGCTACAGGAGCACTTAACAACTTAACTGGTTTATAAAAGCTAGATGGCAGCTACTATGTGCTGCCTAGATTTAACTTATAAATTATCTGTTTCCGAATTATAATTAGATCGCTAGCTAGCTAGTTAAAAACAAAAATCCTTGGGTTGATGTTGTAGCTTAGCTTAGGATATATCCAATACAATGTAAAAAGTTTGTTCTCCACAACTCGTAAACATGTTTCGTTTTATTGCAATGTTTTACTGACAAGGAACCAAACAGGGGCATCATCCTAATCAGCAGGTCGAGTATAAATTTGATTTGAAACCTGATAAAATGAAACTGTGTGCAAAACCTGCAATGCTACTGCACTCTAAACTTGGACTAAAGTTTGGATTTGGAAATGTTGTGATGTGCCATTCAATATTTTTTTTGAGAAATCGCTCTGCGTATTTCTTTGGCGAGATGGCAAGCTAGCCAGCCAATTGTTTATTGTACTCCTTAGCCTGTAGGCTACTGCATGTTGATACAAACATTTAAAATCATAGGTAAACATAGTCTTTTGATAGTTACACAGTTTGTGTTATTGTAACATAATTAAATTATTAAATTCCTCATTTGAGGAAGTAGGTCTTGTTGTGTCTCATCTTTGTCTTTTCACTCGTGCAGTTAAAGCTGTTCTTGTAGATATTAATGTTAATGTGTTGAATGAGAACAATTCGAGATGGTTTGTGATTCCTTTGTCGGTGATGTTTGTCCTGTGATGTTTTATCGGTTTATTTACATACATGTATGTTTTGTTGTCCAATATATTAGATCTGTTGGCCAGAGTTGTAGATATGGTTTTATGTAAGTCCATTTTTCGCACTGTGAAGGAAATCCCTTCAGTGTAAAGAGAGGGTCCATTGAGTTTGAGGCTTTCTCTTCCTGTTATCTTTTGTGTTGCATTCCTATGAAGAGAAGCTGAGTTGAAATGTATTTATGCCTTTGTTTATGTTACAGTATCCTCTATATCTGCCCTCTAAAGCCTCTTGCCATCTAGGGTAATTTTAATTCATTAATCTTTTCACTTTGTCCAAGAAACAAATCATTTTGAGCTTGTGTGGGTGTGTGTATGGCGCCCCACCCAGGTAAATGGCCAGCAGCCACCACTGATGACTGGGAGTATGTCTGAGGAAATATGGATATGTATAATTTGAGCACAACTTAATCAGGCAGTGTTGCAGATTTGATATATTGAATGATTCAGTGAACAATCATTTAGGCAATGCATTATGTCTCAGCGATACGGGACTGACCCCAGATCTTTTGAGCGTCTGTTAACTAATTTATTTTCTTCAGAAGCTGTTTGGTAACAAAACGGTAAGCAGGCAATTTAGGCAGTAGTAGGTGGTTAATCTAATTTAGTGGCATAAGAAAATGCAGCATTCCTTAGTATTGTTTCCAAGCTAAATGAAATTAGGCGGTACATTTCCGTTTGTCTTTACCATGAGACAATATGTTAGCCAATAGATATTTTTGCAGTCATTTCCACAGAGTATACTGGTTATTATGTGTATAGCTCCTCTGGTTTATGTTATTGCTAGCCTGAGAACATGTCTGAAAGAATTACTTTCTTTCAAGGAGAAACTTTATTGGTTGGCTGGGTTGCACATTCCTGTAATGCTGTGTTTCTTCAGGCATGTTTGGCCATAACCACAACAGTCATTCCTAACAGTGTGCCTGGGACATCCTATTCTCTTAAACCTGCTGAGGATAATTAATATTGCAAGCATTCATGGTTTTTTTTTCACTTAGAGGCTAGATACGTTAAAAAACTCCAGTCTCTCTCTCTCTTTCTCTTCTCTCTGTATGTGTTTGCACGTATGTGTTTATGTGTGTGTGTGTGTGTGTGAGAGTGAGAGAGTGAGAGAGAGAGAGAGAGAGAGAGAGAGAGAGAGAGAGCTTCAGCCCAGTTGCTGGACACGTGTACTGTGATTGGGATACTGTCACTCTGCTATTTACAAATGAAAATAAATCGAATTCCCCATGACCTGACCTCTATTAGAACACTTATTCAGTGCTGATGAGGCATGATAACATCTGCTATCGATCAGGAAGAAGGAGAGAAAAGGTACAAAAAATATCAGTGTGGCAAAGCAGCAAAAACCCTGACTTCAAACTGGGTACTTCAAACAATTTAGGGAGATTGATCATCACTATACAGCCACCCCTTGGGCCAACTCAAGACAAATGAACACAAATGTCTGAAATATGCCGTGTCCATCATGATTAGAAAATAGAATAAATGTCCCAAATATAAATAGGCCTAATAATCTCTCGTTTACAGTTACTGCTGTGATGCCATTTAACCCAGTAAGGGAAGAGAGATGAAAGAAAGAAAGTGCAAATCTGGTTTTACATAGGTTTTTCTGTGCAATAAGGTATTTTAATAATTGCTATGACTATAACTACATTTTGTCCAAATGTATTGTAAAGACTTGTAGCTGACTGCTTCTTTGATTTCCTATCACACCAAATAATTTTAACAAGTCCATCTATGTTGATTTTGAATCCACCAGTATTCAAGTACATGACTGTAAAATACATATCAGAGACATTTTGAGGTCTCTAAAACAAGAAACTAGAACTGAAACAGACGATCAGATCAGGCCAATGAACTGACGGTGGAGCTTTGAGATGAAGTTGTTAGTAAGGCAAAATTATTTCTTTGTTGTATGTCGCTCTGGATAAGAGCGTCTGCTAAATGCCTGTAATGTAATGTTATAGATAAAGTTAAATTTCTTGTAACAAAATGGGAAAAAAATATGGAACAACCCAGATGCTACCAAGATCAGGCTGTCTTACCAATTTGAACAACTGGAAGAGAAGAACAATTGTCTGAGAAGTAATCAAGAAGTTATCAAACAGTCCAGAGGCCAACAATCTTTTCAGCACTTCATGGATTTGAAGTCATGCGACTATGAGACTTTTTGGAACAAGTTTTTGTGGTTTGATTCAAAGGTAAACTATTTGGCCTGAAAGCAAAGTGATTTCTTTTTGTTTTCAAGGTAAAAGCAACATTGGTGCACAAAATAGACACCATCCCTACTGTCAAGCTTGGTGGTGGTAGCAACATGCTAAGGGATTGCTTTTCAGCAGGAGTGATAGGAAAGCATATTGCTATGAAGGGCAAGATGGATGCAGCCAAATACAGGCAAATACTGGAGGAAAGCCAGTTTTAGTCTATAAGGCATCTGTGTTTTGGGAGGAAAGTCCTGTTCTGACAGAACATTGACCCAAAGTACATGGGAAAAACTATAAAGCAATAGTTTAAAAACAAGGTCAGTATTCTAGAATGGCCCAGCGAAAGCACAGTGAAAGTGTGTAGTATGACACTATCTGTCTAACTTGGCAGAGTTGGAGCAAATTTGCATGGAGGAATGAGTAAGAATTCTGAAATGTAAATGTGCAAAGCTTATACAGACATGCCCAAGAAGACCCAGAGCTGTAATTGCTGCCAAAGGCCTATCTACAAAGTAGTTGGGGAATACATTTGTAAATGAGAATTTTAAGTCTTTAATTTAAAAAATGTTGTTAAATAAAAAAAAATTTTTTTGCATAATAAATGTGTTTGGATGTATTGTGTTCTTGAAGGGAAAAAAAGACAAATAATTCAATACATGAACATTTCAAGGTATAACAGGAGAAAATGTGATTAAGTTCAAGGGGGTGAATGCTTTCTGAAGGCACCGTATGCGCCTATAATTCAAGGCAAAAATTAAACCTGGTTTTTATTCTCTTCTTTCTCAATCATCCATTTTCAAAGAATATAAAACACAAGCACTCTTTGTGCGCATTGGTTGACAAGGCCTTTGCTCTAAACTTGGCTTTCTGGAAGGCCAAGAATGTCATGTTTGCATATAGACATGATGCAGGCAGAGCAAATGACTAGAAACAAAAATGCCATCTCCTATTGTTTGGTATATAATACACGATTGCACTGAAACAAAATGTTTATGTACAGTAACTGGTAAAATTGTATCGGGAACCGTACATACCAAAGACTGGAGAGGGAAGCAGCAGCTTCCTAGGGTTATGTAGGTAATACAAATAATCAGCACTTAAACAAAACAGTCTCTTGTTCTTGTCTGACCTTTACCCTAGCCTTTGTTCTACAATTTCTCCACTTTCCCTGCCTTCTGAATTTCCCTTGTATATTTCAGCTGCCAATCACAACAGGCTAACAGATATTACAGTGTGTCTTTTGTTTCTAATCAATTTGTCAGATGTATTAGGATCTATATTTAACCAAAATATTGACGAAACACGTTTCATGCATTTTGCCAGAGGGATTTCAGGAATAAAATGGCTTTCCACAGTACATTCAATTAAAACCAGAAACTGCTTGAGTGTGCCTCAGCACCACATCACTGTCATTGTAGTTCTGCTCCTACAGTAGGTATTGTTCAAATGGGTGCTCCAACTGTGCCAAACGCAATTGGAATTTAATGTGGTTTAGTGCAGCAGACAGTCTGTTCGATAAATCACTTTGTTTCATACCATCGCACTAAGCCACGCCAGTCTAATTGTTAGTGCAGTCTTGTGACGTTGAAGGAAATTATATTAAAAAGATGTTTTGAACCAGAGCCACCCCATGACTGCATAATACTGTAAACCTGTCATTTTCAGAAAGTTATGGAAGATTATGTAGACCCATGAACATTTTTCTCACTGCATGGTCATGAAAGTCAAGTTTCCCACCTTAATGGGCATCCTCAAGTCAAGGGAGGGAGGATGGCTTTGCCTCCTCACAGAAAGGTCCATTCTGCCTCGCTGGGCTTTAACATGACATGTCAGACATCCAGACATTTGTTCATTAATCACTGATTATGAGACAGCAATATGTTGGTTCAAATAATGGGGTGTTATTTTTAGTTGTCGACAGCCATGCTGCCCTTTCAAATCCAGCCTGTAAAAATGTGTTTAGAACCGTTTTGAAAAGCTCCAAGCATTCAACAGTCAGAGAACATTTTAGGTCCTTTCACACTTCTCCGGCTTCCAGCTAAATGCTGGTATTGTTTAACCAATTTGCTCACACTGCTTGATGTCAGTGGTTATTAAAATCTATGTGAACCTGGCGTCATTTTGCCTTAATTGAGACATTGATTTACACCTTTTATCCTATTAATGCTGGAATGCCTTTGTTATGAATAGAAGGCATATAAAAGTGGAAGTCTAACAATGGAAATCTAACAATATATGTATTGACATATGATAGCCACAGGTTAAGTAAGACATTGGTCCAGTAGTCCATAATGTAGTTTGAAACAACTCCTAAAAGAATCACGATGCAAAGGAATAGACAATGTGGACTTTGCTGTAAGTTAGATAAGATAGCTATTATATAGATGCTCTATTGTTACTCACAAATACCAGCATTTTACTATTGAATTTATTTATTTATTTCTTATTTATCTCTTCTAACATGGAAGGATGGTCTAGATTCATACATATGTATTTCTATATTTCTGTATCTGATGAAGATGAATGTCTCTCATCTCCTAAGGATTTGAGCATTTTGTTATGTTCCTGTGTTCTGTGTGTTAGTGTATCATTGTTTAGTATTATTTATTCTTGTAATTTATTATTTTTCATATTTCATGTCTGGTTCTGTTTATATTTGTTTGTCTTTGCACTCGTCTTCCCCTGTGATGTCTGAGTCTGAATGTTTTCTAGTCCAGTCACTCCCTTGTCTGCGTGCTCCACTATTCGGGTGTTTACGGTAGTTCCGGGGTTCAGTCTTCCTTCCAATCTTACATTACTTACTTCCTGCTTTCTCTCCATTTCATGTTTGTACATAGCACTAATATACTAATCCCAACTAACATAGAATTTGTACAGTACTAATTATACTAACACACTAATATGTTTGTCAAACTAACATTCACTAGTTTTGGGTATTTGTAATTTAAAGCACTTAACTAACTTACTAATGCATCTCCAGTTTCAATTCTGTTCTGTAGCTCCACCTCCCTATTCTATCACTGATTACTTGCTTAGTTTTCAGCGAAGTATTCGCACCTGTCTCTCTGTATCTCTGCATCTCCTGATTCTCTGCAAATTGTCTACTCCCTAGTCCAGAGCCGTTTGTATTACATGTGTGTCTTTGTGATTCCAGTCCGCGTTTTTGTTTCCCCCTCGTTATTGTCCCATTACCCTTTCATGTGTCTCACCTGATGTTTATTTGTTAGAGCGCCCTCACTCCCATGCCCCGCCTAGTTTGTCTCATTCCCCTGTGTATTTATACCTGTCCTTTTCAGTTGCACGCTGCTAGTTCGTCTTGTCCTGTTTCTGTTCCCGAGCCCTTGATTCCTTCCCCAAGTTCTAGCCTCCTTGTTTCCTTGCCCCTGCCCTTGTTCTCCAGTCCTTGCCCTTGCCCTTGCCCTTGCCCTTGTTTATCTGGTTTTCCTGTTTTGACCCCTGCCTGCTTCCCTGGACTATTCTTTGTGTTTTGTGGATTTCTGTACCTCTGCCTGTTTGGACTGACCCCCTGGATTTTGACCGTGGCTTGTTTTGTGACTACGCTCTGTCTGTCCCATCACCTGTGAGTAAACTTGCCATTTTCCACACCCCTGTGTCTGCTTCTGGTTCCTCTGTCCTCCCTGCCGTAACACATTTGTCCCGTGTACCACATTGAGACGATGTCCCGCATTCTGAAGCAACATAGAAAATATATATGTTTCTCTGCTTAACCGCTTAAGTATCGCCACTTTTCTTGATACATGCTTAAAAAAGACATACCCCAAATAAAATGGTTACTATTCTTGAACCCTTTTGACTCCATGCATAATCCTGGTTTCTTCTGAAAGCTAACCCTTTACTGAAATAAAGTTACAGAACATCAAACACAGGGAAAGTGGAAGCTTTCTTTCTCACTGAAAAGATTTTCTGTTTTTGATATAGATTATTGTAGCTGTGGTTAGTTTACTTAGAAACAAAATGGTGCCAAGTCACAACACTGCACAAATCCCCTTTCAAATTTGAGTACAGTCTCCCCAAAAATGAGCGTTCTGCATTGTTTTTTTTTAATCTATGTCTAGGCAGTTTTCCAAAAGGACATTTGAAGACTTGAAAAGGACACATGATATTATGGGTCTTATGAAGTGTAAAATAATGCATTTTGCTTACTAAACTATACATAACTTTTTATCCTGAATAAAAGCGTTTGTACTTCTCCCTGCTTATCACCCTCCCCAACCTCTCTGTCCCAATCTCCCTCTCTTAGCAGCTATCCTCAAACAACAACAGGTTGAGCAGATCATGAAAAATAAGTGCAATAATCACAATAAAACCATCTTGTATACTAATATATTCATTCATTCATATTCAAGTCCACTGATTGAAGTTTTTGTCAAATATCCAACCCTCATCAACAAGTCAAACACATTCCATAATTTCACATGCTATTTATTATTCAAAAGCAGACTGGCTCTGTATTTATAAGCATACTGAATAATAAAATATTTTGAGAATGTATTTAGATGCTCACCGATATAAAATGGGATCACGTCACTGAAAATGCCTTCTATTGCGTTGTCACCTGTTTTATCTACTGTCTTCCTCAGAAGTATTCAGTATCAAAAAGATGAATTGGAACTCATCTAAAGGAAGTCCTCTATTGAAGTCCTCTAAATACATTTGTGGTTGTAAAACGTCAATCTTTTTTGGCATAAAATCTCAAGAACTGTTTTTGCCGAAGCGCAACAGGCTCCTTGCATATTGAAACTGCTACAGTTTCGGCACGCAGGCGAAACAATGCTGTGTTGTTTTATGCAAGCCTAACAAATGATGCACTGTTGCAAACATAATGCCATTAGCTGAAATGCTTTTTAGTCATCACTTCAAAACATGCTCAAAGTCAGTTCTTTGATAAGCTGAGGTTATACAGAATTTTATTACACACAGATGGGGGTAACACATTTTCTCTGCAACTACATTACAAATACTGGTCAGATACGGTTATACTTAGGCTCATTGTGTTCGGTAAAGCCTATATAAAATGTAGATAATAGAATTTCTATGTACAAGTACTAAAGTACTAAGTAAGAAAATAAACTGTGAAATGGACAACAATGATAATTGTTCCAGCTAAATTCTTAGCAAACAATGGACATTCTATCAACATTTCTCCAAGTTTTTAGAATCCATCCATCATCCATCCATCATCAACCGCTTATCCGGAGTCGGGTCGCGGGGGCAGTAGGCAAAGCCGGGTATTCCAGGCGTCCCTCTCCCCAGCAACGCATTCTAGCTCCTCCTGGGGGATCCCGAGGCGTTCCCTGGCCAGGAGAGATATATAATCTCTCCAGCGGGCTCTGGGTCTCCCTCGGGGTCTCCGCCCAGTTGGACGAGCCCGGAAAACCTCCAAAGGGAGGCGCCCGGGAGGCATCCTGATCAGATGCCCTAACCACCTCAATTGGCTCCTTTCGACGCGAAGGAGCAGCGGCTCTACTCCGAGCTCCCTCCGGATGTCTGAGCTCCTCACCCTATCTCTAAGGCTGAGCCCGGCCACCCTACGGAGGAAGCTCATTTTGGCCGCTTGTATACGCGATCTTGTTCTTTCGGTCACTAACCAAAGCTCGTGACCATAGGTGAGGGTTGGGACGTAGATCGACCAGTAAATCGAGAGCTTCGCCTTCTGGCTCAGCTCCCTCTTCACCACAACGGTCCGGTGCAACGCCCGCATTACTGCTGACGCTGCACCGATCCGCCTGTCGATCTCACGCTCCCTTCTACCCTCACTCGTGAACAAGACCCCGAGATACTTGAACTCCTTCACTTGGGGCAAGGACTCGTTCCCAACCCGGAGGGAGCAATCCACCGTTTTCCGGCAGAGAACCATGGCCTCGGACTTGGAGGTGCCGGCCGCTTCACACTCGGCTGCAAACCGCTCCAGTGCGTGCTGAAGGTCACGGTCCGATGAAGCCAGCAGAACCACATCATCCGCAAAAAGCAGAGATGCGATTCTGAGGTCACCAAACCGGACACTCTCCTCACCTCGGCTGCGCCTTGAGATCCTGTCCATGAATACCACAAACAGGACCGGTGACAAGGGGCAACCTTGGCGGAGTCCAACACCCACCGGAAACGTGCTTGACTTTGTGCCGAGAATGCGGACACAGCTCTCACTTTGGTTATACAGGGACCTGATGGCTCGTAACAACGGCCCCGGTACCCCATACTCCCGCAGTACACCCCACAGGGTTCCCCGGGGGACACGGTCGAAAGCCTTCTCCAAGTCCACAAAGCACATGTGGACTGGATGGGCAAACTCCCATGACCCCGCCAGCAACCCTGCCAAGGTAAAGAGCTGGTCCACCGTTCCACGGCCAGGACGGAAGCCACATTGCTCCTCCTGAATCCGAGGTTCGACCGTCGGTCGGAGCCGCCTTTCCAGTACCCTAGAGTAAGCTTTCCTAGGGAGGCTGAGGAGTGTGATACCCCGGGAGTTGGAGCACACCCTCCGGTCCCCCTTCTTGAAAATGGGGACCACCACCCCGGTCTGCCACTCTACAGGTACTGTCCCCGACCTCCACGCGACACTGAAGAGGCGTGTCAGCCAAGACAGCCCAACAATGTCCAGAGCCTTCAGCATCTCAGGGCGAATCTCATCTACACCCGGCGACTTGCCACTGAGGAGCTTTTTGACTTTAGAATGAGAGACTATTATGCATTTAGCCCACTGGACACCGGTTGTGAAAAAGACACTGACATTACCGTATTTCTTGTAGTATGCAGAGAAGGGTCCCCCCCACACTTGTTTTCCCACATGTTACAAAATAAGGAACTGGGTCATACAAAACAAAATAGGTCATACAAAACCGTGAGTTTTAACACTTTCAAATGGTATATCCTGTTACTATAGTGATCAAAATTGCACCCTGAAAAAAAGCTATGGATGCAAAAAAAACCCTCACTAGCCCAGCCCTGAGCCAGTGAGATTTAAGGGGCTAAACATTAAAATCTCCATTATCATTCAATAATGATCTCTGGTATTCTCTGCTGCTTGGACATTGTCACTCTTGTAGCTCTCGCTCCTCCTCTTGTCCACGCGTTATCTCATATCCGAGTTTGATTGGTCATAAATTAATGCACTCTTCTTCAGTCAAAAAACATCAACAAGATACACATTCAAATCTATCCAGCAATATCCTAAGATGGATACCAGCAAAATGAAAAGAACAAGCAGTTACAACCAATAATATCAAATGACACAGGCCTGGGTGAGATGTTCAAAGAGCTTTGTGCATCTTTTGGTGTATTCGCTTTCAGTTTTGCATGTAGGGAAATAGGCTACGACTTGAAGTTTAATTTTGTTTGATTTTATGCCTAATTATAAAGTCAGGGCAGGATGCGTAAGGCTGTGATTAAGCTATGCTCTCAATTCTCAATGTTTTGCTGACTGTTCACGTTGGATCAAAATTTGTGTTGATTTATTTTTATTGTGTTGGCATGATGCATTTAAAAATAAACAAGGCCCCATTATTTTTCAGGATGCTATTAATGTACTGAATAGGTGTATATTTAAATGGTTCCAACAAATAATGTAATTCGGTGAGAACATAAAATTCCATGTTTGGCTTTCAGCATACCACCATGGGGCTCTTTGAAGAAAGTTTCCATGACAACAAGGGATGTTAAACCATCCAAATGCTTGGATCAGTAACAGGAAAACAGGCAATTGGAAGGAACCATTATATAGTGGGGTCCAAAAGACCACCAGTGAAAATGCTTCTACTTTGCATTCTTTTATAATTTTTAAATTATATTATATCAGCAACAATTTTTAAACAAAAGTTTAATCTTGTGCACTTGAGTAGCAACAGATTATGTGCACTTGATCTGTCATGGACAAATTTGTGCAAAACCTGATGATCCACATTATCCCAGCATTATTTGATAATGTTCCAAAGAGCATCTTGTGATGTTACTGAATACTTTGCTTTTGTCAGTCTTCAAGGGTCCCCATAAATATGCAATGTGGTTGAGGTCTGGTGATTGCGGATTGTGCAGCACTCCTTGCTCTTCTTTGGTCTTCAAGTAGTTCTTACAAAGCTTTGAAGTAACTTTAATTTGTTTTAAATGTAAACTTTCTCTTTGTTTTATAATTATGAAATCCCAGATTTTCAAGGTGGTCACAGACTTTTTGACCCCTCTGTATCTGCTGGAGGTAGGATTGTGCAATGTTAGTTACAGGCATAATAATAATAATAATAAGAAGAAGAAGAAGAAGAAGAAGAAGAATACTATTATTATTATTTTTATTATTATTATTATTATTATTATTATTATTATTATTATTATTATGATATGTTACATGTTATATGTTATAATATTTAAAAATAGGCATATTACTATAGCATTGCAATATGAAAAACGTCCCTGTATTGCTTGGCAAAATGCAATATTTTTGAAGTGTTCAGTAGCTGTTTCTTTATAATATTAATTAGGTTTTAATAGGTCCTTTTTGCTTGCAAAATATATTGTAGATCATTTTGACACAGTTTAATTGGTCCTTTGTCAACAACGTCAGATGATGTAAAGTCACAATTGTTGTCATGCTTTTGACTTTCACTCATGAGCGATCACAGCTATTACCAGTGTGAAGATGAAGAATTGGCTGCTTCACTTATGGCGTTTCTGACTGTTCTTTATGCACACTGTAATTCTAATAAAGATCAGCAGAGATAATAAAACAACAATCTCAACTGTTTGTGAAAAAAATATAATATATTATCTGATCTGTTCCTTGAATGCTGACTACGGGGCAGTAAGATGGGGGAGGAATATTGAAATTTAGCTCTCAGAAATGCAACAAACACAGATAATACTAAAAGAATCTAACATTTTCGTACATTCTACAAATATAAAATTAAAGAATCAATTTCAATCCATTTCTAACCATTGATGTAACCATAATTTGGAATACATTCTTTACATACAGTATGTCATATTGTCATGGGTTTGTTAGTAAGCTGTTGGCAACAGACAAACGTATACATATTTAGAGTACAATTAATCACAATTTGCGTACTTTTTATGTCTGGGTGGCTGCTTAATGCCCCAGGCGTAAAGGTGATGGGCTGAAACAAAACTATTTACTAAACTAAACAAGCTTAATATGATTTTGGTAGAAAAAAACAAAACAAAAAAAAAACAAGTTGTTATATTTGCCTAAAACTAGACATGATGTTTTTGGTCCATTTCATTAATAGATAATTTGTTAGATTATTTATTGTTTTTTGATACTTTTTTGTTTCTACCAGCTAAAAATAATGTTACAAATTGCCATTTCACACTGTGAATCAATGAAAGTCCTTAAGTGTAACCTGTGGTGAATACATTGCATTAAACAATGGGAATCACATTTGGTCATAATGTTCTTGCCAACAAAAACGGTAGCAGGATATATCTCACATCAGGGAAGACTGTTTGAAAATTCATGTTTCGTGTTTTGCATAAGAATAATAGCAGAAGTACAGTGGAACAGAGGCTAAAGAAGGCCTCCCACAACCCACCAAATACAGAGCAGATTATTACTGCTAAAGAAATGCAGGTGCTCCTCCTGAGACACCCACTCAAAACAAAGTCTTTATACCCCTAATGCTCATAAGCGATTCACATTTTCTGCTTACTACTATTTCCCATTTTACTTGCTGAGTATAAAATGGAAGGACATATTATTATGTCCCTCCTCCAGTCCAGTATTCCATTGAGTTTGCACTGCATAAACTAAAAAATAAGTAAATACTCTCAAGTATTTTGGTCTTATATACACAAAAATCTTATAAAGCATTGCTAAATGAGACAAAAAGATTGCCAGTGAGGCGAGACCGCTTCATGGGAAAGTAAATAGTAACGTAAAACAATCTTATACTTTCCACTTGAGAGAAAATTATGATTTTATGTATCATTACAAGAATAAGACACTAAGATGTTTTTTGGAGTGTGCCCACCCAGCAGCAGTAAAGGAGGAAGTAATTTGTAAAGAATGTGGGGTTGTACAGTGAGCATCGCAATGTTTGGCTCTATAATCCACAATTATAGACTTGTAATCAAACAATGTGGTTAAAGTGCATATTCATAGCTTTTATTAAATGTTTCTTTTATATCCATTTTGGTTATACAGTGCCGAAATTACAGCACTTCTGCAGTAAAGCAAGAGTCTGTAAGGCAGCATTGATAAGACCTTTTATAAACACTAATCTGTAATGCTTTCCTTACATGAGCTACTGTATATCACAAGATACTTTACATTGGCATGAGAGGAACATGTTGCAATATAATGCTCAGCCTTAAAACTCTTAAAGAGTACATATGGTCCCAGCTTGACTCATAGTATATGTACTCTGTTAGAGTTGAATTAGCATTGGAAATGCTGCTGTGTGAAAATGGCTTTTCTTTCTGTTGAAGAAAACCATCCCCCACCCACTATCTCCGGATGAATTACATTGAGATTATTTTGCTCTCTGTAGGTTATGGCACAACTAGTCCGCACACAAATGTAGTCATTAAACTAGGACCCGACTCATTTGTTGCCAATTGTAAGCTGTGGCTGAATTTTTCAGCTCCTGATGCATGTTTGAAGGCCAGTGACAGGCTCGATAACAGGTTATAAGAGGTATGGAAAATCAGGCTTCACAAAAGAGAATGGAGATGACATAAAGGCATTGCAGGTCTTGACCCGCACTGAGGATGTGTCAAAAAAGACCAAAATGGAAGAGAAAAGACAAGCCTGGCAACATGAGGGAACCAAAATAGAAGCCAAATTTGAGGAGTAGGGTGTATCTGAACACAATTTTCAGAGGATGAATGGAGAACATAGCATTGGTTTGAGCTGGAAAATTGAAAACGTTCCTCCATGCTACAGGGAATGGTATCAGTCTAAAAAGGGGACTGCTGCCCAGACTTCTATTGATGTCTTAATCAAGGCTTATACAGCAACTCAACAATCTGCCTCTGAGCCTTAGCCATGATGCCTGCACCACAGCACTGTTTCCCGAAGGATTTTATGATGATGTTGATGATAGTGATTATTACTGTTATGTTATATCAGTGTATATACACCCAGTGAGCACTTTATTGGGTATTTATTAGACTTTTTTAAAAATTATATCCACGTAAGAGGTTTGATGTGTTGGGTGTTCAGAGAAGCTCTTCTGCATACCACTGTTGTAATGCGTGGTTATTTGCGTTACTGTCACCTTCCATTCATTTTGACCGGTCTGGCCTTTCTCCTCTGACCTCATTAACAACGCGTTTCTGCTGCTCACTGGATTTTTTGGGGGTTTTTGGTTGAAAATTGCAGGAGATCAGCAGTTTCTCAGATACTCAAACCACTCTGTCTGGCCCCAACAATCATTCCATGGTCAAATCTCCGATTTATTCCCCATTCTGATATTTGGTCTGAAAAACAGCTGAACCTCTTGATCATGTCTGCAAGCTTTTATGCATTTAGTTCTCATGATTGGCTGATTAAATATGTTCATTAACAAGCTGGTGTACAGGTCTACCTAATAAAGTGCTCAGTGAGTGTAAAAATTATATTAGTGTTTTTTGTTTGTTCGCTCTCAGACATTATTCTTGGTTCATAAATGGCTCGGTTTCATAAAACTAAATCTGTGAATGACATATTTTGCCCTCACTTCTTCAGGTTTGGAGCACTTTGGGAAATGAGCCATTTTGCAATATGTTCTGATTCTTTCATTATGTGTGTGCGGATTGCACTCATATTTAATATTAAGCCACTAATTATTTTCAGTAATACATTTATTTATAGTTACAACTCATATGAAGATAAATGTTGTCCACAAGGTTTTTTATTATACTGTATATGATAAGTTGCATGTTGTCTGTGTATTGATATATTAATTTAGGATAGTACAACCCTAATTTTTTAATAAGTATAATATTTTAGAAATCCTTTCTGAAATCAGAAATTGGTAGCTGTTGATTGAATATTCATGCCTTCCTGTTCAATTAAGTATTAAAGTGCAACTGTTTAGACAGCAAAAAAATAATTTAGCTGCTATAGCTATCTTATGATGATTAAAATAAAATATAACGGTCAATTCCACTTTTTACTTAATGAAAACGTCATTTAATTAGATTTCTTCCCATAATCCCAGGATCATTACTGCCATTCCAGTCTGTCAGTAGAAAAGCATCGTCTATTCTCTCCGTACATGACGCACACTTGATTCAGGGAATCAATGACAAACTGTGGTATCACTGCCTTAAGCATTGTTTGGTGCTCACTGTGCTGTGTACATCATCACAATAATAGAGGTCAGAGGTCAGTTCGGGGTAGGGTGAGGAGTGGGGTGTGTTTGACAGTGGGTTAGATACCCATTATGCGTGCTATCCAGCCCAGCCCTCCTCCCCTATGCAAGGTCAAGAAAGGTTGATATGCCCTCCATACATGTTATGGAAACCTATTAGAAGCATATAATGTATACTAGAAACCATGCAATCCCATCCCCTTCACATGTAATATAGCTCATCTCGCCCCAGCACCTTCTTAAAGAGACAATCAAATTGAGTTTTAAATAAGGTTGCCATTCACAGACTGTAATAAAATACTACTGTGTGTACCAAACACAATATTTATTTTTAAGTAATACCTAAGAAAATAAAAAGGATACACGTTGAAACATGCTCATTTATTTATTTATTTATTTATTTATTTATTGTTTGTTTATTTGTACATCACCTGATGTGGACACACTGATTGATCACAGTTTATATCTGTACAAAATGAATGGACAAATTTAGACTGAAGGTGCAGTGGATGCAATGGACATTTTTATTTCCTTAACATGAAACATAAGCAGCCAAAATCCTTCATCAATTCTCAAAAATATTTGTGGCTTCGCTGAGAGCATAATAAAAAAATACAAATACCTGGCTTCCAAGTAAATATCCAATTAAACAGGGTTTAATTAACCTGCCAGTCGTTAGGAAAGCTTTATCCAACTAACAAATGGGAATTAGTCCCCCAGCATGAGCTATTGTTAGGCTTTAAACAAGTACCAAAACACATGCACTACAGAGGTCCACATTGCCAAATATACCTAGTGCTGTAAACAAATATTATTAGTACATCTCCTTGTAAATTATGTAAGCTTTGTATATTGACTGTTGTGATAACCCATTGGAAAAACACTGAATTGAAATTCTTCAGCTCTCCGATGTTACACGGGAGCATTCATTCTTAAATAGCATTTAATCCATGTAACAGTCTTAATGGAAAAACAGAATGATTTTATAATACATATTTCTTTTTTAATGCTGATGATAAGACACTGGTCCCCCGGCAGTGTAAATGAGACAAGGATTCTAATCATACTTTCTATCTGTCATAATGATCCTCATTAATAAAGACCTTTGATACTGTAGATCATTTTAATGGGCTTGAGAGGGGGATATCTGATAATGTAGAATCTGATACCATCCTAATGGTCTATAAATTAAGACCACTGTCAAGCCGTGCAACAAAACATAACATCTTATGGAAATGACACAGAAATGACAAGGAGCCAAGTGAACGCAATCCCTACCTGCACCTGATTTAAGACAAAGCTTTTGCATATTTTTACAGGGTTATGGGACCGCACCGGTGGTGTTAGAAGGCTCGTTCACCCTTCTCCGCCACTGACACATGCCCACTTCCCCTCACCTATAGATAAAGTGCACAGTCATGGGAAAAGAGCCAATCAATGGCATGGATTACATGGCTCCGCCCCTGTTCGAGGACAGGCAGAGTTCCCACCGATTCACCTCCCGGCTTTGGATCGACAGTGACTTCCCAGTCGATACCCGGGAGAGAAAAACGCCCGTTATGACGAACCGTGATGTGTAACCGCCGCGGTCACCTGACCGCACCTGACTTCTTGCCGCCTCGTCTGTGTGAGAGCGAGCGAGCGAGAGTCGCACAAGGACAAAGGACGCCCGGCCGATTGTCCTTCGCTACGTGACAGCGGGAGCAGCTGCAAATGTTCCCTCTCCCCACCGAGATCTGACCGGTGGAGCCGGTGGGGGGGCTTCCTGTCTGGAGCGCGGCCGTCCCAGCAGGCCCGGTCTGGACCGTAGAGTCCCGCGCGAAACAGAGCGGCCCCTCATTACAGCGCAGCCCTAATGAGAGATTTCTCCAAACACCCAACCGCCGCAATTATGTGCCATCGCCACGCCGGGCTTCTGCATGCCTGGCACCACCGCCTCCCGTAGATCAGTCCCCTGGTTTGATCTACGGGCTCTGTGTGCATTCCGCTCGGTGAGAAGAAGCAATAATGACCCGCCGCCGATTAGGGGGAGAGGTGGAGGTGGGAGGCGGGCGGGAGACCGCATGTCGGAGCTCCGCAGAGACCCCCTCCCTGCACAGGTCTCAGACATCGCTACAGAAAATTTCATTTGGGTTTATTTGGAATTGCATTACCGCACCGGGATTTTTTCAGGTAGCGCAATCTCTGGACTGATTTCTGAATACACCACCACTCCCTCCAGTTCCCTCCCTAAAAAAAAAAACAGACCAAGAAAAAAAAGTTGATGGTGTGGCAGCATTTAGTGAAATTGTGCTGTCAGACATTTGTCCCTCTAATTTCCCGGTGTTAGAGGAGCGAGCGTGTGCCAGGCCGGCTGACAGCTGAATAAAATGTTATTTTTTCCCTCCATGTACCTCATACATTTTTAAGCTCCATCTATAAATAAAATAATCAAACAATTATTACGCGTCAAATGGCAATTGACAGATGTGGTGACCTTCTGTCAGCATGTCAGGAAAATGCCAGGCCTGAGGTGCTTATTAACACGTCTTCCGTGAGAGGGGCTGAACATAGCGCATATTAACCACCGAGCTCGTACTCCCAGATAGGGACGTTCCCCTCCAGTGTAAACTACATACCACACTGCGTTCATTACGGCCTAATTCAACTACCTATCCCACAATCAATTCAGAAACTATACAGTGGCATTCTTCACATAGTGCAGTACTCTACATTGTGCCTTGTTGACGGTTCCCACCAGACGATGTAGAAAAGCATATTGAGCTTTGAGTCTGTGCTACTTGTAAATATTGCAAATAATCAAACCCAAAATCTCTAGAATCCCATATGGTGTCTCAGTCACCTGGATATTTGCGGTGGATTCTGTTTCTCAGCGGTTGAAAATGTAGTGTAGAGCTGAGCAGAGCTATGCAAACATAAAGGATCTCTTGAGCAGACACACACTGAAGCGGACCAATCAAACTCAAGTGCTGTGTTACAGTATGCACATTCCAGATGGTCACACCAAATTGTTCAGCGCAAAAATCAATTCAATGGTTCTAATGGAGAACACATTCGTATAAACTAACATAAACTCAGAGTTGATTTAAAACTGGGAATTTTGCTGCCATTCCTGATTGATAATAACATGGACTGTTATTCTTCCGCTGGAAAATCGGGAAGTTGGAGCAATAGGTCAGTCGGAGGTCCGTGACACCATTGTAATTGTATAATGGCCCCCGTAATCCCCTTCTCACCAAACTAATCCTCACTCAGATCACAACTCCTCAGGACCTCCTCCCTAGAAAGGAGTCTGGTCTCTAAGGCTAATGCAACACTATTGTTGAATGGCTAATGTGTTGCTCCCGTTACAGAAAGCAACCATGGCGAACACAGAGGTCTCATTAACGGTGTCAGGAGGACAGACCTGAAGATGTCCGAGCCTCCGAGGGAAGAGTTAATAGTTTCCCGATAGTGCCTCCTCTCCCAGCGAGACAGGACGGTTGGAGCGGAGCTGTCAGTTCCCTGCCCCGTAACAAGTGCTTGATACAGAGGAGCTGGCAGCGGCGATGGACGTAGCTTGCTAAGGGTTTATGTAAAATGACAGCTCTTGCTAAATAAAAGCACACAGTGGAGACAGAGGAGAGGGAAGGAGTGCAGAAAGCCCTGCCTCAGCCCGGACATTAAAACCGTCCGCGCCTTCCTCCAGTTGGAGCGCGGGGACAGACAGAGCGGAGAGGAGAGCGGCCGGGTCCGTTAGGGGCCCCCTCCGCACGACGACGGCGTTCAGTGACCCGCTGTCAATCGCACGCCCTTGCCCAGCCGACTGTCCACACGTAGGATTACAGGCACAAAGCACAACTTCTGATACCAGCCAATTACCGGAGCTCTCTCTCAGCCTCTCCTATACGTGACCATTACAACTTCAACACACGAAGCCCAATTACAGTGTCATACTTCAGTCAGGCTGCAGTGCGTCTGACCAGCAGCACTATTTATGTATCGCGGTGAATCGATGTTGCGTGTCTGTCCTTCTGTACTATATATTCAGCTTTTGTGGGAGTATTGTACTGTGAATAAGTGTGCCCGCTGTGAGGGGGTTCAGTTCGACACCGCAGAGCCCACTAGGCCCTCCATTTTTAGACTCTTAAGTTGTGTAATGTTCTACCCGATGACTTCTCAGACTCCTGAAGTTTAAGGTCACCATTTAATGTCAGCGAGGACGGGGGCTGTCCACACGCACAGCTCATCTGAGGACTGACGCGTCGACTGTCTCAAACGGACAGCGGCTCGCGTCGAGACGGAACATACACGATGACCTCGTCTATACGCCCTCCGGTCAGACGTCCGCACACTTTGCCGTGTTCGTGCCCCACTATTGCGTATTTTTCTCCGTTAAAGTCTGGTTTCTCACTCAGCCTGTATCCATCGCTCTCTGTCTATGTCTCTCTGTCAGCCGTTGACAGAGCGTGTTGTCAGCATAGTCTGATTATCACAGGTACCGTAATCTTAAGTGTGACAATATTAAATCGCTTCCGCTATTATCTAATAATAATATGTCACATAATAATAATAATAGCACCCGTAGTTTTGTACCCCTACTGTATGTCAGCTGAATGATTAATGGATTCATAATTATTGAAGTGTCTTCTGTCAGCCAAATTTCCCTTTGAGCCATTCATGTGAAATCTAGCCTGGTGGCGGACCAAGAGGCTGGCAGACAGAGAGAAGATTCCCTTTCGCTGGGTGCGCCAGCTCTTTCACCAGTTAATACGAGTTCCCCCATCCCCCCCCCCCTACACCAAGCCCCCCGCTCCTCCCAGTTCACTTTTATTCAATCTCACTATCTTCCAGCAGCAGCCCCGTGGAAAAACCCGACACAGCCACAGAGCAGATCAAGCGACTGCAGCTTGCGGTTGTGAAGCTAGCCCTCTCCTCATTACGCCGGTTCTCTCGGCTCTCTCAAACCTCGCGCTCTAATCACTGCCACCAGACCCCGGCTAAAAACCAGATAATTAACGCCGGGGCTCTGCCTCAAACGGCTCGCATGTTAAACAGCTTTTCCGCTTGTTTTGCGGATTCTGTCAATGCAGGAGACCCCCTGGGGACTGAGATGCTCAAGCCATTCCTACAACAATTTCTTTCAGATAACCAACTCTCCCTAGACCAATTGCGCCCACACAAAAATCCCACATCAAACGGCATGCGGATAAACCAAGTCTTTCCCCAGCCAGCCTCCTTTTTATTTCCCCTTAACAAAAAAGGAAAATGGGGGGAAAAAATCAGCAGCCTAAGCTTCTTTTGTTACTGTATTTTTGTAGTCTTCAACTGAGCTCTATCTTTTCTGTATGTATCCACCATCCTCACTTGGCCTGTGTCTCCACAACTGCTGTATAATTTTTTTCCTCAACAATTTATGAACCATACTTTACCTCAAAATAACTAAAAATATACAGTACATATTTTTTTTTCCACAAAAGATTGTCAGTAATATTGTGAATAATTAATCTCGCCTCATTAAAACTTGACGCGTCGGATTGCGCGGTGAAAAGAGACAGCTTGGGAAAGCTCACCCGCTCAAAGAGAACAAGAGGCACTCGATGTGCGGAGCCAGTCTCTCCTGCAGCCCACATCCACCAGCTGCATGGAGACCCAGATCAGAAAGAGGCAGATCCCTCCCTTCCACAATGTCCAATGGAGAGGACGGCTTGAATCCCATTCCAAAACATGCTCAGAAAGCATGATGAAGGAGTGCTGGGCTCTGCTCGCCACCATGGCCACACTGCTGTCGTTGTTGACAACAGAAAGTCCAGTTGTTTACAGCGTGTGTGTGTATGTGTGTGTGCGCGTGCAAGTCGTGCCTGGGTGAATGTGCGCGGGAATTACTGCCATATGCTGGGATTGATTGAATGAATTGTACCTGAAAAAAAAATGTAAGTGTTGGTAAAGCCCGACTTCACAGTTGATGAAGCCTTAGAACCGGGCAGACACCGCATATGCACGGCAGCGATTTGTGCCTCCCAGAAAGATAAATAGGAGTCAAATGCTTAAGACTACAGGTTCAGCATCCGAGGCACAGAAGGGATTTTAGCGCTGAGCTGCGGGAACAGAATATCAGAGAGAGCAAAAAAACACATTCTCCATTGTCTGCCGGAAGTTAACAGTGAAATGGACTGATTTAGCAGGTGGGAGACGAGTGGCTAAACAAAGCAAAATCAAATGAGACCAGGGTTTCGCACAAAAACCCCCCGAAAGAGAGGCAAGGGAGATGGAGGGAAAGCGCAGATCTCACTGTGTGCTGCAGCTGATTTATCTACCCTTGTCTAACCCAGATGAGCCCAGACATAAATAAGAAAGGGGAGAGAAAGCCCTGTATTGAACACAATCAAGTGGATCCTTTTGCACTTTCTCCCTTGTCTATTTGGCATGTGTCAGTAGATTCTTGGGTAAAGTAAAGGCATTCTCTTATGGCTTGGACCCAATACGGTCCTGAAATGAAGCAACGGCTTGTACACTGCATGTACAGCACGTCAAAAACCGCAACTCTGCTGCTAGCAGCGTTTCAGTGACGACTGGCCAATTAAGATACTATATATCTATGCTAGCCAGCTCCGAAGAAACGCGCGGACACATGCGCACACGGCCCGTCTACACACAAGCAACACTCTCCCAGGCTGATGGATGTGAGCTCACAGCTTGCCTGTCCGAAACACTGACCTGTCCCTGATCAAAGAAATAGATCATGGAGCCCAGTGACTCAGTCACTGCAACCACGCACTGTCCTGATGTACAACAGCAAAGGGCCGCTTCTGTCTTCACAAGCATTAACAATCCCCACCTCTTGTTGACCGCCTATTCTCATGGGTCCTCTTCACAACTGAACAAGGATATTAGCATTTCCCCGGTCAACAATAACCATAAAAAAATGAAAATTATAATTGTCTTTTTCCAATCCTGTTTTGCAATTAGTTCGGTTTTTGTTTACAATGTTGCAGTTATTGTTTGGTTTTTATGAAATGTTTACAGGTAGGCACAGTATATGAGAAGGAAGAGACCAATTCACAGCACTATATTTGTTAGCTTTCAGGCTATTTAAGAGATGAACAGGGCTGTCAGTTTGTAATTATAAGCTCAAGGCATGGTTAGAAACCTGAAAATGCCATTGATTTTTGCATGCATGTCCACAAAGCAAGAACATTAATGATGGTCTACTGTAATAGTGACACGTCTTTAGGCATCCATCATATACACACTTCAAACACCCAGCCACACATACATGCACGAGAGCAGGCATGCACACACTCACACACACACACACACACGCACTCAGTGTTTATACATATTTTAACCAAGCAGTTAAATATTGGTCATTTGTAATCAAACAGGCTCTTTTTTGTATAACACTGAACTCATAGGTTTTTTCATGGATTAAACTTTTCCCTGCCATAATTCAATCATTTTAAATGCATGTGGGGATTAAAATATAGGCCTGGATGTATAATCAAACATCTTTCTAAAGCAAATTACATTTGCATTATAAATATGCTAAAATCAGTATGTACAGAAAATTGGTTTTAGGATGCATCTGCACTGATTTCAGCAAATTATATTTCTGTCAGTTAGCGGAATAATTTTAAAAAGGAACCACTCCTACATACCAGATGCAAACCTTTTGCAAATGTCATTTTGAAATGTTATCATCGACATTTAACAGAATTTCTACAATTTCGTCAAGTATTTTCATGAGGTAGCAATGCTTTCTTCTTTTTTTTTGGAATCTGGGCGGCATCATCCATGACAGATGTGTGGGGCCTGAAACTCGACAATTCAATGGTGAAATATCCACAGTGTTGACTGTTGGTGTTCTAGAAAGTTCAGCTGGCACGCAAGTTGAAAAGATACCAGTACTCCACAACAGACATGCCTCAGGCCAAGTTCTGTCTTTTCAGCATTACTAATGAAACTCTTTGTTTTGCCCATACAGAACTACTCTGTGCACACTCTTACAGTAGATTTAGGCTGATGGTTGGCTATAAACACCTCCGGAGATTAAATATGGACAAAGGTTTCCATCTTCCACTCTCTGCCCTCACTGTTTTTCTGTTGCCCTAACAACAGATCTGTGGTGATGCTGGGTCCCTCCTCTGCTGGGTCACACCAGTACTTTAGCTTTGATAGTCATCCTGATAGCCTGGGTGATCCAGGTAACCCGGGTTTAAAGACGAAGCTGACAAGCCATACACACAAATATTACACAAAACTCACAGTTGTTTTTTCTATTTAAGTCGCACTATGAACTGAAAAACCACTTTATGGTTGACTTTCATTTTTCACACTGAGTGCATTCAAGAACAAGTACGCTGTCACCCAAATGGGACTACAACCACTCAGTCTGTGGCGAAGAGATAATGTGAAAACCTTTAACAGCGGTATTGTATACGCACAGCACTGACTGCACATAAAAAGGAAACTCACAAGGGTAATGTCTAATAACAATCCACCTAAAGCACCATAATCTTCAGGTGGCAGACAGAGGGAAATTCTTATTGTTTGGAACGAGATCTACAATAAGAAAGCATACAACGTTTGGTAGAGTTTGTCTGTGTGTAATGGAAAAAAAAGTTGAAAAGGTAAGTGTTGATTTATTGTTTAAGAGAACAACAGCAAGCACCTGGAATAAAAGCTTTACATTTTGGCAATAACATGTAGCATCTGTAGATAATGTTTTCACTAGTTTTCCACGATGAAATTCTGATGGCTGCTCCTATTTGATAATAGTAGCACGTAAACGACTGCTAAAGACCCCTGCTAAACAGTCAAAGTACTATTCCCTATTCATAAAAATGGTAGACCACGTCCCTTCATAAAATCTAACAGCATGCACAAACTCTGTATATATTGACTTACTTTACAATCAATTTGGGAGAACGGGATAAACGGGAGATTAATGCTAAAAATCATGCTAAAAATACTAATCTCCACACACATACAGTAGAAATCCTGCAGGCTGTAAGATATTTTATTTGTTGTAGATGTCACTGAATAAAAATCTGCTGCAATGTATTTGGAATGCGTTAGTAGCAAGAAAACAGAAAACATGCAGAATAGACAAACACAGACACACACACATATATGTGTACGTATATACACATTTTTACAATACATTCATATACCATGCCCTTATTGGTTCATACGTTCCACTGCTTTTTTGTACTGTGAATCTCACAGTGCTTCCTTCAAGCACACAGACAGCGCACACATACAATATCTGACAAAATCCCCAAAGCCTTTGTATCACTTACAGTCTAAAAAAAGATGCTCAGGAGAGCAGGAGCCCAACGTGAGCACCTTCATCTGAGAGAGACAAGCCCCTTCACTTCTCCCCAGCATTCTCAAAACAAGTTTACACGGTTCCGCTTTGCTGCTTCTAAATCACACACACCAGTATTAGAGCCCAACTCCCCGCTGTTGCCATTCGCACCGCACTGGCAAAAATACGGTCGAGAAAAACAAGATCCAAACTGAACCCTCAACCACTGCACGCACAACTGCAAAAGGTGACTAGCCGGCACTGCTGTGTGATGTAACTTTTCTTTGCGTAAATAAAAGACATTGAATGTAAAACAAAGTTATGCAGACAAACCTCTCATCGTGTCTGTTTATTTTACTTCAATATGCCTCTCAAATTAAGATTCTATTACACAATAATATGATTTTCACCTTCCTCAAACAATAGATGTTTACATTGCTTCCACATTACTCAGTCAAGTGCAGGCATAAAAACATTTCCTCTGTGACTTAGGGAATGCATGTGTCTGAGTGTGTATGCGCTCACGCATGTGTGTATACGTCCATGTGTTTGTATGTGTATTTGTATGCGTGTTTGTGCATGTGCTCGCACATGTGTCTTTTAGTGTGTGTGCTCGTGCCTGTGTGTCTGTGTATGTGTGTGTGTGTGTGCTTGCGCCTGTCTGTGTGCATGTGCTTGCCCGCGTGTGTGTGTGTGTGTGTGTTTAGCCTCATGTTTTACAGATAATTTATGCTCTTTAAGAGGAGAGCTGAATGTTGTTAGTCCGTATCCATTGCCAATGTTATTAGCGGGTGACAAGTGCAAGGAAGCAGGTGTGCCTTGTATTGCCTGTCCCTTATTACAGCAGAAGTGCACTCCAGAGGAACTACAAGCGTATTTGCTGAATATGTCCACTGTCCTTACTTCCCTGGGAAAGATGTGCTATCAGACTACACTCTCAGTGATAGAAAGGAAGTAATAATATTACTGTCTCTACCAAAATGTATATCAAAAGTCACAAAATTTGAATATTAGCCTGTACCGTATATATTGGAGAAAAGGCAAATGAATGCCTATGGGAAGTGAGAAACATAAATCATGGTATAAAATTCCCAGAAATTATTTAACATTTGAAACATGACACACATCTTATTTCCGGAGTGATTTATCAATTCTTATGACATGCAGATGGAAGTAGCAACATTTGAAATATAGTACACAGCACTACAATATTTGATTCTGAGTAATCTATTGTTTATGGTACACAGCTTTTTTTTACAATTACTTGCATTCAAAATATTTTTTTTTTTAATTACGACCAACAGAAAACAGTTGTAGAAAGGTAGGTACGCTTGCGACATATTAAAAAGGCTTTCATAAAAAGGAATTCTCAGATAACAGAATAGGTAAAAATATTTTGTTGTTTGGTTAAGTAGTGTTTAACGACTCTGTCTGTACCCTACAGGCAATAGGCATTAGTATACAAGTAAAAACATGAATGAACAAACAAAATCATTAATGAGTAAAATCTTTCTCAACAACTCCACCATTTAAAAAAAGTAGAGCAATTTGGCTATGACTCCCAGGGGTCTGTCTCAAAGTGTGACATTACTTAATGGGTGAAACATTTTCATTTCATCCAAAAACAGTTTGTCTGTGAATGTCGCACATCTCTTGTGACCTTGCACATCTATTTCAGCAATGTTTTACCCCAGTAAAACAAGCAGGTAAATTGTACAGCGCTTATACGTCCCTCTCACACGAGTACAGCACGTGTTCCCGCTCACGAAGCATGGACAGAACACTAAATATGTCAAACAGTGCGCTCTGAATAAGTGCATAAACACCGATGACCATTTACACTATGTGTTGATGGACACATTCCTATAGTTTGCGTGCGTGCGCATGCGTGCGTGTGTGTGAGAGTGTGTGCGTATTAGTGTTAGTGTTACGCGTGTGAATGTTTATGAGTGCCTGTCATGTGTGTGCGGTCTGTCTGTGTGCCGTGTCAGGCTGGTGAGAAATGTGAAAGTACTCACAGCTGTGCTCTGTGTCCATTCAGTCCCACGCAGTGTCAGAGCTTCATGCTTTCAGCTGCTATCCCCGGGCTGGGCAGTGAAGGGGCTTTCCGATTCTTCTGCTAAAGGTGTTGGAGGGAGGGGGGGACGGTGAGAGAGAGGGGGAGAGAGAGGGAGAGGGAGGGAGGGAGAGTGAGAGAGAGACAGAGAGAGAGAATGAGAGAGAGGGGGGGGGGAGAGAGAGATGGGATGGGTTACGATGCGATTTGCCTGCCAGTCCGGGAGAGGAAGCTTTGGCTTCAGTAGTGTCGGCTTTGCCTGCTGTGAGTGCGTTTGCACATAGCTTGAGCCAGCACTGTCAGGCACACGCGTCTACAGCACACACAAAAATACTCACACTTACGCTTACTTGCTTGCTTAGCTCACACTCTGAAAATACATCAGAGAGAGAGAGAGAGGGAGAGAGAGAGAGAGAGAGAGAGGGAGAGAGAGAGGGAGAGAGAAGGGGGGAGAAAGGGAGAGTGATAGCATGAGAGAAAGGGAGAGGGAGAGAGGTCTGCTGACAGTTTCAAGCGAATGCTCCTCCTTGGCTCTAACCACTACACAGGCTGACAGGTACTGAACCAGAGGGTAAGAGGTGAAAATCCCCCCACCACACACACACACACACACATACACACTCACACTTCTCTGCTGTTCTCATGTAGCGTACACATACAAATGCTTATCTATTGTTTCAGTCTTTTCCCTCTTACACGCAGATAAACACACACACATACACACGCATGCACACCCACACACACACACACACACACACAGACATCCCCCCTTCCCAATTACCATGACCCTCCCAGCAGAGAAATCAGTGTTGTCAGGACTCTGAAGAGGCTCAAAGCTGTCTCCTGCCTTATCGCATCTTGTTTAACTGCGCTGTAATCAGAAAACACAGCTGAGCTCGATTAATACCAGTAGAACAGGGAGGCAGGGGGCCTGGGACATGCGGCTATCATCATAGCAGAGACAGCCGCTTCTCCCTGGATGCAGCACTACATTTAGCACGATCTGATTCCCATTATCAGCACTGTGGTCCAGACTGTTTGTGTGAGGAAGTCCCATATAATGGAGCCACACAATGCACACACTGGAGGAACAACATGCTATGGGGTGTTTTCATTGTCCTCCTGTCTTTAAGGGTTGAGTTAAAAATTTTCAACAAATTGGGTTAACGCATTTGTGGTTAAGCGGTGCACATAATACATTTTTAATATGTATTCGTTCGTATTAATTCATCGTGATTCAGATTAATCACTTCAGTGGTATATTGTGATTACACAGTTTTGGGAATGCGCCACATATTGCTGTGTTTTGTTGTGTTACGCTAATGGCTTCACGAGTCATGGTAAATTTAACAGACGAGCGAGATTTTCTTCTCCGAAAACATTTTTTTTGCTCAGCGCCCTGATAAATGTCTGAATCAACATTATCTTTCTTAAACACCCAGGGCTGCTCGCTCCAGTAAAAACCCAGATCTGGTCTGCAGTCCAAGGCAGTCCCAGAACTGCTATTCTCTGCCCTCTGCCATGAAAGACTGCACTCCACCGAATTCAATTATAAGAGAAATTAGCAATTAGATCGCTGTTATGATCTTATAACAATGATCTAATCTGTAATTCGTTAGCTGATGTTCCCTGGGGGTCTCTCTTGATGAAGTGTCTCTGAGACTCCTTGGTGTTCACCTCCTCGAGCCTGTCGTTAAACACTCCATCACCCCCGTTTGCCTCCTGCACCGTCTCCGCCACCCAGACACCTCCCTTCCTCCACCTGGCCGAACGGGCTACGGTACACCGTAGACGCACTTTTCATACGCGTGAGGTTTTTTCCCAGGACGTGCGGACAGACGATGAAGTACTCACAACTCTCGCGGGACCCGGTTGCCACTTTTCCTTCCTTAATTAAATTCCATCTCATTAGCGAAGGCAGGGAGGGAGTGACGCACCTACGAACTGACTGGGGGGGGCAGTCTGAGACCCCCCTTCCAGCAGAGGGAGCTCTGACTCAAACCCCGTCCCCCCTTCGGTCGGGGGAAACGACCTTCAGACCAGCCGCTGACGGAATGGAAGCGACGCGTCACGACAGAACTAAAGCGTTCCGCGCCGCGGTTGCACTATCCTGAGCGCTGGGCTCGCCGCTAGGGAACGCGCGCAGTCCTCCGGCAGGTCGACTGACGTGTAATAAAATGAGCACTGCGTTTTTACAATAGCGATAAGCTCGGATAGATAAAAGCCTTTTTTTTTCAGAGTTTCCAGAGTCAGATACTGTTTACTCAGTGTCTGTATCTGCTGGCTGCTAATAGGCCTGTTACCTGGCAACATTTTCTACATTAGAGAATATTAGCACAAGTGCCATATATTAGTTCAGGTTCAGTTAAAGCCCCTTGCACGCACACACACAAATTCACATCAATTCAGGACCCCAACCAAACCCCCCCACCACACACCCATACGCGCAAATATGTACATATATACACACAGACACACACACATACACACACACGCACGCGCACACACACCCAGACAAACACACACACACAAATACACAGATACACACACACACACATACACACACGCACGCACACACACCCACACAAACACACACACACACACACACACACACAAACCCAGAGACGCACACACACAGTGCTGATTGCTCTGCTCTGTTCATTTAGCACATCTGAGGTGGAGATCTCCAGTGGTCACCTATCACAGTCAGTTAGCACCCCGGGTCTGAAGTGAGATGCGTTGCCCCACCTGACTGCTCCCGTTGCCGAGCGTGTGTGACGAGCGTGGTAGTGCGGTCACCCCGGGGTTCAGCGCAGGTGCTGAGCTCTTCCATTAGCACGTCCTCACAGGTGCCCAGGCTACGGAGGAATTTCTGCTACATTTCACCGCGGAAACAACAATAACAGGAATAATAAAGCGACGGATCTTCTCTGCTTTCTAATTGGATTGTGCGGCACAGCTTCCAGACTGAGGGTCATGGGATTTTGTGGGTGGCATCTGTAAATAGCTAATCATTTCCCCAGGCACTTTCTTCACTTCAAAAAAGTCTTTCTCTCGAATTTGTAAATAACAGAATGATAACCAGGGATAGTTACAATAACTGCCAGCGACAATGAAAGCAGAAATAAATAATGAACAGAATATTACTGCACAGATAAAGGAGCCTTTTTATGTGCAGGCTTTCCCTCTGTCATGCTGAAATCATCTCCAGCCAAATGTAATAAAGACATCATTAAAGCTTGGAGATAGACTCGCGGGCTGGAGGAAGCGGGCTGGATCGGCGCTTAGCGAGGTTAACCTGTGGTCGGAAGCCGCTCGCCTCAGGTTGACTTGAAACGCAATTAGAGAGGGAGAAATCTCCTGGCCCGCGACGCTTTCAGATCGCGTCAGGCGTCCGGTCACCTCGGCGTGACGCCGGGGCCCCTCCGCGGCAGAGAGGCTGTCACAAACGCTTCCGCTCACCGCGCCGACACGCGCCGCCCAACGACAGGACGGCGGGTCGCCGAGAGGTGTGCGGCCGGGGGGTTAGGCGGAGATCCCCACCGCTGCAGCCTGGCGTGTGCAGGGGGCTGCCTGGCCTGTGTGTGCCACACCTGACCCACCGTTTGGGAACGGCGGTAGCAGGGCGCGGTGGATTCAGGGCCCACCGGGCACTCCTTCACCACACGCTGCTACTTCGTAGAAAGCATTGATATCATTGACTATCAGAAAAGATACTTTTCACAAAGATATCAATACTTTCTACAATATGTAGCTGGCCCCTTTTCACCCTTTCCAGTGATGTCATATTTATCCATTAGGCTGTGTCAGATTCTCTGCCACTGAGCACGCTCTCAGAGCCCGAGGCAAATGAGCCCGGCAGGACGCTCCTTCTCATCCTTTCTTTTCACTCGACGCCACTCGCCCAAGCCTCAGATTACACTGCGGCACCGTGCAGGCAATCACCGCAATTCAGCTTAAACAAATCAAATGCTTTCCTCTGGCATCGCCACTTGAGTTCACATTGCCCAGAAACGGAGAAAACCCCCAGTGCAGGTTGTTTATCCCTGCTTTGAACAAAAGTGGCAACAGACCTAGAGGCATTCACCAAAGGAATGACTGCAGGGCCTGGTTTTTTTTCCCCTGCTTCCTTCTTTTTCCAAAAATTGATTTGTCTAAACACTTCCAGACACCGGCAAAATGCTTTCAAGCTGCCACGTCCAGCAAGCAGGTGTGATAGTCCAACATGCTTTACTTGGGGAATTAGCTATAAATGTGCTTTTAGCAGCCTGGCTGACTGTGGTCAGGGATGCAGGGTTTAGATCTCATACACCAATGCAGGTTCTTTCTCCTCTGGATCTGTAGAGAAAGGTAAGGTATGTCGACAGAGTGACCATTTCAATGCCTGCCTTTGGATCTGTGTTTCAGGCATCTAATTACCTGATCACTGAGTACACACACACACACACACACACACGCATACATGCACACTGTTACTGCAATTGGGAGCACTTGCAATTGGGAGCTATGACCTGGTAGTCCACCCACTAGGCACCACTGAAGTAACACCAGAATGAATAGCACAGAGACGCACGCACACACACACAGACACACACAGACACACAAACATACACACTTCGCTCTGGATCAATTGCTATCAAATACAGGCTGGCAAGGACACACATTGTTGGCTGAAAAAACAAGACATGAAATAAAAAAATACCTTTTACTGCTAGTCTAAAGGAGTGTTGCTCCCCAAAACTAGTGGCTAATTATTTGTTGATTCACTGAACACTTTTGCTACATTTATTCACCAAAAGGAACAACGCATCAATGAAAGCTAAAGCATTTATTTTTAATTTAATTTTTTTATTTATCCTTTAATTTACCAGGTGGTCTCATTGAGATTGCCAAGGATGTCTGTATCAGCTCCAGCTCAATAAACATAACAAACATTTCCAGGGAAATCCCAGGCCATTGAAGCATAATGAATTGTTAGCCAATTGTTCAATGTGGCATCTGATAACACTGTCAACATTTCAAATCCTCTATTTTTAATCAAAAATCACATTTATTTACCAAAAGAAGCAAAGCATCAACGAAAGCTGCTTAAAATATAAATATTTTTTTATCCATATTTTATTAGGGGGTCTTTGTGAGACGAATGGAAAAACAAATAAAGGAAAAGAAAATACATGTACATATATGAATAATAACAAAGCTAAATAGAAATTTAAACAAATAATAGAAAAAAGGAGGAATGCATAATTTTACTATACTGCATGCATGTCCCAGGGGACACCAAATCTTGTGATGTGACTACTAGAATGGCAACAGGAGTCACTTGATTTGTATTTATCCAAAGAAACTATTTCTATTTCAAACAAGTTCAAACTTAATAATATGTTAAATTGACAACCAATGTGTATCTGAAAATGTGTGGACCAAATTAATTGCAGAATAAGTAGTGTCTTCCATTTGCATCCAATGAATTTCAGGACCTCAACAAATTATATATACCGTAGACTCCACAAGTATTGGCATCCCTGACTAGCAATGCATACAAAATAAACAATATGTTTAGTGAAAATGCTGAACATTCTGAAAAATACTGAACTTTATGAATGTTTCAATGGAACCAACCAAAATAAGGCATTTGTTTAATAAAAAATATATTTCTCCAAAATCAGGGGTCCGTAATTATTGGCACCCCTGGTTTAGTACTTTTATAACTAGGATAGTGGCAAGGATAACAGCATGTAGTCTGTTCTTGTAAGTCTTGACAAGTTTAAGGAACACATTTGGAAAGACCATTCCTCTATACAGATCACTGCAAGATTTTTGGGGTTTGCGCTTATCAGCTGCCCTCTTCAGTTCTGCCCACAGGTCTTCCATTGGATTGAGGTGTGGCGCCTGAGATAGCCACTGCAGCACATAGATTTTGTTGTAACAGAACCATTTCTGGGTGGATTTTGAGGTATGCTTTGGGTCATTGTCTTTCTGGAAAGTCCACCTACAGCCAAGTCTCAGCCTTATGGTAGAGCCAACCAGATTGTCAGCCAAAATTGCCTGATACTTGGTGGAATCCATTATACCATTGATTTTAACCAGAGCCCCTGGACCTCTGGAATTAAAGCATGACATGAAACATTTGATTGCCTCCAGATAGGCACCCTATAGCACTGGTTATTGTTTTAGGTTATACTATAGGTTTATGGTTCATTTCAAAGGACTGTTATGGATGTAGTTGAGGTATTCTGGTTTGGGAGTGTTATTAGCCAGATCGAGCATGATTGTTCATATTAATCAAGTGACTACACTCAAATTTTGTGAGACAATCTGTATAAGAGCATCTGCTAAAGGAAGGTATTGTAATGTAATAAAACATTTTAATAAGCTTTGCACTTCATGTGGATGTTCAGTTATGAATGTGTATTGTGGCCTACGCTAGTCATCTGGTTTCATTTTCATTTTACAGTAGTAATATTAAATAAAATTTGGAAGGTGAAGAAGCAAAAGTACAGTGAAGTGAAACCACAAGCAGGCTGGGTTTGTTCAAAAACCAGAGTCAACCTTGGAATTGTTTTTCCTTGCTGGCAACAGCGATCGAAAAATAAACGGTAAAATAGATGAAATATAGAAATGGAGGTAAGTGGGCAGGCTTCAGAATAGAGAAAGACATGTTGATTGTAAACACGGGACCGCAGGGTAAAAAATGCAAAGGGCCCAGCTTGCAGCAACTGAAGTAATGTTGATAGGATTGCATACATGTGAGATAAGGTTCAAAGCAGGGTCTTGTTTTTGTTAGCAGCATAGGTTACAAGGTGGCCGGAGACATCTTCTCTGCTCTCTGGCTGGCCTTCCCCGCTGTGCAGTAGTTAGCTGTAGGGAGTGTGCATGACATCTTCCATCGGATCCTCCATCTGTGATCCCGCTGAGAACGCACAGCATTTAACATATGAGGCTTTTTATCCTAATTCACAGCGAAATGCCTCAGCAATGAAGGCCTGATTATACCAGGAGAACAAGAGCTAATTAAATTTACTCTGATCACTGAAGAGTAAATTATTTAGTATCAGAGACTGAACTCCCTGCCTCAGATCCTGAACTAAAGCTCTCAGTGCTCCCTGCTTTTATTTCCTTTTTAATGACATTTTACTGCTATTTTCTCTTTCTATAAAAGCAGCGGGCCACAGTTTAAGAAAGGCACCTCTGCATTTCAGCTGTGACTGCAATAAAATGACCACCCTCAGATTAAATGTCTGCACTGAATAAAGTATTACTCTTAAAAACCATTTATCAGAAATATGACAAGTGAGAAGAAGTATTGCAAAGTATTTTTTGAATGTGGAATTGCTTTGTCGTATTTTCTCATTCAATTTCAAAAAGGCACACCATTGTACATTATCTGTAAATGTTCTAAATCCATACACTTTTTGTGAAACATACGTATGCAACGCATTGATGTATGAAACAGACATACGTATATACTGGAAGACATTTTGGCTCAGGTTTTTAAAGATGTTTTGTGTGTTATACTGAAAAGAGGTTTCCACTTTCCATACTTGGTTTGTTTCTTTATTTTGATCCCCTTGTTCCAGATGATTTGACCTGCCAAGTGACACAGCTCTATTTGAGCAATACATTGCATTTGATTGACCAAATCAATTATGGGATTACACTTGTTAGGGTGAGTGACCTGAAAAGAAATAAACCTTTCCTTGCAACTTAAAATGTATGGTATTTTGTATGGAATAAAATTGCTTCACAATAATGTCTAATTGCATGACAACATAAACAAATTCACAAATGATGGAAGAAGCATGTTAAGTAGCTATAATCATCATTTTATTCAAAGGATTAACAAAAGCCCCTGTTTGACCTGGCTGATGTACAGCAAATCTTACATGTACTATACTATAAATATGCTGCACTAGTAAATGCCACACTGATGAGCCATTTGATTATTCGAGCAAGCAATAAATGCGTATGTGCGTGAGCCTGTCAATCAAGTGATGAATTGATTGATTGGGAATTGCTGGATGTCATATGAATACTCTTTTCATCATGTCATTATACAGCTTAAAAGTGGGTTGTCACTTTGTGCAGCACACCTTCTGGGGACACCAGGGTGAAGCATATCCTTTGAATGACTTGTTTTATAAGTGAAATTAATGGGTGGCTGTTAATTTGCCAGAGACCATTCTGCTCAATTGGACAAACCTGAGGATTGTAACAAAGCCTTATCTGAATGTCAAAAGCTTCTTGTCACACCCATCCCGCTCAAAATTGTGTTTTGTGTCGACTGTACATATAATTGCACATATTCACGCACACACACACGGCTTTACACTTGAAGTTTACACTACACTTGGAGATGTGACATCTCGGTGCAATCCCCTCAACAACCGATGGTTTATGGCTTTTATATTTGGAGGAGATGAAACACCCTTTGAGCGTAATTTAGTGTCTCTCTGCTTTATGTGGTGTAACCAGTCAAATATTAAAGTAAGCGTCTCTCTTCTACTTTCTGGCTGATGTCTACAAGGCAGCAAGAGAGGAAAATAAAGGCAGTCAATATCAAGTGTAACAAGTTTGAATAAAACACTCAATGTTTTGCACAGTATTTAATTAATTTGTGTGTGAGCTTCTTGCCTTCTGCTGAAAAAAACTTTTATAGTTAGTACCAGTTGTTAAATTTGTGTTGAGATGTTGATCATAATAGAACTTTCATTTTATAATTGTTTCATTTACTTAGCCAAACACAGGTTTTGATGTTCTACAAAGAAATAATTAGCAATCTACAACCCATAAATACTTTTGTCCAGTCCAGGGAAGCAAAAAAATAATCAAACCACGTTGACAAACGTAGCTTTCAAAGTTTTGTCATAGTGTCTGAGAGCCTTATTAAACGCAAAACTAGACAGTGATGGCTAAATGCTAGATGGGCTGTAATACATACCCTGCCTTTCAAAACGGAACATCAGTTTCATCAGTAACTGTGAAGAGACGACTCTGGGATTCTGGTCTTAAAGGCAGTCATAAGAAAAGGGCAAAAGAACACAGCGATTGGACAGAATAAGGCCAATAAAGCCTGGAAGGCCAGCATCCCGAAGTCGTCTGATCACTGTTGTTGCTGAAACTGATGTTTGGCAGGTATACTGTTCAATGAAGCTGCCAGCTGAGGACCTGTGATGCATCTGTTTCTCAAACCAGAGACTCCGATGTACTTGTCCTCCTGTACAGTTGTGCATCTGGGCCTTATATTTCTCTTTCTGTCCTGGTTAGATCCCCTTTGCTCTTTTCTCAAGACATTAGTGCACACCTTTGTATGAATTTCTTGACACTCACACATGGACTAGCTTTCATCTATCAAAACAACAATTGCCTGGTGAGTTTCTAGAGAAAGCTGTTTCTTTTTGGCCATTTTTAATCACTAAATTTGAACTTTAGAAATGCCAGTGTAGGAACAGAAAGATATTTTTTGCTTCATTGAACAGCCCAACTGTTTTCAGCTACACTTAACATAATGGGAGTGATTTTTCTAGTATCAAATAAGTAATAATGCTAACATGCTGAAGAATTAGGTAACACATGTATTGTTACAGTAGTTCTAGAGTAATGGCTGCAGAAAATTAGATTTGAAATCGTATGAAAATATTGAATTATATTTCAAACAGTAATAGTGATCTGTAACATTATCGGCTGTATTGCTTTATTAATTTAATGCTACCATAGTGAATAAAAGTATAATTTTATTTAAAAAACATAATTTCTCAGTCATTCCAAACTCTTGATCAGTAGTGTATACAAACTAAATAATTTTGTAGCCTACTTCTAAAGATGTTAGTACTGTGTTTCCCTTACTAAAAGACATAGCGAATGTATTGCATGTTCAGATCAATAAAGATGTTATGATTGGACTAGCCAAATCAATCACCTGATTTAAATTCAATTGAGCAAGCATTTCACTCGAACACCACAAAACGTCAATCAACGGAAAGATGCTGCAGACATTTCCAAAGAAGATATCAAATGATTGGTGATGCTGTTAGATATCAAAGGTCATCTACTTGATGCCATTATTCAAGGGCTATGCAACCAATTAGACTCTATTGCTTTTTAGCTCATCCATTCACTTATATTAGCAAAGCTGAAATATAAAACCCACCATTTCAGTAAAATGGTAAAACATGTAAATACCATGAAACAAAAGCTGAATTTGTGTCTCATATTCATCCTTTGTCTCACGTATACAGCAAAATTACCATATCAATCCACCACCATCCCCATACTTTTTGAGGACACTGTGTGTGTGTCAAGTAACATTTAAAAGCATCTAAAAAATAGAAACACAAAATTCAAAGGGTGATAAATTACTGAATAACAGAAAACCCAAGTGTCTCCTTTCTATTGAGTATGATACAGGGCTGGGGTAGCCACTGACCACAAGGTGCACAGACATGAAATGAATGAAAGCAGAATAAATGGTTAGTTTATGGCTTTTCAACAACCCAAAACCCAATAAACCACAAAACATATATTTACATATAAAAAGGCCAACCTGGCAACCAAAGGAGTAACAAAACCCATCGGTACACAGCAGAGTCCACAATAAATCCCCAAAATCACTCTTCTACCAGGCCTCTTATGCTCAATGATTAGCTAATAGGCCACAGAGTGATTACAATTAATCACGGCAGTGGCCATACCTGTATGAAGAGACGGTGTTTCCCCCTGGTGGACAGCACCTCAGTTTCCCTTCCTGGTGCCATGTGAGGAACACAATCTAGAAAAATAATAACACAATCTGGGCAGATCCGCAATGCACTGGGTGAGCAGCTGATATACATTCCCAAACTATACATGTTATAGAGGAGCCAGCAGCAGAATAGCTATAATTGTATAAATTGTGAAATTAGATAACTCTCACTTCTGCAACTGCTAGATTGTTGCATGTATGCCAAAAAATACTGTTTTCCATACACTCAACCAAAATTCTATATGGCCTGCTGCCCAAATGCAAAGGTAGCGGTGTACATCTTTCACACTTAGTCACTGCTGTATTATTTAAGTGGACCTTCAGTTCAAGTGCTTAAACTGGACAACAGCAACTCCCTAACAGAATAAAGATCTATCAGGTCTGCTCCGATTCTCTCAGTAACATTGATTCTTCAGTATAATTAATGATTCTGCTGCTGTGACACTGGGAAAGATTGAGCCATACCGTTTAATCAGGTACTGTTTAACTTTAATATTAATACCACTCAATATGAATTTGCTGGCAATAGCGGTACTGGTGAAATCCTTCAGAGAACAATTTTTTGAGAGTATTTCATATAAAGGCACGGTTTTTTCCTCACAGGTCTCTTCATAACTCCTGCTCCTGTTTAATATATTTTGGATGTGTATGCCAGTGGCGGCTGGTCTTCATTTACCTGGGTGGGTTGCTGTACACACATGACGCAGGCACCCAGTACTCACCTCCAACCAATATATTTACAAAGGAAAGACAAAGTAGTGTCAATATTAAAATAAATGTTTTTGTACATAGTTAACGACAATCTTAACCTTGGAAGCTTAATAAACGGTAAAGAGTTAATATAACAATGAAAAACAAGAAAATAGTAAACATGTTGTACAAATTAGCTTACTTGATGCCTGATGTTGATAGTACGTAATACAAATGCTTCCACAGAAAAAAGAAATACACTTCATATGACGTCGTCATCTCCCCTTGAAACATTTCACAAGTTTCAGTCTTGGGAGCATGGATTTGTTTCTTGGATGAATGAAAAGATCAATGAAGTAAAATTACCTAAGATGGTGAAAGGCTTTAGAGGGCAGATATGGATGATATTGTAATATACACTCAGTGAGCATTTATTAGCTGTTTATTAGACTTACGTTTTAGACTTATTGGTCTTCTGCTGTTATAGCCTATCCACTTAGAGGTTTGACATGTTGTGTGTTTAAAGATGCTCTTCTGCATACCACTGTCGTAATGCCTGGTTATTTGCGTTTACTGTCACCTTCCTATCAGTTTTAACCAGTCTGGCCCTACAATGCGTTTTAGCCCACAGAACTGCTTTTAGAAATGCTTTTATGCATTTAGTTGCTGCCACATCATTGGCTGATTAAATGTTTGCATTAACAAGCTGGCAACCATGTCTACCTAAAACATTGTTCACTGAGTGTAGTGACGCAACTCAGCTTATCTTTATTGGGAATCAACACAAAAGATAAGAGAACCAGAAAGCCTGCAACTCAAACAGCGGACCCTCTCTTTAAACCAAAGGGATTTCCTTGACAGTGTGAAAAATCGTCTTGAGTAAAAGCTCTCAGAAAAAAGATCTAATATATCAGACAACAAAATATAGATCTATGCAAATAAACTGACAAAGAATGAATAACAATAACAGACTTTCCAGGAACAGCTTAAGCACACGAGTGAAAACACAATGACAAGACGCAAGACCAATTTTTTCATTATGTTACAATAACACAAACTGTGCAACTATCAGCAGGCTACATTACGATCATCCTATCATGTTTACATGTCTATATCAACATGCAATAGCCTACTGGCTAGCTTGCCATCTAGCCCAAAAAATACACACAGCGATGCATCTTAAAAAATAATTGAACGGCTTACTTTATGATAGTTAACATTTATAAATCCAAACTTACCCAGTTTAGAGGGGAGCAGCATTAAAACACAGTTGCATTTCATCAGGTTTTTCTAAAGCCTAAAATAAAAGTATCTCGACCTGCTGATCCCCCCATTTGGTTCCTTGTCAGAAAAAAATGGTATTCAAACAAAGCATGATCACGAGTTGTGGGAAATAAACGTTTTATATTGTATTCGCTATATCCTAAGCTAAGCTACATGTAATGTTAGCAACAACAGCACCCCAAGGATGTTTCTAAAACTAGATCTAATTATAATTAGAGAATAGATACATTCATGTATAAGTTAACTGGTTAAATTGTGACAGCACACAGTAGCTGGCCTTCCTTTTTATAAATCAGTGTATACTATTTAATAAAGTAAGATTAGTAGGTTAGTTAGCCAGTTAAGTTGCCATTACAAAACTATGCTCTATAAGCTAGCGATGAAGGCAGGCAAAGTCCAGCCAATGTCGGATATTAATATGAAATAAATAAAATGACTTACTGTACTTGCTACATCAGTGATGGGGACAAACAGCTCCAGGTTGCTGCTAGTGTTAGAATTGCAGTGGCGCCTGATGCACCCCTATTGAGTGGCCACCACTGGGGCATACCTTTCTTTGACTTATTTTCAATTCTGCCCTTTGCTGCACTTTAAAGTCCTTCACTTCAAAGAAACATTTTTATTTATTTATATATGTTACTACCAAATGGAAGGTAAATACAATAGGATTCATATTATTTCATCATAGCCATTAAAAATAAAAACTGAAATGGGATCAGGTGATTGGATACTCTGGACTGAATATTTCAATATCATTCATGCTATGCTACATTCACATTTTAAGTGGCTTCAGGAGTCCGCTATTAAAGATCACCACAAGAAAAGAAGAAATATGACATCTTCTTACAGAATTAAGAGATAATTATTCTGGAGAAAGCACATTGCTATTTAAGAATTATAACTAGTTATCCATTTTGAGAACTGTGAAATAGCATGTAGAGTGAAGTCCATTAACTGCTCACCAGAGGCTTAATGAACACAAAGTACTTTTTCACCAGTATCTGCATTTGACAGAAAATAACAATAGTGAATTAAATATAGATACAAATATTTTTTCATGAATAATATGTCTGAACACATTATAACAAACTATGTTCTGTTTCAATAGCATGCAGCCATGTGGAAAAAATAAAGGTGCTAAATACACTTTTAAAAAGCAATACATTGCAAAAGGCCTTACATTGTCCTCATCTCCAAAAAAGTGTAAAAAGATCTGCACTGAAGCTTTACAATCCTTCCATTGCTCTGTGACATTTTTTTTTTTTTTTTTTTTTGAGAGGTTTAAGCAAGATACAGTATCAGTACACTTTTTGAAATATAAATAAACAGTTTCCACAACTGAATTTTTATATTCTGCAAATTGCGTGAAAGCACGGAAGTCAAGAGGAAGGCCAGAGAGAAGGAAGAGGAGAAAAAACATTCTTCCTCAGAAATGGTCTCTGACTGGGAAGGAATCGTATTATCTTGTGTAAAGACAAAATAATTATTTCTAAAAGGAGCTGCCTCCCCCACAGTGTCAGAGTTTCTAACCCTCAAAGGGAGTGTGGCTGCCACAGTCAATCTTTTATTCTGGCAGTGCTGGAATGCAGCAGCAACAACAACAGCAACAAATAGAGAGCCACCTTACCATCCAGTCCTTCACAGTGCTGAAACTGTTCACCACGCCTGTAACACAGGCCACAGAGGAGTGTCCCAACTATCTAAAAAAATCCACCAAAGTTCCTTTAGTCTGGGGAATGCAGTCAACCTAAAGCTCCTTCAAAACTTCAAGGAAACAAGACATTTAGTTAGGCAGGGGAAATGACTGAAGACATGACTGCTCTTATAGCAGTAGGTTTTTGGCCAGTGGGGTTATTGGATGTCACGTCCGTGCCATTTTTTCCTCATTCTCTCTTTCGGTGTTCACGTCCTCATGGACCTTGTTTTCTCTTCCTGCCCATTACATGTCTCCACCCTCGACACCTTATATGTACAGTCCCGGCCAAAAGTTTTGTCGCATGAGTGGACAAAAGTGACAATCGCTAATTACCCAACTCTTAATTAGCTAATACAGTTAGGAAACAACACAAATTAATCATAAGTGTCTAAAGTTTATTTAGATACTAGCAAAACAAAAATGTAATAGATGCTTGTAAGATTTATTGCTTGATAATGATGAACAAGCCAGTTTCTACCTGGACAAAAGTCTTGTCGCAAATCAAATTGTAATCAATAAATTTTATCTTTCTCAAAAAATAAATAAAATACCAAATGAAAAATCTGTCTAGTATTTCATCATTAAGAAATGTATATCTTGTATGGGTTCCTTTGGCCTGCAGAACAGTTGCCATCCGGTTTGGCAAAGAGTCGTAGAGCTTGTTGATGAAGTCGTCGGGGATGGCATGAAAGGCCACCTTGCAGGTATCCCAAAGCTCTTCCAAGTTCTTTGGCTTGGTCCTCCAAGCTTCCTCCTTCATTCTTCCCCAGATATGCTCAATAATATTCATATCTGGAGACTGTGCTGGCTATCCCTGAAGGACCTTGATCTTCTTCCCCCTGAGAAACTTCATAGTGGAACCTGAGGTATGGCAAGGAGCTCCAGCCTGTTCAAGAATGTACTGGGAGGCAAGAATCTGTTGATATTTGGCACTGTCAATGTTACCATCCACCTTACAGATCTCCCTGGCACCTCCGTATTGGATGTAACCCCAAATCATAATCTTTCCACCTCCAAATTTGACTGTCTTCTGGGTGAACCGTGGGTCCAGACGGGCCCCAGAGGGTCGTCGACAATATTGGTGGCGCTTGGGATGGAGCTCAACTGACGATTCATCCGAAAAATCAATTTTTGGCAGCTTTTCTGCTGTCCAACCTTCTGTCAGGCTATGGGCCTTGGCGTACGCAACATGGTTTCTTAGCTGTCTCTTGTTTAGCGCTGGTTTCTGGGCAGCAATATGACCATGGAGACTATTGCGAGCAAGAATCCGACATACAGTTCTTGACGAAACAGGTGTTGCTGGTGTCCACTCCTCCTGGAGCTGTGAGGCGGTTGACATGGGGCTGGCTTTTGACCAGCAAGCTGTCGTCTCGAGCAGTTGTCTTGCGTGGTCTGCCCGACCTGGGTCTTTCATGGACGTCGGCAGTCTCTTGGTAGCGCTTGCGAATCCTCACCACCTGCCGTTTAGACACATTGAAGATGTCTGCAACTTCAGCAGGAGACTTGGACTTGAGATTCTTGATGATCAGCACTTTGGTTTCTGGTTTGATCTAGGGCATGTTGACAGAAGCAATGTTGAGCATGAACTTGATGGCTTAAAGTGTCAAATTTCTGCTTTTATAGCTCAAAGTTACCTACAGTTGACTAATTAAGCCCCTTGTTTGTTTCTTCCTTATTCACTGTGGCCTAGAAATTGGAGCTGGCTATTGTGACAAGACTTTTGTCCAGCCAAAACTGGCCTGTTGATCATTATCAAGCTGTAACATTTAGTAACAATTTTGAAACGTCATTTTGCTAGCTTCTAATAAACTTTAGACACTTATGATTAATTTGTGTTGTTTCCTAACTTTATTAGCTATTTAAGAGTTGGGTAATTAGCAATTGTCACTTTTGTCCACTCATGTGACAAAACTTTTGGCCAGGACAGTACTTCCTTTCCGCAATTGCCTTGTTACCTGCTCCTCTGCACCCAGACCTGTTCATCATTTAAATGTATTGGTCTGCGTATTTTAACCCGTCTATTTGCCTTGTTGCATTGTTAGTTGTCTGACACTGTACACTGTGACACTGTGCTTTATGCTTGCCCTCTGTTTTGTTCCAGCCTCCGCTTTCCATCCTGTTTCCTGTCTGTATTCTGTTTGTTTGGATCACCAGTTATTTGACCTCTGCTTGACTGTTTAGATTCTGATTCTTGGATTGCATTTTCTGTACTGTTGCCTACTCTGGACCGCCTTCCGATTACTGGACTTTTGCCTACTCTGGACCGCCTTCCGATTACTGGACTTTTGCCTGTCTCACGATTACGCATTTTATTACCCTAGTTATACCTGTTTGCCTGGATTTTGAACACTGCCTGCCTTGATCTGCCTGTCCGCATTAAAGCCTGCCATTTTCTATTCATCCCTGAGTCTGCACATGGCCGTTCTCTCCGCGATCCTGACAATTGGGGCCATGTTCAAAAGACAAAAAGGCTATCAAACAGAAAACCCATTGGGAATAGTCTTTCTGGTTCACATTTTATTTGCATAAAGCCTTAAGGTCTGTCATGGACATTCAATTACATTTGGTATTGCCTTATTTTCCCACATTGCAAATTATGCTAGTTGTTCACTACTTCCCAATCTATTTAGAGGTCAGTTTTAATCATTTCCTGTAATAAAAAATATTTTTTATTACAACTTGTCTCATTAAATTATGCTTCAGTTAGTGGAAACAAACCTTGAAAATGAATTAGGTTCCGAGTCAGCTACATCATACCATTACACTATAGGCTATATCATATCACCACAGCTGATAAATGTTTGGTTATGAAATTATATTCAATGCTAAAATATGTTGGTGCCCTCTGCTCGAGGGCGCTCAAATATTTTAACCATTTGAATGTAGATTAATTAATCTCAGCTGAGACATGAGTCATGCCTATACATGTAAACGTCTGAAGATTTGCAACTGCAAAATTAAATATTGGAGTTGTTGGACTGTGAAGCATTCTGCTTTCAGTATTGTGGAAATATGTCAAGCTATATTTTTCGATCCCCTTATGTTGTACAAACTCAATTTATCTTAATACAGATAAATGATAGCACAACTATTATTCATTTATTTTTTAGCCTGAACTGTTATGTTTTGCAATTCTGCTAACAAAATAGGGAAATACATAGGCCAGAGGATTTTCCAGCTTTTATGTTACTATATTGACAATGATCCCTTGAGGTTACTCCCTGTAACTTGTGATAAGGAAGACATTAAAACTACTGACAGAACTCTTGCAAGAGCAGCTGCTTGAACCATTAACAAGACCACATTATCATTGCGTAGTAATATGAAAAACACAGAGCTGCATTAAAGGAAAGATGGGGGACTGCTTTGGTAAAGTGCTTGTATAATTTACCAGTCAATGCAAACCAAATTTGTGGTTGATCAGGTAACTTAGCTTCTTGTGGGTATTGATATTTCTATCGGTAGACTCATTTATTTACAAAATGGCATTGACACTGATTTAACATGTCCATGATTCTGTAGTCCTCCCATTTAGCAAAAACATTGTAGGTGCAGGACAGCTACAGTAGCATCCCAGAACATAGGAGCAGCCATCCTGCCTCCAGTAACAGCATCCTGACATCACATCATTTTGAGACAATATGAAGCGTATGTATGATAACTTGAGGTATATACTCAGTGATCACTTTATTAGGTAGAGCTGTACACCAGCTTGTTAATGCAAGTATTTAATTAGCCAATCATGTGGTAGCAACAAAATGCATAAAAGCATGCAGACCAAATAGGGAAGAAATGTGATCTAAGTGACTTTGACCGTAGAGTGATTAGCTGCCATGCAAGGCACCGACCAGCTCATCAGGAGCATTTGGGCATTAGGTGTCTTGCTCAATGGTCAAAGTCACTTTTATTTCCCCATTCTGACATTTGGACTGAACAACAGCTGAACCTCTTGACCATGTCTGCATGCTTTCATGCATTTACATGATTGGTTGATAAAATATAAATTATGTACAGGTCTACCAAATAAATTGCACACTGAGAATAGCTGATTTCTGAAGGAAATCCTAAAAAGGGCTTACCCTTCTATGCTGTATAGTTATGTATGGGGTTTGCCAATAATTTGACAGTATAGTGTAAATGGCATCAAAATAGCTAGCTATTGTGACAAGCCATGAGGCAAATTCACATCAGCTGTCACTGTCATAAACAAGCTTGAAAGTAAAAGAATAATTACTGTGTGACTGACAAGCAGGTGTGTGTGGTGGCAGTATTTGACTTGTACTTCCCCTCTGCTCTCTCCAGCAATACCCTCAGATGATCTCATTTTTCACAGAATTTACATCTTCTAATTAGCCATGAAAGAACACAATTTACAAAGACATATGCTAACATCACAAATATGTAACGACATGTGCGGTGTACACGGTTGTTTTTATACTTAGATTTTCTAGGCTATGAGTCACTCTGAGGAGACTGAAGGGCCTCACAGATCCTTCTGCATACTAAAACTAAGTGAAGCACTTTTAGTCAGGGATGATGTGTCACATACACTGACGAGTCGATGCACTGCTCAAAAGTAGGCATTTCAATCTCAGAACACAGACAGGTGCTCACAACAGATCCTTTCAGGCCAACAAAAACATTTCATCTACCAAGTTTTCAATACAAACTGCATTTCTTTTGTCTAAACTTTATGATTAATACTTATCCTCAAAGTTACAGTAGGTGACTTTTTTCCCCATGTCCTGAAAATGGTCATTTAAGATGAGGATGTTAAAAAACGGCTTCAGTCCCAAACCACACCACCAGTCATTGTAATTAACAACCACATTTTAATTAAACATTGATTACCTGCTAATTAGTCTAATGATTGTCCCCAGATGAGGGGGAACAGGTACGGCAAGTGACAAGCGGAGAAAAATGAAGGATCTGAGGCAAATGGAAATTGTGTTTGAGATCCCCCCAGGGCTGAATGTTTTGTGATTATTTTTTCTATTATAAATGATGCCTTCACCATGCATTTCTCTAATTTATGTTTGTCTGATGGGTCCCGAATGACTGATGCATAGTAGATTGAGTTTATGCACATTTTCATCAATTTTTGGCAATTTTCTGCCACTGGAAAACAGTAAATAAATAAATAAGTCAGAGGCCCACTTACATGCAAATTAATCTATATTGTGATAATAAAGGCATTTATTTGTTGGAGAAAAGCAACTTGGCGGTTACTATTAATGATTCCTAGAACTCCCTTCAGCAAAGAGGTGTTAACAAAGTCAAAGTCTTTATTTTCAACATGCTTCTCTCAGAATGGTCCTCACACTCATCCTCATCCAAAATGACCAGCCTAGGCCAACCTTCTGGTCAAACATGGCTCGCATTTACAAATCAATAACTATATACACCTGCAGAACCGTGCATGTATTCAAATATATATAAATATAAATACATGCGGATATTGGTGCTATTGTATACTGTGAGATAACAAAGTTATGCAGCGGTAGAAAGTATATGTTGCTTTATGTTAGTGCTGTATAGTCACCCTTCTTGAATTTTCCTTAGTTTTACATTTTTTTAAAATTAGAACAGCTCTGGTAACACTGCCACGCACATGCTGTGCTGCTGAAAATGATAGATTAAACGTATCACAAAAGTAATATGATGAATTATGAATACGATTCCCCCCACTCAATTCAGCTTGTTTGCTTTGATTCAGACAGTGCCATTCCTCAGTCACATGTATATTTCATCCCCATGAAAACCACCCTCCAGCACCAACAGTCAGCATAAATATTCAAGCTAGTGTTTCAGCCTTTGTTTCCCACATTTCTAATTCATTACAACTTTTAAAAGGACTACTACTTAAACACTGCGTTATACTTTCAGATGTGGGCCTAAGCCACCCAATTAAAGAGTGCCATGGTATTGGGAATTTATGGACCAACCATCACTGGCAGCAGGTAGAACCACCAAATATGCATGCCCATACTTTTCCCCCACCAAGAAAGAAGACAAGAATGCCCATTGTACATGGTCAATTATTATTTGCAGCTGCAGTAGATGAATTTATAGCATGTAGTGATCCTGCTATTTAGTAAATGTGCTTCACTTGAGAGGAAAACACACACACACCTTTTATATTTGAATTATAGTGAGAAATAAAGAATCAAATGTAGTTTTGACAAGTCAGCTGACAAGACAGCACATTTCTCAATTTGCCAGATACTTACAGACCCATAGCCTCACATTGCCTTAAGTCATTCAAATCCACTTTTGATTAAACAGACAAAACGAACATTTTCTCCACAGAACAGAATCAAGTTTTTGCTTTCAGTATTCCTTTTTATTTCATTATGAGAAAAAATGACCATTTATTATATTATTGTAATTCACACGTTTAGTGTTTTGTATTTTACATCATACTTTCAAGGCAGTTGTGGCAGAAAGGCATACAACTGAAGCACTAGCAAAAACCATGAAGCAGCATCATAAAACATAAATATGAACATACAGTTTAAAACTCATTCCTTTACTGCAAACACTATACATATGAGCTATCCTAAATGACAACCTACAGTAACTACACCATGCTGATATGCACAGCAAGCCCAATAAAGATCTATGCAAGAAACATGTCATATTAGATTTATGAGTTGGTCTTTCCTCCAGCTGCTTTGGTCAAGTCATGTTTTCAAAAATTACCAAATGCGTCATCATAAAAGATGTACTATATTCTCCTGTATCCTATAATTTTGCAATTTAGCTATTTAATTTTTACAAATAATGTCTACCTCATTGCATTTGCTATCATTCTGATTTGGAGGTGTGCTCAAAGTGCAAACAATTCACATGCAAAATTTCCTGAGATTTCAGCTTGAAAATTCCACACAAACAACCGGCATCTCAACAGACTGGGGCAGATGATAAGGACACAGCAACTTTCTGAGTGGTTTTTCTACTTATTTTCTTATCTATTTTTAACATGTTTTGACTCTTCAGAAAAGGTTCTCAAAAATACAGTGCGAGGCTCCATCTTGAAGGTACTGAGTGTACTTTTATTCAGTATTGGGACACATCTATATGCAAGACAGAACAAATGGCAGGGACCAGGAGAAGGGCCGGTCCGTGACTGCAGTCAGGCAGGGGGACACTGAGTACGACTGAGTTATGTACAGTGTCGAGGTTTCGGAGAGCTGAGAGTTTGGCCATTGAATTATTAGGTCAAAGATCATGGCTGGATATTCAGACAGAGCTCCACCATGGTATGATGTGCAAAGATCTGTGTCATTGGGAGGGGGAAATAAAGAACACAGCTGGACAAAATGTTCTACACTCAGGATTTTTAGCAAACCTTTGCGGAGACGGACAGTATAACTTCAAACGGTTTCAATTATCCTCGACACAGTGTAGCACAAGACTACACAAAGCATTCCATAAATATCAGATTTATAACCCTAAGCATATTCTTGCTACTTTTCATTTGCAGTACGTCTTGCATGTGCTGAAGAAGGTGAAGTGCTGAAGTCCCTGTGTAACATTTACTTGCAAGTTCTGCAGAAATATATGATGTAAACAAGCAGGACATCTGTGTTGTTGGCTACCACAGGAGCAGAATATCGTTTGCATAAAAATGTAAACAACATATAATGTAGATTTTCAGATCCCCAATACATGCAGTTTAAGAGTTCAGGTTATCCCCCTAGCTGAACATGCACACAGTTTATGTATTTATGTATGTGCATATTTGTATGTAATTAACAGTTTATTCATCAAATAAAGAGAAACCAATTACCAATAATTTGGTCCAATCCAACAAATGACCACATAAACAATGTATTAAATATGAATTTTGACAATACATGAAAGAACAATATCTAAGAAGTGCAGCAATATGGTCATTTTCTCTCACGCTTAATAATTGCTGAAAAAAATACAAAGATGTTGACAAATCACACAAATGTAGCATTGAAACATGACCTGCTCAACAGGTGACTTCATCAGGCCATTTCTGAGAATCAACACACTAAACGATGAGTTGCTGAAACCACAGGGCCCTAATTAAAATGTTTTACAAAATAATAATCCAGAATAAAGAAGGTTACAAGGGCCACATTATTATTATTATTACTAGTATTCTTCTTCTTATTATTTACAAATTGCATAGTTCCTTTGTGGTAAAGACCTTAATTTAAAATAATGGTTGAATAAAACGGGTTAGTATGTCGATGGAAACACTTTACCAGCACATCTTTTCTGTTCCAGACATACCTAAGGTCTAGTGGGAGGAGGGAGGTAGATGGTGCCTGGTGAATCCTCAGGACACCTCCGTTCGACCCAAAGGAGAGAGATGCCAATTACGTGCGTGTGCACGCATGCGTGTGTGTGTGTGTGCGAGAGATAGAGAGAGAGAGAAAGAGAGCAATGGACAGAGAGAGAAAAAGAAAGAGAGAGAGAGAGAGAAAGCGAGCGAGAGTGGGTTCGGGCGCGAGACACAAATCACGCACAGCCAGCCACACCAAAAGAGCCTCCCTCGCTCCTCAAGAAAGGAAATTGCATCGCATATTGATCTGTGTTCCCTTCAATTTGTTGGTAAGCAGAGTGGAGGGAGAGGAGCGCGCTCGTAATGGACGTGGAGGGGGGAAGTGCCACTGGTCATTGGGAAAAAGACTGTGAGTAACCAGAAGTCAATAAGGCATACAATACAGATTGGACACCCAAGGACCTTTCACTGCGGGATGGGCTCTCTCCTCCGTGCTCAGGGTTCTCAGCACTGACCGCCTGCTGTCTAAAGCCGGTGTTCCCACACACACTACGGAGGTCACACACCTTTCAGTTCACTGCATTCCCTACGCTGACAAAGGCAGAGCGCGCTGCACAACAAAAGAAGCTGAAGCTCAAATCCTCTCAAATTATTCCTAATACATTTCATACAGCATGTCTAAAACAAAGTACACATACTGTAATACAGGCCTTTCAAACATTTCATTTTCTATTAGAGATTCAATGTCAGATTACCTTCTCCTTGGGAAACATTCATCCATTTTTTTCTTTCATTCATTCAAAATGAAATGTACATTGTGAAGGTTAAACACAAGTGAATTAAGACAAGGCAAAAGCCGTTTCTACGCTAATTCCTCACTGGGATCAGTGATGATTATGAGTTTAGTGGTGCGAGGAACAGCATCAAGATGGGCAACGGAAGGATCGATTTCTGTTTTTACTGACTTAATTTAATATGGGCTATTTAAACTGGCAGGGCGGAGAGAAATTAGATTGTGTTTGCTCTTTATGGATTTTTGCCATCTGAAAGCTGCAAGTGCAAAGGGGTATGGTTTACAAGCCTTGACACCATTTAAAAGATCTAGACACGTTGGAGGGTAATCACTGTAAATTACTTTCCATTGATTATTCAATACTTTCAAAGATCATGTTGTTTTCATCCCAACAAAAAAGTCTCAGCACATTATTAATACTTATTATATTGGGAAAGGAGTTTGGTGCTATGCTGAGAAGCAGAGTGCTGTCACATTAACTTAAATTTACATTTTATGCATATATTGAACACTAATCTCTAAGAGATAATAGTAAGTGATATCCTATTCAAATGTTTACGATGGTACACTCAATCAGCATCCGTATCCAAAGGGAATTTGCACAGGCTCGATATATGCCTGGCCTATAGCTAAATACAGTATGATTGTAAACCAATTTAAAGCCATGGGAATATCTTTACAGTCATTGCTCTAGCGGGATAAATATTGCTCTTTATGTCACATCCATACAGAGAATCTTTGTGAAAATAGATAGAAATACAGAAATAAATGTAAGAGTTCCTGAGGTTTAAAATGAAAATACCTGAGTCCATTGCCATGTTTACAGTAGAGAACACTATAGCCAGAGAAAAAGACATTCCTGAGGATAAAGTCTGAAGTGAATGAACTATGTGCATTCCAGAGGTGAATAATAATAGCTCACTATGCAGGAATCCATTTGATGTGTTAGTTTAGACTGGGTAAGAAACAGCACAGAAGAATTTCTCGAGATGCCTTGATTAATCCTGTCAAAGTGTTCCCATGCTCTTTAACAAGACATTGCACACTACTTTAATACATGCCGTTATAAATTACACTAATGCATGTCTTTACATGCACTATAATAAGACCTGGACTATTCTAATCAGTGCAGAAAAACACCCACAGGAAGAAAAAACACATCAGTCCTTACTGAGCCTGGCAAATAATATACATTTTTCTGGCCTGCATCTAACCTACCTATCAATTAGTCAGTCCGGAATAAAATTCTGTCTTTGTCATTCCATCCTGGTAAGGTCTGATTATAAAATACATGTTGTGCTAATTAGTGTAGATGACACATCTGACCACTTCTCCTGTGCAACCATTTATAGTTAGATGGTCCTCCGCACAATCCCACCTCAACTAATCTTAATTCCTCTTTCGGAAGTCTGTCAAAAGCAAAGTTAGCTCAAAACATATTTGTGGAAATCATTTGCAATGTGAACTGTCTCACACATGGCAGGCTAGATTTGAGCAATGGTGAACCTGTGAGCTAACAGCCCTAGCTACAATATAAAGTCACAGAAAGGATAATGAAATAGGACAATAGCCATTTATAATTCATCTGCCTCACTTCTGCCTAATTAGTTATTTCCAGTCCTGTTTTGAGAGGTGAGGGCATGCAAAGACTGGTACAGATATGCAATGGGGAAAATTAACTAGGCGGGAAAAATGATGCTTTTTGTGGTTCACAACTGTGGACATTTCAAGAGATGCCTAGCATAGCCAATCAACAGGAGCATAACTAACTGTAACTAACTCATGGGAAAGTCAGATAACTGTTCACTAACAAAAATAGTAATAACTTGTTATTTAGCTGATACTTTTATCCAAAGTGACTCACAGTTGATTTGACTAAGCAGGGGCCAGTCTCTCCTGGAGCAATGCAGGGTTAAGGGCCTTGCTCAATGGTCCAACAACTGTGCGGATCTGTGGAATTCAGAAGGTTGCGGTCTCCTTTTTGAGAAACACACATCGTTATTAGCTTAGTACACTTGTGGGTTTAAAAACTTATAACCATTTATATATTTACTTATTACCAAGTATTTGCTGGGTAAATACAGTTACGTTTGTAATTATTAGGTAACTATTTTGATTTCAGGGTACAGTATTATGAAACAAAGTCATTACCATTAAAGAAACGTGTTAAGAACTTGTTAAATACATTTTATGGGCTGTTTCATAGTAGTTTCACTATCCAGTGCACATTACAATGAACAAGCTGTATATACAGCTCTATGATCAAAACATCTAGAACAAATTACCTTAATAACTTCAACTATTTATACAAATTATGCAGTTAATATTATCGGCAATTTAACCGAGTGAATCAGTTTATCTTGAAGAAAATAAATATTTGGAATTTGGAAATAAATGTGAGATTTGGGGAGAACAGTGTTTTGGAGCAGCGGGAAAAGATGTTTTTTAGAAATGGCAAATGGTAACATAAATTTTTATTTTAAGGATGGTGAGCAGCTCATGCCCCTCACCCCTTGCTGGAGGAAATAAAGAACACAATTTCAAAGGAAGCGATGTCTACCTTCAGATAAAGGCAACAACTGATAATTAAGGGAAATGAAAGGTTAGCATACAGGTAGTCATTAACAAGGGTTTTGAACTGAATGAGAAAAGTGTTGATTTATGTAGTATGATCATTAGATAAACAGGAATTGATGACAAAAGAGTGGTGTTTTCCAGTGGTGACTTCATAAAGTTCATAATTAAGAGGAGCTGGACCTGAGGACAATAATACAACGCAAAATAGGTTATTTGAATAGAACTGCAAAGGTATTATTGTATAATTGCTGAAAGCATTTGTCTTTTCCTACTGTTAAAAAATTTAAGAATAACTTTGACCTCATTCATTTGTTCCAGAGTTTGCCAATTTGAATTTCTCACAGACTGAGAAAGAGGACCCATCGAGAGTGTGTAAGTACTGTAGATATACAACACGTGTACATAGGCAGTCCATTGAGTCTCCAGCAGTCTTGATTGTGCAGATTGATGTGCTGAGGCTTTTAAAGCTTGTATATTGGTTAAGAGGTCAGGAGAGTAAGCCTGATACAAGAACCTCTAATTTAGCTATTTCAGTCTCGATGCAACAGTGCTAGAAAAAGTCATTCTGCTCACTCCGTCAAAGTACACACTCACTCACAAACTTTCACTCATTCACCCACTCAGCAATCAGTTGTACTCAATGGTTTCTCCTGGAAAAGTTTTCCACAAAACTTTCTTTTCACTTCCCATGCAGTCACCCTACTTGACTTCCTTATTGCAATGCTACCAGTGCGGGAATTCATTCAGTAATGTCAAAGACCAATCCACACAGCTACCCCAAGATCACATTCGCAATTCTGACCATGACTCTAGCATGGACACACAATGCAACAGTCATGGTTATTATTAATGAATTGTCATAAAAAAACTGTCATAGGCAAACATTGGTCTTGAAGATGTGTCACAAAGTGGTTATTGCTAAGAGGGGGAAAAAAAAAACCTCACAGCTATGGCTGTGCTACAGAATAGGCTCTGCACTTGCTTTCATTAATCTGGTGCATCCACCCCCACGAGGCTGCACCGCCAATATATCCCACCTATCCTTCCCTTTTCCGATGAAAAAAACCTACTGAATCCTGCCAACAGCCTTCATAATAGTATATCATATAGGCAGAGTCATTTGTATTCATATTATGTAGATTAGTGTTTGGGAGTCCTTCAAATGCTTCTGTGAAAAACAGAAACCTTACAACAGATACCTCCCTAACCTTACATTAAAGTCCCTGACCCAAATAAATTAAATAGGCTGTGTACATGTAAATATGAAGCATCACTTAGCCGGGCGCTCGCACCCTGTGTCCCCGAGTGAAGGTGATTTTGATTTGCTACCGTTTGTTATTGAGTGCTGTGGCTTTGCAGAAAACACTCCACAAGTCTTTTGCTTACAGCTCGGGACAGGCAGCACATCAATCACTGTCAGAGGAATGGGATTCTCACACCGGACAGATCTGTCAGAGGGAATCTGATGCCGTAAGAGAAACAGAGGTCCTGGGGCCACAAAATATCCTGGCATGTTGGGAGAGGAAGACCCACACTGAAATGAGATGCCCTCTCCCCGGAATGTTCCATTCTTTATCCAAAGTAGTCAAACACCGGCCAATGCAGCGTGTTCACATTCCCTCCTCCGATTATAAATGATGCCATGCCTTTCCATTAACTAATAGCCTTGTACTGCACACGCTGCTACTGAGCTACCAGGTGCCAAGTCCTCTGTTTACATTCTTGGCAAACTACCTTATTACCCCCCCTTCTCCTTTAGTCTCATGCTAAATTCACTGAGTTTCTCTTATGTGTGTTGACAAAGTATTTTTGGATTATTTATTATAATGCCAGGTTCCTGTATCCTAGGGCAATACTAATGGGATTCTCCAAGTTGTCTGATGAATTGAGTCCCAATCTGGGAGGTTGGGTGTGGGAGTGAGTTCTCATTATTTCTCCCTAATTACCAACAAGTGAGCCTGATTCCACTCTCTACGGCCATACACACCACATCATTACAGCCCAGCAAGTCCTCTATGTTCTCCAGAGAGAAGCGAATGAAAAGACTATGAAAGACCTCTGACATAGAGGAAGAGTGACTGGACCAATTAACAGGGTTCTGGCTTTGACCCAGCAGTCTTTGGGTTCTGTTCGTGCTCTGATTTGAACTTCAGACATCCACAGTCGAGTTCAGATGGTCTGTTCTGGGGGCCTGCGCTCTCAGCTCATTTGCATGCCTTTCATGACTCTCGTCTCCAAGCAGTCCTCCTGCTCCTCGCAGGACACTGACCAAACCATTTTTTCCCTCTGGAACGGGGCTCTGTCTGTGGACCGAAAGAAATTCCACAGGTTACATGGTCTAGCTTCACATATACCTACCTGCAGACTTATGATATTTCTTATGATATTCAAGACTTTCAAAGCACTACACATCTAAAGTATCAGACATTATTATCCTGAGCTCCAAACACTTCCATTCAGTGCAGACATTCATTGATCGGCTCTCTCAATAATAACCATTTACAGTGACACATACTGGGAGCAGAGGTGTCCGTGGTCTCCTTGGAGATTGCCGCCTACGGAGAAAGGAGTAACCAGGTGTAAAGCGGAGGTTTAGCTATTGGCATCCTAGAGGGACAACACAGTCAATCTGCTAATGCAGGAGCTGCAAGTTCCCTAATTCCACAAATTACATCTTTCTATGAAATCAGCAGTCAAGGGGGAGTGGAAATAAATCTCCATTACAAACCACCACCAGTGATGTTTAACCATTTGTTCCTTTCAACACCAGACCAGGACATGTTGCTACCTGCATCTTACTGTGTATAAACCAGGTTAGTATCTTTGAAATATCTCCAATGTAGTAGCATTTCCATAATGGACAATGGCTGCTGATTTTGGACAATGGCTGTTGTAATTGTAGGAAATATATATATTTAAATTATATTAAATCTAGAGAAGTATTCCTCCACACATAATCTGCATCTGCCAACCATTGCAATGTTAATCAGTGCCCACCTCAAGTGTAGATCAATAGGCTGGGGGAATGGAGATTGATTGGTGTGACCAATGGCACAGCAAATCACTCCACCCTATCTCTGCAAACAATGTCAGCCCACAAAATGGGGCATTTGTAACCAAGGGAAACTATTTTAATTCGAATCCATGCAAATATACTATATTATATTGATGCGCACGTAAAACCTTTCATGTACAGCGTTATTAGAGATTCAAACTTGAACACTTTACCAGGTGACTTTGGGTAAACTCAAAATGTCTTTGTTTCCAGGATTATAATTCCTGAGCTACAGACAACAAGATCCCTACCCCCAGCTAGAGAGAGCCATTTTGTCTTTCCTTGCCTTCGGGAAGGCACAAGCAGCTGTGATTTGTAGTATTGTGAAAGTCAAATAAACAGCGGCAATGTTCAATGGACTGAGCAGTAAAGTATTAAGAAGTCAAAACTGCTTCAAAATGGAGCTTGTATGAAACAATCTCAGTTTAAGATCTATTATTGGCCAGCCAATTTAAATTTGTTCAGGGTGACAGCTTACTGGGAAATTCTATAAAGAGACATAATGAATTCCATTATTATCAGCAGTGCAAATTCTAAAGAACGTTAACTCTTATTATCAAATCTTTCCTGCGTATTAAGGGCCGAATATTCTTAAATGACAAAATGTGCTGAGAATGACGACTTGAAACAAATACACAGGGATATAAATTGTGACTGAATGGGGAAAATATAACAATATGTAAAATTGGTGCTGGGGAAGTTGATTTACAGCCCATGCTCAGTTGCAAGCAGCCACAGTCTCATACAGTGAATGCATGAAACCTAAACCTTACCACCCAATTAACATATATTTACAGATAATGAAGGCATAGTCGTTTGTTTGGTTTATGGTTGTTATTACAAAAAATGACACTACAGTATGCTACTACCCCAGAGTATTTAAAACTTGCATTTTAGTGTAAAAGTTTCTGTGAATAAAATGCTGAAGTTAGACTTTAAATAAGGTACATTCATCTAGTTTTACATAAAACATATTTTAAAGCAAATCAGTCTTCAGAGAGTGCAGTACATTTGCACCCTGCTGGAACTGAATCAGCAGCATTTTAAGTAAAACATTAATAAAACACCAATGCATTTTATCTTGTTGATAATCAGTGCCGCTGGGAAAACATAACCCTAGTTCCCATGACACAATCTAGCATCTGCCCAAAACCCTGTCTGTCCAAGCATTATCTCTGGAAAACAGGCAATTTATCCAATACAATCCAAACCTTTTAATATCCCCCAAAAGCAGAAAACAGATTATAAATGTTGTGATCAAAACCTGCTCTTTGTTTTCCTTCTCCTATTTTGCAATTCTAAAATAAGACACCAACACAATCTAATTCCGGATACTGCATTACAGCAGTGCAGGCAAGGGTAGGTTATATAATGTAAAACACGTGTCACCAACAGCAGGTGGCGAGTGCCTTTGTCACCTGTGTTTTCTGGACTGCCTGGGTAACCTCTTCAACACTAAGGTTCATTATAAATTAGGGAGTCTCTTTATCAGGAGTCCACATGTTTAATGGTGGATTTCATATTGCTTTAGTAGTGGAGTGGGGCTGCAGTGGTCAGTGAGGAGAGGGACAATGCCCAGCTCACCAGCCAGAGGCAGCCTGTGTTTGCGGTGGGCGAGGTGGTTATCACTTGGCGGTGTTGCAGAGGAGAGTGGCACTGTGATTTTCGCTGACCCCCCCTGACAGCGTACCAGTCCACTGACAGCCCCCATGATTAATAGCACCTTTCAGTCCACGGCCTGTGTAGCTACTTCCTTTTTTTCCCCTTCAACCACTTTGGTACCTCAAGATGAGGAAAAAGTGACAGGCGTGGCAGGAGATAACACGCTGAATCACAACGGGGCTCCATCTCCTCAGGCCACTTGTACACACTAATGCAAACATTCACACAGAAGTATTTTGTTTTATACAGAAATAAACTTATTTATAACTAACTCTAGCTTCTCTCTGCCTCATTGTCCCATTACAATAAAGGGAATGTTGTATATGCATAGTATTTATCATATTTTATTGTGTACTTGTGACATCCCCTTCTGAGTCTGGTTCCTTCCTACATGTCCTCCAGGGAGTTTTTCATTGTCACTGTTGCCGCTGGCTTTCTCTGCAAGGGTTTGGGCCAGGGTAAACTGTGAAGCGTATTGTGTCAGATCCGTTGATCTTACGATACAGGTGTAGCACTTCAGATACTGAAGCATCACACTGGACAATAAACTCACTTTCTGTCAACAAACAAATGCTGCCAACAAAGGGTATTTATCATCTGCAAACTGTGCTCACTCAATGTCCAGTCTCAGCTCCTCAGCTTCCTATACCACAGTATCACTAAAGCTCTTCTGCTATATGGACTCATGTTTCTTCTCACAACCCAAAATAAAAACCATCTCCTGAAAGTCCCCCACAGTCACAAAGATAATAGGTCTTCTCAGTCCAATACTTCTGTGAGGCAGCTGTTAAAAGGAAACTCACTAATATCACCTCTGATCTGTCTTACCCCCTCTTTGACTATTTTGAACTATTACCATCTGGTCTGGTCATAGATCCTGTGTACTGTTCTATAAATGTGCCAAGCTCATTTGTCCCCAATACCATTACCTCAATGGCACCCTGAGTTGATAACCATATTGTACTGCTGATATTTATATTAAAAACAGATCGTTATGGGTGTTTGTCATGTACAGATATACCGGTGCTTCAAGAACGACTGAAAATAAATCACATCTTGAGGATAAATAAAGCTCTAATCTAATCGAGTCTTACAAACCAGGTGATGAGGAAAGTTTATTGAAACAGTTTGAATTGAATTGAATTCAAACACTGCCATGAACTAAAATATGTTAATCCATTATGATTTACAGGCCAAGAGAAAAGCTGAAGCAACCAGTGAATTTAAACATATCTTTTTGTAGGGGGAATGGATTAAATATTTTTTGCAAACTGAAATCCCTCCAGGCATCGTTCAGGTCTTGAGTGACACTGAAACAACAATGACATCTCCTCTCAACTGCACTGACTGGCAATCCAGGGTGTTAAAACATATTCATATTCATATAAAACATATGATATCCTGCCGCCTCTCCATGAGTTATACAGCTTATTACTAAGCGACAGTGCTGAATATATAACAAACATGCACTTAAAGAATATTAAATCCTGGATGAGGAAGACATTGCCAAACTATGCAATATATTGCCAGATTATTAGAGCTTATATAACTCAAAAAACAGTAAACTTTCGTGGTAACCTTTATGTCCCTTGATGTGTCCACAATGGCAATGCTGATGAAGGAACCAAGTAAAATTTTTGTCCATTGAGCATGTAAATCAAGTAAAGAAATATTTAAAAAAATATAATAAACAAAAAGAATGGCCATCTATGATTTTCTAAATAAACTTTTGGCGAATTGAAAGTTAATTATATTTCAAAATACATTACTTAACATTCTCTTGCTGAACTAAAATATATCTAGTAAAGCCATAGCAGTTTGCAAAGGTTTATTCAGAAATGTAAAACATGAAATATGAATTACTCATACACATTATTGCTTCTGACAGGAAAACGTCAGACATATTTGTTCAAGATAAAAACCAGAATGGATTGTGCATTCCGAAAGACCATCTCAAAAAAAAAAGTTCAGCTTATTAACAACACATAATAGAGTCTCAAATATGACCAATTAAAACTCCAATACAAATTGTTATTTATGACTCCAAATCCAATTATTATGATATGGAAATAAAAATATAATTACGAGTGACATAATACGCATCAATCCCAACTCACTGATAATTAAGGCTCCCTGATAAAGCATTCATCTCAATTCATTGGCGCACAATCATGATGAATTACCAAAAGATCGTCAACAACTTGTCGATAAATCAAGATGCATCATCCCGAGGTGCCTGGAGCAGAGTGCTGCGGCAGAGGCTTGCTCGCTGTCACTTGCACTCTGGGAACACAGCATTCCGGGCAGTGCCAACACCTGCTTGTTTTCTTATCCATCGCTATTATGTCAAGGAGAAAAGGGAGAAAATAAGATTCCCGTTTCTCTGAAAATTTGCCGCACCATTTTCCCATTTGAGGGGAGGAAGAATCCTTTCTCTTTGGTCAGAGAGAGAGAAAAAAAATTGCCATCAACATTGCTTCAGTGTGGTACAAAAGAAAATCAATCACAGGTGTCCAGAGTGCTTCAGATTGAGCTGCGTGTATACAGAATAAATGTCTTTAGAGCGAATATATGAAAGACATATTATGTTGAAAATCTGTGCTCGTTTGTTTTCTGTCCAGAAAGACTGAATATAAAGTCAGCATGATGGCTTTCATGTTTTATTAACCCTTCTGTTTTGAACTGAAATAGCTCATAGTATGTATGGTGGAAAACCTTCTCCTACCATATGCATTTCCCTCTACCATCATAAATGTCCTATGTTATCATGACCGAAAAACTGTGATTATGTATTCAACATTGGTGCGATAAGCCTTGGTGGGGTTCAGGAAAACAACGTAAAATGAATTTCTAGGAGTGAAGGACTGTGGGAGTATTTCATTTCGAAGGCTGCCTAAAGCCCAATTTAGGTAGCCAGCTGTCTTTTGTTTGGAGACAGCAGTCTTTGTTTGTATAAAGACAGTCACAAATTGAGCAACCTATTAAAGCACCATCTACTGTAAGTTACGTCAAGCACAGAAGCCAATGTATACATCACAGAGTGCAAAAGACAGCTGAAGAAAAAAAAACCAATACATTTTCAAACAATCCATTTAAGTTATTATTAGTTTAACTGAACATAGAAGCTCAATAGCAAACAAATAATTATAAACAAAATTATGAGTTACCATCATTTTTCCTCATATTTTTCCAACAATATTGCACTCAAAGATGGATATGATAGAATATGTTTTTTATTTATGTGACCGTATGGTAAGGAAATAAAACATCACAAGGCTAAAAGTGACTATGCCACCCCTGATTATAATGGGTAGGGGAACCCAGCTAGGTACAGCATAACGGTTAATATATATAATATATAATTTTATTTTTATTCATCCTTAAAAAGTAGTTGGTTTGGCATCATACTCCAGCACATCAACCAAGCTACTGGCCCTTGGTGTTACGGGTAGTCTTCCCACAAAATAGTTAGATTAATAAATACACAAAAGAAAAATACAACAATGCAGAGATAGATGCACTCCTTAATGCTACGTCCCAGATGGGCCCCAGTACATATTTCAACCATGTGGCTAGGGTAGGCCCTTAGGGGTTGAGTCACACCAAACAATTCAGAGTAGAACACAATAGTCTTAAACCCATGTAATGCACAGCACAAGCTGTGATCACTACACACTGTTCACAAAGAAATACACAATTTAAACAGCAAACAACAGTCACTGCACAGCACCAAAAGCTACTCTGAAATAATAGGGGTGGAATTAGTAGCCCGAGGGCCAATCTACCAGCCAGAATGGTCTAAGTTCTCCAGGGCCCAAAACCTGGGCACAACGGTAGATGCCTTATAAGGGCATGCACTTAAAAGGACAATGAACCAAATAAAGGAAATACACACTTAAATCACAATACACCAAATGTAAACCAAGGCCAACCAAAAAAGGGCGAGAAATCAATAAACAACCACTATGGTGGCTCAACCAATTTCTAGACTAATATTAAAGGGAAAAGAGGACATACAGCACTCCAAGCAGAATGGCCTACGGAGCAAAATAACAATAAATGCCAAACAATTTAAAAGTACGTTGTCATTAAATTAATGGTACTGTCCGTATACAAAGAAGGACAGTAAATGCCAAACATTACGAATGAACATCAATAAATTAATCATACAGTCAGTATGCAGAAATAACACTCAGGTACTGGAGAAAACCTTAGTAAAAGATTAACAAAACTACGTTTGCAATAGACAATAAGTACGTGAATTAATTTAGTGTACCGATTTAAATCCTTTAGAGGATCACATACGCCAAACAATCTCCTGCAGCCCAGCCGCGAGGATGCAAAGAAAAAGACAAGAAGGAGGCCGGTGTACCTGTCCTATATTAAATGCTCTACGCACCTGTTAGACAGCGCACCCTCCCTAACTCTATCAGTGATGCTGATGGATGTCAATCACTTCCTGGCAAACAGGTAAATATTTGACTGAGTAGAAAGCGGAAGAGAGAGAAAGGAGATAAGACAACCAAGTGCGTCTTGCGCACCGGAGAAGAATATAAATATTTGCGTGATCATTATAACGCGCACCTCACAGCGCACTGGAGGAGAATATAAATATTTGCATGATCATTAATACACGCACCTCACTACATTTATAAAAAGAAATCATTGGTTATTTAGCTGATATTTTTATTCAAAGCGAACTACAGTTGATTAGACTAAGCAGGGGACAATCCCCCTTGGAGGAATGTGGGGTTGAGGGCCTTGCCCAGGGGCCCAACAGCTGTGTGGATATTATTGTGGCTACACCAGGGCTTGAACCACCAACCTTCCGTGTCCCAGTTATGTAACAGAGCCACTAGGCTACAGGTTGCTCCTATTTCCTTGAGTGCAAGTAGTGTACAAGCACACACCAAAACAATTTCCATGCATGGAGTTTTGGGTTGGACACATAGCTTATGGATTTCCGAGCGTAGATCCTGTTTTTCTCCCGCTATTTCTGCCGTTGATGTGCCACCACAGCCATTGAAGTCCTACCACTCCTCTCTATTCACATGCCCTGCATTATAGACTGCTTGTCCCTCATTTGCAGCCCTGGATACATCTTATGCTGCCATCAAATTAACCCAACTTACGGCACCTTTTATTTCTGAGAATCGAAAATTGATTGATATTTACTTCCTGTTAGTTAAAATGTTGCCTTACAAGGCCAGCTTTTTGGTGAAATGGTTTCTGAAGTGCGTTATGTTATTCATTATTACTGATAAATGGACAGGACTCATTGAAGCATAGCCCATTTAAACCTGAGCTAGTCAGAGGGGAATGGGCTGAGTCTCGTGTTGAGTCTGGTTCCACCCCAGGCTCCTTCCTACATGCCATCAGGGAAGTTTTTCCTTGCCACTGTCACCTCTGGCTCGCTCTGTGGGGGTTTACATCAGGGTAAGTGAAATGTGACAAATTCTTTTTAAAATGCATTATGAATAACTAGTACAGTCGCTGAAACTCACAAGAGCTGCAACGTAGTGGAATGGAAGCTCCCAGAATGGAAGCAATAATCCTTGTGCCTGTCTCATGGGCAACTCAGACAGCCCACATATGAAGTTCAGGAGGTGCACCACAAACAAATGATCAGGCCAGAGACAACTCCACTGGCAGCTAGACGACAGCCGCTTGACCCTGGGGAAATGAATGCAGGGAAGCAAGCTGCCACCCACAGACCATCAGAAGGCAGCACAGCACTGTGAAGCATTGTGAAGCACTGGGCTGGCCTCCCACACCCTCCCTCCCAGCCACGTGTCAATCAGAGCAAGTGGCAGTCCAGCCTTTACAGTTCACATCCAAGTCCATCATCCAACAACATCAAACGCATACAATAAGTATATATACCAAGAGCATAAACAATAACACTTGAGAAGCAAATATAAAACCAAAAGTTGCTTATTCAAATTTTGACTGCAGTAAACACTAGTTTCCACCTCAGTTACTTCCACAAGGGTATGAGAACAACGAATAATAACGAACATAACAATGTTTCCAATATCAATAATTATAATGATAACTGAAGTGCTAGAACAAATAAGGTAACATCACAACACTCTATTGGTGTCACTCACTCTCTTTGGAGCTGTGGCAGGCAGTGCTGTTAGGGTCACACAGTTCCTCTCCTCCACTCGGAGAACTGATAATGTGTCAGGAAGGTCCTGAACATTTGGGAAACCAGCGTGATTTTGTGATATAACACATACGGCCCTTTTTTTATATTTGTTATGATTTGAAAGAAATGGCTAATCTGTTCCAACTTCTCGCTGGCACTGTGACCACAGCTTTTCCTCTGTAGGCATATGTCTGCCTATGCTGTCTGTTCTCTGTGTCCAAACTTCTAACACTTATAAATGACACATTTTATATTTTTTACTATCATTGGGTATTTTATGTGTATTGCCATTTTATGGCCCGAGAGAAATGAAGTTTACTTTGTATTCTGGTTTGAGTTTTCTAAAAGGTCATATCATTTTCCATTTTCTACATTCAGTCATGTTTGTACGGCTCACTTGTGTTAGTACCTGTTAGGATGGTACATCTGATCTGACTGAGGACAATTCTCATCATTTTACAGAATTCAGCATGAAGGGATTAAACTCGATATTCTTCCTATTTTGAAAAGTCTTGTGTTGTAAATAGACACCTTTCTGTCAGCACGCAGACATAGTTGTATATACAGCCCAAGACAGCCACAATAAGGTAAATGGGTGAATGACTAGATGACTAGAAGAGGAATACCCTCAGGTCAAGAGTATGCTCATCATGCATTCGCGATGAGTTTATGTCCACAGAATTTGTGGATAGATTGCATATGTTTATGCCTAATGGAAACTGAAATCATAAAAAAGATTAAACCAATTCTGTGCATCTCTCATTACAAAAAATAAATAAATCCCCTGCTGTTCGTAGACACAGAAACAAATATCAAGCTAATCTGGATGCAGCACTAACTCCAAGTAATAATTTTCATCATATTATGATGCTGATAGCTCGTGCTTATGACTGTTATTTTTTAAAGGAAAGTAGTATAACATTGATACAATGAATATTGGATTTCTTGGGAGATTGTTTTGTCCTTTAAATCCTGATAGAAGATTCAATCCCACAGGATAAGAAATAATGCCATTGAGAGCTCCTTTATTACTGCTTTCTATCTAAATGAGACCATTATACGTTTAAATTGAGATGCTCTGCACTGTCTCCCATTTCTCTTAAGGAAATGCTTGCAAAAATTTGCCAAAAAACACATTAGTCTACAAAAAATGTGCCTAATTGTTCCAAGGAAATGCACTTTGAACACATGGAAACATGTTTAAATGAAATCCTTTGTCTCTTGTACAATTCAAAAATTTGACATCTATAGCTTGACATATCAATAATCAGTACAGCTGTAGCTACCATTTACTTGTGTATCTTATATACAACTACAGGCAATATTACTGATAATATGTCATATACGTATCATTCCTTATATACCACGTAATAAGATTTGTGTCAAAATTTTGCTAATCAGATTTGCAAACCACCTCCACAATATGCCATCACTCTCTCCCATAGATGGAAGGCGGCAGCACCAAAGTCAGGTCTATTTTGCTTTTCTCAATGTGCTGTCTGGGGTGTTTTCTGAATAGTTTTGCAGGATGAGTTACGAGATGCCTGCTTGACCAGCTTGAAAATTGAGCTGGTTAAGCTGGTCATAAAGCTGGTCTAGCTGGTATGAGCTCGTCAGCCAGCTAGTGCTAGTAGCCTGTCTCTACAAGTAGTTTCAAAATCTATCATGATCTGCTTTTTCAGCAGGAAACTTGTCCAAAGCGATCTAACATGACTGCCAATAATTGCATTTGAAAGCTGGGTAACAGGATATCCAGATATACTACTCAGCTAACTAACATAAGTCCATAGACTCAGGGCACTCCATTCCAGATCACATTTTATGCCATGCCACCTGTTTTTGGACACAGGAGCCTGAAAATGTGTGCTACGTTGTACTGTATTATCATCTAAACCTATGTGAAAAGAGGGTCCAGTATCAGTTGTGGACAAAAGGTCATGGGTCAAAGGTTTCAGTTTCTGACAGACAATGTGCTCCACTGGCTGTTTCCAGGGTCTGGTTCAACTAGGCTTGCCTAGTCTTGTTTATTTATGAAACCAAGTATTTGTGGTAAATATTACACAAAAGAACACAAAGCAAATTATTTAAACCATCTATTTCTTCCAGCTAGTAATTCTGGCATTAAAGTGTAGACTTATTGTTAGGGGTGTGAAACGTATTAATACCAAAGTCTAATAACACTCAGCATTGTTACAGCATTATGTGTATGGTATGCTGTGCAAAAGCTACATGTGGTCATTAAAGGATTTAAATCTCCCTTTTCCTTTGTCATTTGCAAGTGAAAATATAGGGTTGTGAAAAAAACAAAAAAACATTTAAGCAATCCACCATTTTGCAGGTAAAAAAGTACACGGCACAGCAGAGGAATCTATTTTTTCCCTTTGAGATGCATGATAGATAATGTTTGACAGCATTTTGGACAGCATGCTGATGGCACAATGCGCTGTCTGTGACAGAGGTTTCACATACAACCTCTCAGTCATTATGCTTTTTTCCAGGCATGATACTGAGAAGGTAACATGTATGCAGTCAAATATTACCAGAAAAAACCCTATTCCATTCATTCTGCGTTGCAGGCCATGTGTAATGAACTTGATCTGGAGGAATTTAAAAAATAACATTTTTAATATTTCTTACTGTTTTATTGAACTTCAACAGATGCCTAAAGCATATGTTTTATTATAAATGCTAGTTTCCTAATAACATCATATCAGAGTTGCTGATAATTATCTCTCGTAATATTTATTTAATGTAGCATATTTCTGTTTCATCTCAACTGATCTTTAAATGAACACATTTAGTAGTGTCAAGATCAGAACAATCTGTATACAGATTGTTAATAAGGGTGGATTCCAGATTTGGTGATAGATCTCTTGGCAGCTAGTTATTTTTGTCAATATGTTCAGAAATGGTAATTATACTATGTTGGAATCTTTACTGTGAGTACTAATGGTAAAGGTGTGAATTTAAAGAAAAGGTATGGGAAGGTATTAGATAATGAAGGAAGGAAAAATAATGTTATGTTATGCAGGCACATTTTGTGAAATGGTAGCTGCAATGTCCCTGGGTCATTGGCACTGCGTCGCTTCAAACATATTATAATTTTGCTTGTGCAATTCGGAATGCTATATGTAATTTTCTTTTTTAAATGTATATTAATCATTGTAATTATTAAGCTTATATTACTATGGAAGTCGGTTCATGGTTTTAACCTGTTAACAGGCTAATCCCTAAGACCAGCATTGTGTGCTGCTTAGTTCAGAAAATAAGCAGGCAAAAATAAAGAATGGAAGCTCTTAAATTCCAATGTAGCAATGGGAAGAATCTCTAATCAACCAAGGAACATTGAAGGAATTTGAAAGACAGCATACAGTATAGGCTTTACCCATCAACCAAGCACAGACAGCTGCAGTAAGCATGACAAAGAGGACAATGTGAGGTGACCCTCCCATTGACCTCACAGGCAATGTCCTTCAATAGATAACTTTTCCTCTGTGCGAGGACGTGTGACTTTTGCCTTGGCTGTGTTTGTTTGCTGTGTGGTGTGATGTGGAAGGTTTGGAATTGAAGGAAGATGGGGGAGGTGGTTGGATGGGTTTGCCTACAGTGGACCGAGCAGCACTGCTGAGCTCAATCTATCAGCTGTCAGCTCAAACACTTACACCAGTGGGAAGTTAGAATGGGAAACATTACAACAAAAAAAAAACCTAAATTAATCTTTCCTCTTTTTTTTTTCAAAATAAGTGACCCTACAAGGTCGTGTTTCAGACATTGCCCAGACAGAGGAAGGACTTGCAATAAAGAATCCTAAAGCTTTTCAAATTGGTGTTGGGCTCAGCTTTGACACGCTTTTTATCCCAATGACGCTGAAGTGTCCATTACCTGTGCCCTGCCTGGTAACGAGCACAGGGTGGGTGACCTCTGTGATCTAATGAGCTGGGTGTCACAGTTAAAAAGTCTTCTGTTCTCTGCTCAGGGCCAGACGCCTCCCTGAAGGACAGTTACACAGTAATTTGATGCATCGTCTGCCTCTGACTGGTCAATAAAACAGTGAGACTGCAGCCTAGAGCCCTGAGGAAGATTAAACCACAAAATCAAAAGCAAGGATTTTTGCGGCGGGCCACAGGTAATGCACCGTTCTTTCTAGTCAATCACTTTGCCGTGTTGTTGGTTTTTTTCCCTTTCCCTCTTTGCCCACCCTAATTCCATGGATAAGAAACATTCAGGTCAGCTGTGCTCGTGCCTGGACTACACGTTTGCCATAGCTGTCCTCCGGAGCACGGTCCACACCGAGCTTTATGTCTTCACCTATGGAAATTTGTCAAGCTCAGTAAGCAAGCTGTTTGCTAAAGAAGTCATTTTTATATTCCACTGACCCATACAGCTGTGTTACTTATTCCTACACCAACGATACGAGTTGTGCAAGGAGCATTCAGTCAGAAAATTAATTCTTTATTCAAATATGATCCTTTCAAAAATGTTAAATGTGAATTCTTACTGCCCTTTAAACTCACTTTTCTGAATACGAAATCTGATAACAAACCGTCCAAATTATCAGAGCTGGGAAAGACATTCACATTCATGTATGTCCTCCAGATAATCTTACTAATTTTAATTTTAGCCGCATAAAAAGGGCATGCATACACATACACACACACGCACACACACATACATTCTCTTCTCTTCACCTGGCTTTGTTTCACTCTTTCTCTCTATGTCTATCTACCTACAATCTAAAGTCTGGTGGAGTTGATATATAAAAAAAGAAAAAGCATCTGGCTGTCATCAAGAAAAATGACGCTGCCATGTGAGAATTCCGCCGGGGGTTACCCACAATTCGCAGAGCTCTGCTGCACAATAAACGTTTATCAATAACTTTGGAGCACACGGTAGAGGGTATGACTTTTATGTTCCTTGTGGAGTTTCTTTGGCTGAGAGGGGAGGGCTTTCTGAAGGAAAGGCCAGAATATCTGTAACTTCAAAATCCCTCAGTAGCCCTTGGGCTCTAAGTTTAAACACTAAACCAGTTGAAATCTCATTTCTCACATGATCCATGAACATCCAATATATGCCCCCACCCCACAGACACATGTTACCTGTCCAATTACAATAAGTGGCTTCAAGAGCGGTCATGCTAAATGTTGGTACAACAGTCCTAATGCTAACTTCTCAAACTGGAAAATGTACAAGATCACTTTCTGTGTGACATGCAAAATAAAATTAAACGGAGCATTTGTTTAGAAAAAAAACATAATCACTCTATCATGACAAGAATATATCTGATGATGTTTGTTTCCCTGTAATGAATGCCTATTGTAATTATATTATCTAAAGATAAAATGTTTTAATGAACGCTGACAGTAAATTAGCTTCCACCTTGGGAATTTACATTAAGTAAGAAATAAGCTGTGGAAAGTGTCTTCATGGTATATTATTAGCACAAATTCTACTGAATTATGAACACATGTATTTATCTGAATTATGAATTATGCAATCTGAATGATTAAATTTTGAATTTAAAATGTAAAGTAGCTCTGACAAATGTTCCTGTGGTTGGGACAAAAAAAGTCCAAAACAGTAATATTTCACCAAATGAATTAAGTATATCAATAAGGGTATACAAATTGAGACTACTGAGTCTTCCTGCATATAGAGTTTAACCCCTATGTACTGTCCTAGAAGCCTCCTTCAGGTATAAGGACAATAACTGCTGAGTTTTTGTTTTTTTCTACTTTGTGACTCATGACAAAAGCAAAGAGTGAAATGCGTGCAAGCGTGTGTGTGCGGGCATGAGTGTGTGTGTGTGTGTGTGCCCACGCACACACACTGAAAATAGACTACTCTGTGTGCAGCCTTTCAGCTTCCAGGCTTCTCCACAGTGTGAGGCAAAGGGCAGCCAGCCGACCAGCCGGAATTGTACAACTGTTGTATTTCCTGCAAATCAGCACTGTCCAAAACCACATGCTGAGAGTCAGGAACTACTGCTCACACCCTGCCCAACTGAACGCAGGACACTGGGCAAAAGCACGCATGCACGAGCCTGCACACAATTTCACACACACACACACACACACACACACACACGCACACACACAAACCGTTACACCCTCACACAACACACCAATCAGGGGCAACAGACACAGCATTTAACAAGAGTATGTAATGAAATCAGAGCGGAATCACTCCACAGGCTGAGGTGGGCCATGGGTCCAGTCCACCACTCTGTCCTGAGCCGTCTGCCTCTGATAGCAGTCAATACAAACAGAGCCGTGGTACTGAGAGCTGTGTCTAAAGGCAGCTGCATAGAGAGAGGCCGCGGCGGAGAAAGAAAGAGAAAGCAAGAAAAGAAGCCACTCCGTTAAGCTGCCACTGCAGTTTCCATAACAACTAATAAACCTGCTCCCTCGCACATCATTAAAATACAATTTTTACTTGAGAAGTGAGCATTTGCAAAATCTACATAACCACTAAGGAGGATAAAACAAGAAAAACACTGCTATTCTCCCAAAGCCATTATTTTCGAGTTGTGGGTGCGGCTTGTGTCAGTGGTTGGGTTAACTCTTTGGAGATAGTGTTGTGTAACACGCCTGTGCTTGACTACACAGGCAGGCCTGTCAGCATCCCTTTCATTAAAATTCCATAAGCCCCGAAAGGAAACCTGTCCCAGTTTATACTATTTCTAATCAATATTTTATTTGTTAAGGAATTACAAAACAACATTAACAGTAACACAAGGTATGGATGCAACACTGTATCATATCACTTGGGAAGGAACTATTAAATACCATGTAGCGCTACTGGTAGATACAAAGGCTGTTGAAGCAGAATTTATTCCTTTTTTCCCACATGTATAATGCCCCTGTTTTTGGATTTTCTCAGATGAGGTGTGAGAAAAGAAAAAGGCCTGTATATTATGAATTCTAAAAGCTTTGCAAAAGCTGAATCTATTTCCAGAGCCCATGTTAGTACAGGAGAGTACTTCCAGAGATGCCGTTTCTACATGCAAAATGAGCCAAAGATCCGACATTTTCTCCCGGCAAGTGAATGGTCAAACCAGAAGTATGCATTTTTTATACAGCGGCTCCAGAAAGAAAGAGCAGGGCTCCTTGCCCGGAGATCACAAGCCAGTATCTCACCCAGCGAGAGCACAACCAGAGAGAAGAAATGTGAAACTACTGTTAATGAAAAATGTTAGTGATCTCGCGGAGGATTTTCAGCTCTGCCCGGTTGAAAGGTAACCCGCCGTCCATACAAACGAACACCAGCCCCATGTACCCATGACCCTCCAGACAGAAACTTTCACTACTTCTTTCTTATCCTTCCTCACCGAGGACCGCAATGACAAGCTCAAGGAGAAACATTTCCTCTTCATTCAATCCCACCCTCTGAAAAGACAATTTACCATTGGTAAAGTAAGAAAAGAAAGTAAAAAAGAAAAAAAGGCAAGCGAAAGAAATAGGGAGAAAGTTGTTCAAGCGCTGGCAGGTCCTGATATTGTTTGAAATCATTACTGATGGCTGGGTTTCTCCCAGCCTTGTGCGTGGCTAACCTTGAGCGAGGGCTAGTGGACCCTGGGCGTCCAGCAAGCAGGACAGGGAGCCACGCGTTTACTTAAGCATTCTGCTCAACAGGCGCCCGGGGGGTTATAACCCTCAGAATCTGTATTAGTTCAGCTGGAGTCGCCATTAATACACAGCGCTGGGCCACACCATAACCTTTCACTGCCCATCTCAAGGGTGTCCTCAGAAAGACGCCGCTTTGTAACAATCGCTCGGGACGACTTTCAAAGTGACCTCCCTCCAAAGTCAGTCCCATTTGCTTTTCTTTTTCATTTTTTCCCCCTCCCCCGCCCTCCCCCTCCTCTCCGCCCTCCCTCCTCCTCCCTTCGCTCTCCCCTCTCCGTCTTCTCCGTCTCCGAGCGGCGGCGGTCGATTGGAGTTTGTTGCTCCGCCGTCGTACCTGTCAGAAGAAAGGGATAGGAGCCACCCTCCTTCCCTGGATTCAATTAAAGATTAGAGTCGGCCTGGACGAGGGGGCTCGCCCCGCACACCCGCCGTTCCAGCGCGGGAGCCGAGCGGAGAGAGACGGGCACCTCGCCGGCACATCTCTAAAATCACACCTCTTATCATAAAGCAGCCCCCATACTCCCCCGAGACTCAAATATTAATCTTTCTCACCAATCGTTTCAATGTCATGTTGTCACGTCAGATATGCACCTGAGTAATGTGAGGAAAGGGGGGGGAGCGGATCCCGGGAGGAATGTCCACAGAGTGCTGACACGGGCGGCGGGGGGAGGGAGCGAGGCCAGCCGGACCCCCGGGGCGGGGGAGGCCCCTCTCCGATCACGTCGGACCCCGGACGCCGCCCACCGAGGCCCATCAAGGCCCCGTCGACGCGTTGACCCTGGGAATTAACAGACATTGGCAGCCATTTGCACTACAACTTCTTCAAGGAGCTAGGCATCCAGATATGTGAGATCTCACTGTCCATTTTAATATTCCCCCCAGAGTGAAAAACAGACAGAAAATCAATACCTTCATTTTTTTTTCAATATTAAAAGAATGAGGGGAAGAAACGAACCCCAACCTCTCGCTATAAAACCCAAGATTGGCTTTAAAGCCATTTGCCATTTTATCTTGGATGGATCTAGAGACAAGCCTCTTGGGTAGAATTATTTGATTAATTGTTGTTCTTCATTGTTCTGTCTTTTTTGCTGTTCAGAGACAGAAATGTGTGGAACTGTGAGGAAAAAAAAGCTCTATCAGTTTTGCTTTTTGCTGTGAATCAGCAGTTTATCAAGTTTGAAATTACATATTTTTTAACAGCATGACAGAATATAGCCTAGAGAAGGCCAGAAATGCCTAATTAAATTAAATTGAAAGAAATGGTACATACCAACAAAATAACAAAAAACCACACCAGAGACAACCTGAGCTAATGAATTATGCATACATTATTTTCATGTATTAGCAATTCCCTGTGAGAGTAAACCATGTTGATTTTTGTCTATACAATTATACTAACAACTGGTTTCAGAATTTAACTTAAAAAAGATGAGAGCAATTACGAGGAAAAAAGGCATATTACATGTCTATCACCTAATTAAAGGTTAGCTGCAAGAATGTGAATATTCAGTCATCATAGTCATCACAATGGGATCAAATACAATTGTTAATTTAACGTTGCAGCAAAATGAAATCACTTCTCAAGACAGACACCAATGTCAATCCTAGATTGTCTTTTATGATAACCCATGTCCTAGTTGTGCAACTTAAGCAAGTCATAAATTCAGACACACTGTACAAGGCAGTATAATCTGCTCAGTATGAAGACAGTAGAGAAAGCATTGCCATGAAGTGCAGAGCCCAGTAGCTTATTATATACAATATGTCATTTCTCTGTGATGGTTGGGGATGGACAGTTAGGGCTGTGTTTGTTTCTGGATTTCAAACCAAGTTCTGCACTTAATTATTCATTTAGCCCAACCATTCACAGGGTTTGACATTGTAGTTAAAGTTCATAAATGGAAGTTGAAGAGCAAAATATGTAGAAGAAAGTGTGGAGGAAGGGGAAGCCTCTGTGAGCGTAATCAATGTTAACAAAGCTCAGCTCGGGCAGAAAATCACAGGGTAGAGGGTAAACATTATGGGCAGGGGTAATTAGACCAAATCGCACACAAAGGGCTGCAAATTAAAAGGACAAACAACAGGCCATTGAAGGCCAAGTTCTCCATGCTGGTACCCTGGATGAAGCAGTAATGCAGAATTTAGTGGTGGAAGCTACAGATGGGATATGACACCAATGGAAGGTAAAATGGGAAGTGATATGCAAATGAAGCACTCGTCTAGCCCTGAAAAGTGGGTGTGAATTAAACATGTTTACAGCAGAAATTGTTACAACTCAAATTCAGCTTCTGTCTGCTGTGGGATTCCTACAGGTGTGAGAAATGTTGTCTAAACAGAACTTGACTAAATGTATCTTTCCCATTTCTCATCATGGGATCCTCACGAAGAAGAAGAACAGTAGCAAATGTTTGGCATTCATAAGCGCCAAAGCGCTGTACAATTGATGCTTCTCATTCACCCATACACTCCAACGGCGATTGGCTGCCATGCAAGGCACCGACCAGCTTGTCCAGAGCAAATGGGGGTTAGGTGTCTTGCTCAGGGACACTTCAACACAGCCCGGGCGGGGGATCGAACCAGCAACCCTCTGACTGCCAGATGACTGCTCTTACTGCCGGAGCCATGTCAGCCCCAGTAGTACAAAACTCAGTTTTTTCTCCAGATCACAAGTTAGAAAGACAAAGAGCTGACAGCTTAGTGGCCCACCATATACTGTAACTGGCACAGGAAACAACGCCTCTTGAAAACAGACCACATAGCACAGTGGTGCAGCAGATAGCACTGTCATCTCACAGCAAGAAGGTTGTCACGTTTCAGGTCTGTCTCGCCATGTTTTATGTTTATTCATGTTGTCTTAGTCACTTAGTGTCTTATCATGTATTATGTTAGTCTAGGTTCGTCATGTTGTTTAGTTATGTTTCGTTATGATTTATTTTCTTGTGAGGTCTAGTTATGTTTCGTACGATTATATTACCTTGTTATGTTGAGTGGTTATCGTCTTAGTTTCGCTTTGTGTTATGTTTTGATTTATGTTTATTGTTACGTTAACTGGTCGTTGTTTATGCATACACTTTTACATGTCTTTCCGCAAACCTTGCGTTCCGCCTTTTCTCTCTCTCTCTTTCTGTCATTCACTCCCTAATTGTTTCCATTTGTCTATTTACTAAAACTACTAACGCTAGATCAGGATTGGGTGGAAACTAACAAACTAATCATGTGTTCATGTTACCTTACGTTTCTCGTGCATGTCATTTACTAATTTACTAATGCTAGGGCAGGATAGGTTTATTACTAACGATTACTAATCACCTTGTTAAACTTGTCATCCATTGCACCTGTTTTCCATTTCCTTGCTACGCTCTAACTAATTGTCTACACCTGTCTACACCCGCATTTATAGCCCAGTCGCGCAACTGTTCACTGCAAAATTGTCTGCTTCTGTTTACCACGCAACTCTTGAGCATTACTATTATTGATTACACGTTACGATCCAAGCCTGTTTACCGACCATTGTCTATTGATTTCTGTTTTGTTGACCACTGTTTGTTTTTGACCACGTCCTCGCCTACCGTTTTGTACTTTTGCTTCGCTGATTGTTTCATGGTTTTGACTCCCGCTTTGCCCACGACTACGCCTCTGCCTGCCGTCCGCCTGTTCATCTGCCCCGCTGACAGCTCTCCTGCTACCGGACCTCCCTGCACGTCTACCGACTACGAGTTTGCCTCTTCCCTCGGCACCGTGCTTTTTGTTTGTTTACTATTTGTTTGGCTGGATCTACGTGTATGGACTTTGCTTGTTTTGACTACGCTCCTGGGATTCGTCCCGAATAAAGCCCTGAGGGGTCTTTATATAACTATTGTTTCTGAGTCGTGCATTTTGGGTCCAGCCCCCACGCACCCGTCTCAAAGGTCCTGGGTTTTAATCATTCTTGGGGCCTTTCTGTGTGGATTTTCCATGTTCTACCCATGCCTGTGTGGGTTTCCTTCAGGTACTCCAGCTTTCAAGCTTCCCCTCACAATCCAAAGAAGTTTAGGCTAATGGGCGGGTCAACACTCAGTTAACCAACCCTGTAAGGTTATATTAAAAAGAAAGAGCCCTCAGGAATCGTGTGTGTCCAGCCAATGACAAAAGAACAGGCTGCCTCAATGCCTGTCCTGAGCTTGGTACCCTGGCTAGCACTCAAAAGGGACCAATAAACCCAATGTGGTATTTTGCAATGGAAACCAGGCAGACAACACACACACACACACACGTACAACACACAATCCGAAAGTAGCCAGCTATGGAATTCTCCTCCAGGAGAGCAATGGCCAGACCCACACCATCCATAAGGAAGATGATAGAATCCAATGCCTAGTTAAATTAAATTGAAAATTGGCACAAATCAGCCTGAAAGGCTGATGCACATTGACCCAGCACACTTTGAGTTTACCTATGCCTTCATATCTGCCACAGGGGTTGTGTCGATTATAACCAGCCTGGTAGGAGGTGTGAAAAGTAATTGATATAGTTGACAAATTAGTAGTTACAAAACTGTGACATTTTCAAATAGATTTTGCAGGAGTTAAATACAGCATCAGTAATGGTTTTAATTGAATTTTGACTTATTAATTATTACGATTAATCAGGATTCCTTTTAAAATTAATCCAAATTTTAATAAAGAAATGTAATCATTTGATAGCCCTAGTTTAACATGATCCTACTCTTGTTTGTAAGGAGTGGAAATGAACACCTTTGCTGAACAGATCTAACAAACTCCCTGGTGAATCATGGTCAAAAGAAAAAAGTATAATGGGTATTGCTGCTCATGGATGAAGAGAGACACTGAGACTATTATGTGCCCTGAATAAGGCTGGAGGCATCTGCCCTCTGCTGCTGGCCACACGGGCTATACTTCCTGAGGCGTGCGGATCAAGTTTGTCTGACTCACTCTCATGGGCAATGCTCTTAGTTCACAGTGTGTCAAGTTCAGTCATCAACCCTGGACCTGGAGGCTACAGTCTCCAGAAACATTGCTCTGTCTCGTTCAATATCCCAAAACCACGTCCCGCCCAACTGCCCAGCACCCCCCATCCAGGCTGATTGCTCTTGTCCCCCCCTCCCCCACAACTACCTTGTACCCACACCCGGGCTGATTGCTCTAGCTTCCCCCCTCCCCCACAACAGCAACAATCGTGTGTTTTCATACCACACACCTGTCTCACAGAGCACAGCTGACCCTTTGGCTCTGTACATCGCAGATAAATTCCATTGTCTGATTCCTGGTGCAATAAATGCTGGGGTTATTATTTCTCCTCCACCTCTCTTAGCACACAACTTAATGAAAAACAAGGTTCCTTCAAGCTGCCAACAGAGCTCAGATCTTTTACAGGAATCAATAAGAGAAGATTGCTCGGGTGCAATTGAACTTGCATCATACCTCAATACATATGGCACGCCAGGTATTGTTTAAACAACAAAGGTATATTCAAGGTAGTATTCCTGAAAAACACACTCGATGAAGGCACCTACGAACAGGGAGGATTGAATTTGAAGAAAGAAAAATTATTTGTCATCAGTTGTCTTCGCCATTTCAAAACAAATCCGCAATCTGCAGAGCTGCATTCCGAACAGCGCAGGACCTCCTCTGTCACCTTCGGTGGGGGAAAAACGCGATCGCTAACAGCTGGGTGGAAACGGACAGGAGACCACCATGAAAGCAGTTTAATGAATCCCAGAATAACAAGCTTGTATCCCATAACGCAGTAATAATGACAATAATCTTCAGATCAGTGACCACGTGTGCCCTTGTTCGGGGGAACGGAGGGCCTCGTTGAAGCGTCTCAATCAGGGGCGCTCGGGGAGGGGGTCACAGGGGCACTTTTTCTATTTCGTGGGTTCTTGACCATATATAAGTGTTTAATGAAGAAGGTCTTTCTGAGGGAAAAATAAAACTCTCGTGGGGGTAATGGAAGTGTCTTCAGTGTCACTGATGCTCTGAGTGGATATAAATTCACACCGAGGGTGTATTGAAGTTTGCGGTGTTATTGGAAGATGCAGCCAGCGCGTTGAGTGGCCCTTAACGCACGCGTGTAGTGGGAATGCGGCCGTGTAAGACAGCTCCGAACACGACCAGCGTCGGTCCCAGCGACTGCACCCCGCCAACGCAGCCCAAGAAAACACACCATAAAACCAACAGGGAGCGAGAGCATATAAAATAAAATAGTGCTGTAACTAAAACCGAGCTGTGATAATAATAAGCTCTGATGGGGTCCTCTTATCGGCATCGATTTCCAATAACGGAGATCATATAAAGCGAGGGTAATTACACTGTGCAAGCAGAGGTCGTCCTGAGCAAATATCATTATTATCAAATTAGAATGGAAGGCTGGAATGGTTCATGCACATTAGGACAGAAAGCCAGAGGAGACATGAGGATGAAGCATCAAGAGGCTGGTCTATTGTGTAATGCTAGCATGCCCTGCTCCCTGCCAATTCTCCCTGGGTTACTGGCACATTACAAAGCCTTGCCTTCTGCAGTCACGAGGGAAACAACATCAAAAACATGGCACAAACAACAAATCGGCATTAAGACGACACAACAAAAACATCACGAGGGTAACAGACCATATAAAACATTGACACAGTATTTTTAAGTAAATTATGTCAATTAAGGTCAATTTACATGAAATACGTGTATGAGAAGATGTGGCATCTCATAACAGTTGAGCAACAGAGCCTACACCACCAACGTTGAGGAAAGTGTCTATTGATCGGATCAGCAGAGCTTTGAAATGTAATTATGTTTGTGATTGCATAAAGTGATACTACAGGCAATGTGCTAATCTGCACGATTTGTACATGTCTCCAGGTTGACCACATGTTGACCAGAAGAGAGTTGGATCTGCTCCACTGGGCTCTTTCTGCATTGCTGGCAATCAATTTTGCAAATGTGCTCTGACTGGGTGTCTCATTTCAGACCAAAGCCACCATTCCATAGAGGGATGCAAGCTATAGGCTGCGCCCGTGGTTGAGGTGGCAATGAATTAAAAGCTAAACCTGAACAGAAGGCTTAGAGGAGTGCCCATCTAACGCCTAGCATTCTGAAAGACCAAAGACATTGAATAATGATTAAATCTTCAGTTAAAAGTGACCTTTGCATGATTGCATCTGCGGTTTTGGGTACATTTCAAATGTGTTTAGTTTTTCATGTTTTTTTTTGTGTTTTTTTTGCTTCTTTTCACTCCATAGGAATAAAACGGTCTTTGCATTAAAACACTGGAATAATTAAAAAGCATATTATTATTGATTCATGTCAGGTATCACCTTGCCGTAAACAAGCATTGAATGAGACATGACCTCTCCCAGGTGCTGCGAGGCCTTTTCCATGCTTTTTGCATTGTTGATCAACCCTGTCTGGGCACACATTCAATCAAAGTCATGATGCCATTATTCATTAGTAGTATTTATTTTATTAAATCTCAGGCATGGGTTGGTTGTTTGTCTCCTCACACCCCAGTGCATCGCTCCCCCCTCCACCCCCCCTGTAAAATTGTGCTTGTAAATGAAATCAGACTTAACCATGCGTTGGCTTTTCATCAATCTCTGCGTGATGGCTGCTCGCCCTTGATTCATGGCTCTCACCCTTTACTGCTTCTCCGTATGCAAGCTGATATGAGTAATGACCCCCGCAGTCGTGCTGCCCCCTGCTCAGCACCCTTTGGAGAAAGCGGGAGAGTCGACCTGAGGGAAGAGCCCGGGATCGGGGATTTTCGGCATTCTCCCTTTCGGGGCGGGCTCCGGATATTTTCACGCGGAGCGAGGGGGGGGGGACAGCGCAGTCCTTGTCAATCGTGCCGCAGAGAAAGCAGCACTCTCACGCCGAGCGGGTCAGGTCTCGGTTTCCCTGACGGAAAGGTGCTCTTGACGGCTGCTGTAAAAACAAGGCCGATCACCGTCCCCCCCCCCCCCCCCCCCCTCCGCCGTCGACCCGGACAGCCGGCTCGGCGTCCTTGTCCTGTCACGGCCGGTGCCTGTCGCGCTGGGCGGCGCGGTCGCCACGGCGTCAGGCGCCAACATCTCTATCGCCCGGGCGGAGCGGGGAGCTCAGGGGGGGGGGGGGGGAGGCTCGGCCGGAGGCATTAGCATAAACAAGCCGTGCCGCCCATGTCTACCTGTCAGGCGCTGTCACCGTGTGGCTGCAGTGGAGAGCACGGTGCATTAACCCGGGGACTTATCTCCCTGGCTGTCCGGCCCTGCGCTTCCAGAGGGGATTAGCGCTCAGGAATTGGTTTTGGGTCCTTGTCACTCTCGGCTGATTAGAACCCCCCTCCTCCATCACTCTCCCAATAGCGGGGAATCCCCGGTGTTTGCATGTCCTCTTTCTCCGAGCACCGAGCTTTTCCCTCATTACACTCCCGGAAATCTTGCCCACCGGGTACGCTAATCGCACACACTGACGTGGACCCGTGGAAGGGGACGGGGCACTAGGGGACTGACGTCTCACATCGCGACAGTCACGCTGAGCCCCGACGCAAAGTATTGTGACCAACGCAGCAACAAAACAAAACAAAATACTTTAGTCATGCACGCCTGTAATATTTCAGTACTGAGCATGGAGTTGCTGCTTTTCTGCCACAGTGTTAATGATGGAGGGGGGGAGTGGGAACCAATCCATATATCAAAGTTCAAGGTCTGATCCAACCGACTGCATGTTTACCTGTCTAATCAATAAGGGGAATATGACTGTAATGATCGTATTTTGTTCTGACAATCATCATTACGGAGACCATGAAATGCGCACCCAGGGAGCGAACCCTCCAAGCAAGGCTTTAATTAGTGTGGGAGAGGCAGAGGCAGCTTCCAGCCAAGACGCCACGCGAGAGAGGAAGGAAACCCTTCGTCCTTCCCTCTTCCAGAAGACAAGGTGCCCAGAGACACAGCCGTCCAGGTGCTCTCTGTCCTTCCCGCACGGACCGTCTCTGCAGAATTAATGGGGTTGTCTCCAGAAGGCCAAACAAAGCCTTGTTTATGGCTGGCCATTAAAGGCAGTTATGCTCATGCAAAAAGATCAGGCGGCGCCATCTCGCTGGCTCCGATCGGATCACGGCACCATGCGCGTTCTGCCAGCCATGCGTGCCGTTCACCTTGCTCCTCCCTCCCGCAGCAGAACCTCTCCCCGCCCCCCAACCCCGTCCAGACACGACGCACAGCATGAAGAGCAGAAAACACTCCATTTCTGTAATTGGCTGAAATCTAGTAAATGCCACTAATTGTCTCTGTTAATTCTGCAGTTATCACCCAATGTCTTGTTTCCTACTGTACCGATGAAGCAGAATGAATCCCTATGACTGAAAAGCCTGGCTCATAAGTACTTTTCTCCTATTATAAAGATCCACGGCAGTCCTCCCGGGTCAGACACAGGGCCTTTCCAAACAAACACCAGAAAAAGACATCCCCCAACAACGGCCCACAAGCAATAAAAAAGAACTTCTTATTTTTGGCAAGAAAAAAAAAAAGGAGAGCAACCCCGGCATGAAGCAACTCAGCAATAAGGAGGAGGTATCAGCATGGGAGCCATTTGATACTAAAATTCATTATATGTTCTTAAAGATTTCACAGCGGGGTTTCTCCCGTGTTGTGCTGCACATACTTTCGCACGAGTTTTATCGGCCACGTTTTTGTTTTTATTTATGTATTTTTAAAAAGTGTCTTAGCACAAGTTCTCCCTCTCCCCACGTGTCATGGCTTTGTGATTTCTCTCCTGTTGGGCAGGTCTCTGAAGGAGAGGAGCGGTTTGTGTGGGTTCCGTGGGAGAACGCGGGCGGGGGGGGGGTTTGGGGGGGGGCGGGTTTGGGAGGGGAGGATGCAGCCACTATGATGCAGATCAGATCGCCTTGATCTGTAAAGTAAATTTAAATGAGGTTTTCTCTTTTTTTAACCTGCTGGGGAATGGGCTGCGGTTGGCTGCCCTGCCAGCAGCCCGCTCCTTTGAAAAGAACGACTTTTTAAATTACACATAAATCACTGTCACCGTGCGCGGACCGCCGTGCACAGGCAGCGGAGGGCGCCGGCGTGCCACGGCAATCTCACACCCCTTCCTGGTTCTGCGTCGCTGCTCCGAGCTGGGCACAAACACACACCACACGTGTGCGCGCACACACACGCACGCACACACACTCGCAAATTACTCTCCCTACCTTCTACTGTTCTGCGCTCGCACGCTTTATTCCACTAATTATTTCACATGATTCAGGTGGTATGAGTAATGCCCTTAATATATACAGTAGGTGATTGAGCTCAGCTTTGGGCAAACAAAGAAATGCCATACAGCTATTAGTGAGCGGTATGGAACAGGAGCAATAATGAGCAATTACGCAGCGATCGCCAGCTTCTTTCTGAACATATCTCCCAGCGTTTTTCCAGCGGGCTTGAATGCGACGGTCTTTCACATGTTCTTAACAATTCCAATTACAGATGCACTAGGATTTTTTTTTTTTTATAAAATAAAACAGGAAATATGACGACAATAACTCTTATATATGTAAATATCTACTGTATGTGCAGATTCAATTAATGAAACAAAAGGTACATTTCCAGTTCAGTGTGTGTCAGTGACTAAGTGAGCTATCAAGATTATATGAGTGAGTGAGCGAGTGTGAGAGAGAGCAAGAGAGAGCATGAGCAAAAACAAAGGGAGAAACAAGAGAGATGCAATAACTTCAGAAAACCTTGTTGAATGTCTGTGCTGTACAGTAGATGCAAAAGCAAAGGAACATTGCACTGAGATGAACAATGTGTCTTCTAATTAAAGTGATTCATGAATGGCTTCCTGGTTGGGGTGGTTTCTTGAATGAATCAGGCAAACTCATTACTGCCCTCTGACAGTATAAACCCGGTACAGAAGGCCACCTGCGAGCCCAACAGACAACACAAAATCAGCCCCAAAAATCTGCTTTAACCTGCTCGGGCAGCTGTGACAGCAGAGTTACTCAAGCTTGGTCTGTGAGCCTGGTCCTCAGCGGCAACCTTTGGAGGAGAGTGCGCAAAGAGTACCAGCCCGCGGGCTGAGGATCTTAGTCCGTACACGTTTGTTCCGGAAGGTTTGGCCGCGCTCTTCCTTTCGGCTGCGAAGCTGGCCCTGCTGAAATTCCTCCCCTTGTCACTGCTGTCATTTTCCATTGCCGAGGAATTTCCAGAGAAGACAGTTCTTCAATTTCAATGAAGTTCCCACACAGACCGGCTCTATGAATAACCCTGTCAGCCACAGTCACGGATCCAACTCCTTTGCTCCTTGTCAATCGGGGACCCTTCCATTTGGCCTATGGAGCGGGCCCCCACAGTGTGTGAACTCCGCCGTACAGGAATGCGTAGCGAGGGTGGACAGCACTGTACTTCTCTGCAGAGCTGCTACATCACTGTTTCTGCCCACAAACCGAAAAGCTTAAGGGTGCCGTGGTTACATGCAAAATGTTTAAATATACCACATCGAGACCTTGGGCTGCTATTCCCACCACGGTGGCATACATTGTCTTGTACATCTGGTGTGGGTTTCACTTTGTACCAACGTGTTTTTTTTTTAATGAGCACAATCTTAATTACAGGTAATTAGAATTGGTTGGCGCTTTGCTCAGATTGAAAAAAACAAAACAGATGACAGCGTATGTCTGCGTGATGAATGCTGTGACGAGAAGGAGATGGAGCCAGAGAGGCTAGTCATGCTGCAATCATCTGTTATACTTACAATTATAGCTGTTCATTAATTCTGGAATCATAACTGCTGGAATCAGAAGTGACTTGCAGATGCCATTATTCCTGCAACAGCAGAAACACAGCACTGTGATGAGCCCTGATGCGGCTGATGTGGGAAGCTTGCCGGACAGCGCTCTGCCGGTATTTTCTCTTAAACAGCAAGCACTTAATATATCCCTCTCCACGTGAAGCTGAGGGTGGTAGCATAGCGCCCTGGATGCAGCAGGTGGCAGTAAAAGCAAAGAATAGAGCTAAATTACAGAGCTTAGGATATACTGTGAGGAGCAAAATCGTTTTCAGAGAAATTATAGGATGGGGACATGGGAGATTGTAAGGGTCAAATGAAGTTTTTCAGCCCAGTCTCAGAACTACATTTTTATATGCTGATTTCTTTTTCATAGCAGAAATCTGGAGTGTTCACCATCTCCAATATCTAGTGTTGTTCCAAATCTCTCAGCGATTTGTCTGGAGATCAAAGGTTAACATCGAATTTAGCGCAAGCAAAAGATAATGAATATGAATGAGCAAAATAAATGCTGATGAATGTTTTATCTTATCTCTGCACAAGATGAAAAGTTTGCCTTGAACTTACAAGGACAAAAAAACGAAACAAAAACAAATCTAAAGTGCTGGCTGTCAGGCAATTTGACAGACACCGATAAGGCTGCACCATAAAACACCAGCGAGCAGAGGCAGTCATACACCAGCCAAGTAGATGACAGGCTGGGATCAGCATAGCTCCTGTTACAGTAGATACAGAAAACAAAAAAAGCCATGCTTTGTAGCCAACTCTCCTTCAATTTACTGTGAACTGTAAAGTGTGGTTCATCTTTTTCAAATATTATCACAGTTTAAATAATTCACTAAAGTGTGATATTCAATATTGAATAAATTATATTATTGAAATACTGTTTACAATGTTACCTCTCTCAATTTCATACCAATATGGAATTCCCAGTGTATTTATTAGAGCTTATTGCCTCAACCTCTGCTATCCAATCAAGAGAAAGCCTGTTCACTTATCTGAAGAATGTGATGTCAGCTGCTATGATAGTTTTTTTTGTTTTTTTTCAAGTTGTGTTCAGCTTTCATGTTCATGTTTATGCAAATCTCCATTGTGAGGATGTCATGTCAGCTGCAAAGCAAGGATACCAGTGATCTACAAAATTATGAATTGGCAATTTTACCTTAAGTTTGTTCATCTCAGTCTAAAGGAACTATATAGTGTCATTCCATCACTTCCTGTTTCAAAAATGAGGTCAGAGCCAAATCAAGAAAAAAGGCCTTTGTCCAAAATATTTTTGACCTCGCTAGATTGCTAGAATGCTGAATTGGAGCTAGCCAGATAATAATGGAATGTTATTTTACATAGAAGTACAATGACAGAGAGTTGCTCCAATTTATGTATTGTTTTACCGTGTTTTTAGGGCACCAGCAATTTGTGTTGCTATATTTAACACACAGTAACAAATACAGTGAATGATTAGTATTAGGATGATGTGAAAACTGTCATCAAGGATAATACTACAGAGACCTCAATTTAGCACCAGGTTATATTGTGAGGTTACCACATTGTACCCTATTTTGCAATTATGTAACCACCATGATTTGTCATTCAAACTTTGATCAAATGTAGCCTGGAAGAAACAGAGCTGTGAGCTTGAGCATGCAATGACATTGGCTGATCAGTGTTTAAAATGTTGCTTGAAAAAGCACCACATCTTCATCTTAACAGTGTTTTTGTGTTTGTTTTGCAACACAAAGTGGCAGCAAGGGAAATACACCTTTTTGCAGGGGCCATTCATTAGCTCTGTTCACACTACATCATCACCATTTCAGGGGAAGTGAGAAGCCGCCCTCCAAGAAACCATGGAAAGCTGTGGAAAAAAGACAGCATCTGTAGTTTAGAACCTTTTTTAACTTAAATAAAGGCAGAAGTAATGGTGTGACAAATTGGCAAAATGAATTTTGAATGCTTATTTCCACTCATTTTTGGGATTCAGGAAGTTTTTTAACCTTCTAATTATATATGCCACAATTTCAAATGGAGTGTTTGTTTACAGCTTTCAAGAGATATGTAAATACATCACTTAAGTGCTTAGTTACTGTACCTAGAAGCCCTAATATGTAAATACCAAGAACAATTTCTGTCCACGAAATAATAAGTTAAGCACTTTCACATTATTCGATATTTGAAAATTAAGTGTCACGTTTCAGGTCTGTCTCGCCATGTTTTATGTTTATTCATGTTGTCTTAGTCACGTAGTGTCTTATCATGTATTATGTTAGTCTAGGTTCGTCATGTTGTTTAGTTATGTTTCATTACGATTTATTTTCTTGTCATGTTTAGTTATGTCTCGTTACGATTTATTTTCTTGTCATGTCTAGTTATGTTTCGTACTATTATATTACCTTGTTATGTTGAGTGATTATCGTCTTAGTTTCGCTTTGTGTCATGTTTTGATTTATGTTTATTGTTACGTTAACTGGTCACTGTTTATGCATACACTTTTACATGTCTTTCCGCAAACCTTGCGTTCCGCCTTTTCTCTCTTTCTGTCATTCACTCCCTAATTGTTTCCTATTGTCTATTTACTAAAACTACTAACGCTAGATCAGGATTGGGTAGAAACTAACAAACTAATCATGTGTTCATGTTACCTTACGTTTCTCGTGCATGTCATTTACTAATTTACTAATGCTAGGGCAGGATAGGTTTATTACTAACGATTACTAATCTCCTTGTTAAACTTGTCATCCATCGCACCTGTTTTCCACTTCCTTGCTACGCTCTAACTAATTGTCTACACCTGTCTACACCCGCATTTATAGCCCAGTCGCGCAACTGTTCACTGCAAAATTGTCTGCCTCTGTTTACCACGCAACTCTTGAGCATTTACCACTATTGATTACACGTTACGATCCAAGCCTGTTTACCGACCATTGATTATTGATTTCTGTTTTGTGACCATCGTTTGTTTTTTGACCACGTCCTCGCCTACCGTTTTTGTACTTTTGCTTCGCTGATTGTTTCATGGTTTCGACTCCCGCTTCGCCCACGACTACGCCTCTGCCTGCCGTCCGTCTGTTCATCTGCCCCGCTGACAGCTCTCCTGCTACCGGACCTCCCTGCACGTCTACTGACTACGAGTTTGCCTCTTCCCTCGGCACCGTGCTTTTTGTTTGTTTTCTATTTGTTTGGCTGGATGGACTTTGCTTGTTTTGACTACGCTCCTGGGATTCGTCCCGAATAAAGCCCTGAGGGGTCTTTATATTACTATTGTTTCTGAGTCGTGCATTTTGGGTCCAACCCCCACGCACCCCTCATTAAGTAGCCAAATTTGCCACTACATTTAGCTTGCCAGCGAGATGACTGGTTGCATTTGTCTATTTTTGATACACTGGGGATATATATTTTGGGATGAACAGAATTTTTTTTCCCTTTTTTTCCCTTTCTTTCTTTTTGGCTAATAAGTGACATCAGGCTAGTGAAGTCCAATTTACTTAATTTTTTTCCCGAGAATGAACAAACACGTACATTTTTGAAACAAGTGTAACCATTCAATAAATAATGGCCTAATTCAGCTTCATATGCAGTATATCAACACCTCTATTGGTCATAAAACATTTATTCATGACTCACAAAAACCCGTCAACTATAGTCACCAATGGACTTTAATGGTGGACTTTAATGGTGCATTTTTAACTGCCAGAAATAGATTTTCTGTCACAGTACAGAAAAGATAAAATGACAACGTTTTCATTGTATACATTCGTTTTAACCAGGTGAGTCCCATTGAGATTATAGGATCTATTTTTCAAGGGAGCCCTAGCAACAATATAGTGCTGTAAACAGTGTAATAACAACAGGAAAACATATAGTAAAATATATAGTAGAAGCTCACAATAACATGCCTAAAAGACAAACAAGAGGAAAAAGAATTAGCTAAGGAAGCAATTACAAATTCTGATCGATTCCACCTCCAAACCCTTTACTACATTTTTGAATGTCCTGATTGAGGCATGCAGGTCAGCAAGCATGTCCCAGAGATCTCTGCTGTCTTATCTAACGGTTCACGGAAGTGCACTCACAAATAAATTACTTCACAATAAAAACAATCTATAGGTGTTAAAGGTAATCTACTGAAAGATAACATTCTTTTTCAATTTCCCTTGCTTTAGAGAACAGCTTTGTCCTCATTTGACTATTTTACCCATTACTTCTATTCTGCATACATTGGTAATATGATCTTGTCATATAGCAAAATAGGGATTTTTTTATCATATGATTTATACAGCTACAACCTGGCATCAAGTTTTTGATTTGAGACTGTGGGGCTCATCCTTGCTCTACAGAGTGGTGCCTTAACCCAGTGGTTATAAAACTTGATCCAGGACCACTGTATGCTGCTTTTTGTAGCAACTTCAATTGCAATCACAGAATTTTAACAAGCTGTTAATTTTTCTCAATTATGTGTTTTTCATCTTTAGAGGGATTATGTACCCTCTTAAGCCATTTTGTCAGAAATGGCTCGACATGCAGCGGAGAATAAAGTTAATCCCATTCCATGTTTACCTATGGCAGTAATATGACTTGTGGATTTTGTGCATTAGAAGCCACCTACACAAGTGCAATCTTGGTTTTTATCTATTTTTGTATCCAAATAGCAGGCTTTTGGTGATAGTTTTACACAAACAACATAATAGAATGATTCTATCTGTAAAGGAAAGTTACAGATTGTCAAATGCAGACTGTATAGACAAAAGTAAAAGATAGTATCGTCAGCATACAGATAATAATAACAAGTGTTCAGGGATGCAACAACATTGTTGCTATACTGTACACTCAGTGACCACTTTTAGGTAGGCCTGAACACCATCTATACCTGCGCACATGCAAATATCTAATCAGCCAATCATGTGGCAGCAACTCAATGCATAAATGCATTCAGACATGGTCAAGAGGTTCAATTGTTGTTCAGACCAAACATCAGAATGGGGAACAAATGTGATCTAAGTGACTTTGACCATGGAATGATTGTTGGTGCCAGACAGAGCATCTCAGAAATTTTGGATTTTCAAACATAAAAGTCTCTAGAGTTTACAGGGAATGGTAAAAAAAACATTTACTGAGCGGTTCTGTGGGTGAAAATGCCTTGTTAATGAGAGAGGTCAGAGGAGAATAGCCAGACTGGTTCAAGCTGACAGGAAGGCACAAATATTGCAAATAACCATGTGTTACAACAGTTGTATGCAGAAGAACATCTCTGAACCTACAACATGTTAAACCTTGCAGTGGATGGGATACAGCAACAGAAAACCAATAAGTCAACAAAAAAGAAAATTAAAAAAATACCTAATAAAGTGATCATTGTTTATAAGCATTGTGTATTAACAGTGAATAACTCTGGCCCCTGGGTCAAGTCCAATGGAACACCTTTGCTAATACATCAAGTCTTGCCTACCTTAGTTGTCAGAGGGGTAATTTTGAAATAGCCAAGAAGCCATGAAATCCAAACCAATACCGGGTAACCAGTAGTCAGTAACCAGTGGATGAATGATTGCTTCAAAGGCTTTTAATAAATCAACAAAATGATCAGGAGCAGACACAATGTATTTTTAAGCCAGAAATAGTGGTTTGCCTGGACCTAAACCCAGACTGAAAGGGATTCAGCATAGAAGAATAGTTTTGAGTTGGTCATTTACCAAGATCTATGTGTAATAGAGTGATGATGTTACACTATTTATGAACAAGCACTTTTACTGTGAAATATAGCACTCGCAGAGGTATTTGGCCGAGTGTATCAACACTTTCGGGTGGTATTGTTATATGAATGTTTTTATTGCTTTTATAAATGTAAGAGTACGGCATATTATTATTTTATGTGGAATTCCCAGTACTATTGTTGTAACGTGAATATTTGGTGCTTGATAGAATCTACCCTGTTAGTTACGCCCACGAAGGGTTAACGTTCTGACGTCAATCTCTAATCGTTCCTCTGCGAAAGTTAACGGTACGAGGAGGTACGTTTTTCTTTGTCCTTATGATATTTCATTGTTAATCGTATACAGACTGTATTTTCAATTAAATATTTTGTTATGAGAAGTTTATGTCACCTGTTCGGGACATAAAGTCGTGATCTTCCTTTTAGTTTATTTTTACCATCGTGCACAAATGGTTATTATTTGGCGCCACACTCGGTGTGACTGTGTCGCTCTGTTTATATTGTCACCGCCCTCACGCACCGGCCTTTGCAAAAGGTAACGGTACGAGGAGGCGCTGCTAAGGGCTGGTGGGGTATACCGTGTATGCGCCGTTGATGAGTTATCTATTATCACAGGTGGAGAAATAAAGTGCCTTTGAAGGGGATTCAGCGCTTCGGTCTCGTCCTTATCCAAAACAGACACAACGCAGATTAGACCCCGCTAAGATGTAAAAATAATGTGCAACTAGAAATAACTGAGGTCAACTATAAACGAAACAGAGTATATTCAGTGACTGTGCTGAGCTGCCAGTAATCCATATGGAAGAAGGAAACAATGCCCCCCAGTCGATTAGATGTGTATCAGACATAGACTGTAGAAAAATATGGTGCCTGTTAGGTCACCTACTGACTATCCATGGGCTTGTGAAAAGCGTTTTGGAGCCCAAGAAGTCAAGTTCACAGACGCCGCCATATTGTACATTTGGAGCCTGAGTCTGCAGTAGGGAAGAAGAGTGCGGCTCCTCCACTAAGCGTGTGAGAGAGAGTGACGTAATCAGTCCCTGATTCATCCACAGATAATTACTGTATTATCCGAATAACTATATAATAACTTAAAGAAAATCGGCACACGGTGAGGCATTAGATGAAGGAAACACAGATTTTTCTGTGGGAAAAAAATACATATTTTTACCACAATTGTATCATAGACTTTACATTGAAAACAGATCTGAATAACCTATACTGGAGTCAACAGCAGTGGTGCTTGAGCACCTTCTCTCGTGGTCTCCCAGCATGACCGGGAAATAGCCTGGTTTTGGCCGCTTTGTATCAGAACGCTGTTTCCCCTGCGTCAGTCACATTGCAATATGTATATGGTTATTAACAAAAACTAAATCAGATACAACCATAGGACCACCTTCCCTGCCGTTTTGACCATTTCACTATGCTATTATAAATCTGAAAAGCTACGTAAGATAATGAACGAGTCAGTTATGAAGAAATAATTGGCCGGCAAGGCGATGCTACTATTTCCTGAAGGGCAATTATTTCCTCATAACTGACTCGTTCATGGGATATTATCCCCCTTATACCACGGCTAACTTGACAAAGTAATGTAGTTATGGACAATTTATTTTTAGCTTCGAAACAAATGTATTAATTGAAATGCAATGGTAACGGGAGGAAAAAATAGTCCCTGTTGCTGAAAAAAAAAAAGAAAAAAAAAACTTCACGCAGACGATGTGGCAACTAAAAGCCAATTGCATCTTCGACGAAGAAAAGTTCACTAGCCGAAAGGAAATGAAACGTTATAGTATTAAACGAGTAACATGGTGGTTGAATGTGACACTTGCCAGTTGTCTTTAGGCAACAAAAAGTGCATAATTGTTTTTATTATTGAGTCATTTAAATGTATTTAAAAACGTATTTTTCAAAGCAAACTAGCTAGGTAGCTAAATGAATATAACTAGAAACAGTCCTTAGAAAAACAATCTAATTTATGTGACGCAATAGTCAAATATTTGCATTGTCTTGCCTAGTGGCGCAAACTATGGGTCACGAGTTATAGGGGAGGGATAAGAAGAGTGGTTATCCTCGTGTGACGCGATACGAGAACATTCTCAACCGGTAAAAAACAATAAATACTAAATACTAAAAAAAACAGACTAAAGTTTTAAAACCTTACTTGATAGACTAAGCTATAAAAGGAGCCATAATGCAAGCCAAATCTGCTGAGTGAGTCTAATCAGATATATGGTTCTTGGTGATAAGATAAGCAGAAGCAGTTTGCTCATAAACCCTCAGAGAATGGTTTAGACCCCGGTATGCTGTCCAGTCCAGTAAAATCAGACTGAGGTGACACAGTATCTTAGAGGTGTAGCTCAGGATTAGGCTCCTGTCTCAGAACAGGCTGGCTTGTACAGAACGGTGTATCATTGTTGTCTGCAGAGTGCTGTACCCATGATGCTGTTGGCAGTGTCTCTGTTCCTCCTGCTGGTTTCCTCCTCTCTGGGGGCCCCACTGAGTGGGCCCCTCATGAGGACCCGAAACAAACTGCTGCTCATCTCTTTCGACGGATTCCGGTGGGACTACGACCGAGATGTGGACACCCCTAATCTGGATGCCATGGCACTGGATGGAGTCAAAGCAACTTATGTGACTCCGCCTTTCCTGACCATTACCAGTCCTGTACACTTCACACTGCTGACAGGTATCAAGAAGAAAATGACATTATTTGAGACTCACTCGAGAGTCGATGTAGTATTTAGAATGCTATTAATTGGAATTCAATTCCTATAATCTTATAATATTAGGGATGCACCAATGTATCAATGAATTTGAATTTGAGCTTTAAAACACAGAATTTGACTGGCCGATTCTATTTTCCGATTGTGTAATAAGCTACAAAAGATACAGTATGAGCCAAGAGTTTAATAATACTATTTTATTCCCAAGAGGGGGCACTCCTTCATCCACCTAAAAATGATGTGCAAAAAAGTGAAAAGCCTTAAAAAGCTGCGTGGAATGACAGCAAAATAGAAGTTTGAAATACATGTGGTGCACATATTTCTCATGGAGGAAGTACTGTTAGACAGTTCAATATGACAAATTTAAGGACAAGAACCAAAAAAATTTAATTAATAATTAATAAAATAAAATTATTGTTTCATGTATTATTTGGAGTGTGTGATTTCATTACCTCTTACATTCATGGTATCACTTGACTATCTGTGTAGTCTCAAAAGCTTACGCTTTTCTGTGTGGATTTGTACTAAAATTATTTGAACAATCAGCATCGGCAGATATAGGTGGAGAAAAAAATGGTATCAGCCTTAAAAATCCACATTGGTGCATCCATATATAATATACTATCATTATATGTTTAATTCTTTGTTAGGTGCAAAATTAGGTGTGAGAAATGCATTTGCTTTAACATTAGTTTAGCACTTTCCATTTTAGCCCCAGAGCCCAGACACACATAATAGTTTAAATACTGATCTCAATTTGCAAATACAGTATGAACAATTTACTATGACCAAGCTTCTTACTGAAAGTGGGAGATTTATTATTTAAAATAGGACCACAATAACACCAAACATAAAGGAACTGCAGACAGAACTGAGCATTGTGCATTCTCTTCATGTGTATGGACCACTGTCGCACTGCCATGTCATTGACAACCCTGCAGCCATCGATACATGTGGAAAGCACTGGAAAGAGCTGAGTTGTGGGTATAGATCCAACACAGGCTGGAAGTACACTGTTGTTTACTGTGTTTCAGGACGTTACATTGAGAATCACGGAGTGATCCACAACATGTGGTTCAACACAACTACACAAGAAAAAAAGCAATACTACATGGCACAGTTTGTCGATGAATACTGGGATAATGGCAGTCTACCCATCTGGATCACTGCTCAGAGGCAGGTAAAGGTTATTAGCACCACTCTTCACACCAGCAAGCAGTTTCCATCTATTTTGTCTTTGTTAGTCTCTCAGTGTGTCTATTCCCCCTTCCTAGGGTCTGAAAACAGGCTCACTCCACTTCCCTGGCACTGCAGCCACCTACCAAGGTGAGAAGGTGCAGGTGAGCCAGGTAGAGGCACGCTTCTACGACCACTCCAATGAGACAGAATGGCGAATGAATATCGACAAGGTGGTTGGGACCTGGTTTGCTGAGCAGGACTTGGACTTTGTCTCTCTGTACTTTGGGGAACCAGACGAAACAGGACACGAATATGGTCCAGACACACCAGAGCGCAGGGAGATGGTGAAGCAGGTGGACCGTACGGTGGGTTATATTCGCACTGCTGTTCAAAAACATGGTCTCACTGACCATCTGAACATCATCATCACAGCAGACCATGGCATGTCCACAGTACTCAAGAAAGGCCTGGTCAATGAGATCATCTTGTCCAAGATCCCTGGCTTCTCCTTCCGGGACATCAAGTTCCATCTGATAGACTATGGCCCCACTGGCTTGATGCTGCCCAAGGAGGGAATGCTGGACAAGGTCTACAATGCCCTGAAAGGAGGGCATCCCAACCTCCGCGTCTACAAGAAGGAGGACATGCCTGAGCGCCTCCACTATTCCAAACACCCTCGACTCCTGCCCCTCATACTCATGGCTGACCCTGGGTATGTCATCAATGGGGTAAGTGTATATCTGTGATTTTTTTATATAACAAAAATAAAAGTATACCTTCTTGCGAACGGCATTTTTGTAGCAATATCGATTCAATGTGTTCGCGTTCTTAAATTGTGGTGTCAGGTGTGACATTCCTGCCAGGTATTCAAATTTGATTATGCACACTCTGTTGCCTGTGGAATGTGAAAGAGCAAGCATCTAAATCCAAACAGCACCTTTAAAATTAGGTTCAATTAGGTTGCTATTACCATGTCAGAGAACATTCTTGGTTGTCTCTAGGCTTCTTTCTCCAAAATACGGTACCACTATACCAGGGGTACACAACTCCGGTCCTGGAGGGCCGATCTACGTGTTGGTTTTTGTTCCAACCAGATACCTTAATTTTAGTTTTCTGACCACTCTATAAACTACACTCGTTCAAATAATCCAAGGCGTAATCAGAGTCTGCCGATGCTGGTTGTTCAAAGAATTTTAGTACAAATCCACACAGAAAAGCTTAAGCTTTTTAGACGTGCCCACACATTGTTGTTTGTTGCCATAGCTACCTCCATGATACGCACTCATCTTGGGAGACTGAATTTTCACAAGCTAGCTAACTTAGTATATCAACAACTATCGATAGCTAAGATAAGGCCACGGACTTATCCAATTATCATTTTTGCTAGCAAGCTAGCCAGAGATAAAAGCAGGACTATAACGTCCTTTTGAAGAGCTCACATTATCAATAACATCACCTTATGAAAGCAAATGAGCTAGCTAGATAACGCTAAATTAATATAACCAGAAATACTCTTAATAGTCCTTAAAAGGCACTTTAATTTAAGTGAACCTAACATGTTAGTCAAATATTTGCATTGTCTTGCCTGGAGGCCAGTGGAGCAAACTATGGGAGTTATAGGGAAGGGGTAAGGGGAGTGGTTATCCTCGTGTGACGCACTATGAGGAGAACATTCTCAATCGGTTGAAAATAGGACGATAAATTTAAGTGCTTACTTCTCCAAAACTAAAGAACAGACATATTTAATACTCACTGTTTCTCTAGTGTCCTATTATACAAATTGCATATAAAAACCTAGAAAGTGTGACCAACCAACATGTTACACAGATAACAAGGTGTAACAGGTAGGTAACACAGAATCAGGAAACAATGAACACAGATCATGACACCAGCAGTCTGTGACTGTAGCTGGTGCTTATACACATATAGGATTTAGACATGATTGAGCTAATTAAATAATTAAGAGCAGAAGTTGCCACAAAATCATGAAACAGGATTACTGTACATCCCTGCACTATACTCTATCTTTTAAGAAACAAGCTCTGCTTGTGCTCCTAGTTTTGAATGGAACTCTGGTATTTGGAGTGTGAAAACAAACCTTTGTGACCACCATTCTCCACAGATGTGGCCATATCCCCCAAAACTGAAAAATTAAGGATAGCCACTTTAACTGTAATTGCAATGTTCAACATAATTGGCTGTTGTCCCTTTAAGCACAAAAGTATTTGTGCCTGCCAATAGAATATTTATGTGATATTTCATCCTTCCATGGAAACAGTTGTATTGTATAAACAATGGTGCTACTGACAGATCATGGAATATTAGATTTTGTTGATAATTATCATAGTTTCATCACGCTATGGTTCTTTATGTTCCCCTTTTTTTCATTTTGAATGATCACACACCATTTGCACTATTCACATTCAGTGTGAGAAACGATAAGATTCATAAGTACTCATACATAAATTATAAAATGATATCTTTCAGTGCATTAAGCTGTTGTAATGAGTAAAAAATTTCAGACCAGAGATGTAACTCACAAACCTGATTACAAGTTCTTAAGAGATAGTCATTAATAAGTACTAGCAAACCTGTTTAAACATTATGCTGTCCTCTATAGCATAATGTGACATTCGCGACATTGACTCATAGCAGTCATCTGGCCGTCAGAGGGTGGCCTGTTTGATCCCTGGGTGTGTCGAAATATCCCTGAGCAAGACACCTAGCCCCCAATTTCTCCTGACAAGCTGGTTGGTACCTTGCATGACAGCCAACCTTAAGCAAGCTATATACATAAGAATATGAACACACAGTTTGGGGAAATATGAGAAAACAAATGTCATTTTGCAAACTTGAAAATATAATTTAAAAATGTTGCACTGAAATAATGTAACATTTTGCATAGGAGGAAGGCTTGTAATGAAAACTAAAATTAGTTCAGAGAATTCAATAGAAATTGAGCATGAGTTTAGTTCAGCCAGGACAGATGTCAGATTGTCATGGGATTGAAGGAACCATAAAAAATGTATTGAAAAAAGCTGGGTGGAAGGTGGTAGGAATGTGCCGGCATTTTAAGAATGTGCAAGCCTGTACTGGGAGATAGATTAGCAGGGCACAGTTTAGCAACTGTAGCTTGTGGAGCTGAAAGTACTGGAAGGCATTTCAGGGGTGAACAGGAGGGTACGAGTTCTGATTTGAACTGAAGGTACAAGTATCTGAAGGTCAGTGTCTCCAGATGCAACCTCTGGGGGGAAGGTAATGAGAAGAGCTGTTGAAGTATACACTTATGAAAGCACAAATTATGAGGGCCAATATGAATGACCCGGGTGTAGCAAAGACTGAATCAACAATTTTGTGTGTTTTTGGCTTCAGTTCCTTTGGTCATAGGATCTCGCAGTCTTTATTTCATAACCTGCAGATAATTCAGAAGATCAACGCCCCTGATTACAATCTTATTGGAGTTGTATAGATACTGCTATCTATATCAATACCTATGTACAGTATTACTCACAGATCCAAGATCCATGACAACCACAAAGGTTAACTAGTGAATGTCAAGAATGGGACCAAATAATTGAATACACAGCTGTAAATGTTCAAATGGGTCTTGCATGCTATTGTATTTAACAAAAATTCAAGTAAATGTAATGGTAACATAATAACATGCAGGATTAAAACAAACTCCTAATTCAATTAAGGTTCAAATGTAGAGTATTTCACCACTGGCATTACAAAGTAACCTATTTTTTGCCAAATGTTTTGGATGATTCAGCACTTTATTTAATTCATCTGAAATGGAACAATGATTCAGGGGCATAAATGACAATGAATTCATAATCATCAAACATGGATCCCAGCTATTTTACTTTCTTTTTGAGTCAATATCGCCCCCCGCTGCCATTTCTAGATAATGCAAGTTAGCGCACACAATATGAGTTAATAGCAAAGCATAAAAACACTAACCACTAAAACAACATTACCTACCACACAACATTTTTCTATTACTACTTCATTCATCCTACTGAACAATAAGCTTTGCCATTAAATGAAATGCAACTGGACAAGCTGATGTAACCAGTAACCAGTAACCATTAAAATTTTAACAATGACTCCTAGTTTTGCAGGAACATTTTTTTGGTAACTTCAGTAAAAGTCATAAATGTATTATGTTGTATTATCCACCAAATTCACAAATCCATGACACTTTGCTCCAGTCACTTTATTGTTATTCATTCTAAAAAAGTTTTTTTTTATTTAGGAATGTATAGCTTATTCTCATGTATGCTAAACTGTAGATTGCTAGATTTATGTTAAAGGCAGTCAGGAAGGAACACAGCCAGATTTACATTACAATATCTGGGCTTGGAGGCAGAAAGAGGTGATTAAAAACATTTTTTTTTTTTTATTAAACATTGAAATGAAGCATTATATATCTGCACATGCTTTAAGGGGTCCTGAGGCGATTAAAAAACCAGGGCAATATAAAGCACTGTTATACTCTCACATGTTAAACCTGCTTAACTGAATGTAAATGTAAACCAAAGTAAACCACCATGTATGAAATTGAAATCACATTGTAACCGTTTACAGTTGTAGTACAGTTAAGGTCACACCATGAAGTGGATGGGCAGTTTCTCACATTCTGTCACCAACTATGGGGAAAAATAATAAGAAAACAATCTGTTGTTTCTCCAGCTGTTCCCAGTGCAATCCAGCAAGGGGGAGCATGGCTATGACAACCAGGTGATGGATATGAAGCCCTTTTTCCGAGCAGTGGGGCCGGATTTTCACAAAAACCTGCTGGTGGGACCATTTGAAACAGTGAGCGTGTACCCCCTAATGTGCCACTTATTGGGCATTACACCTGAAATCCACGATGGGTCCCTAGATGACACCCGGCACATGTTAGTCTCTTCTAAGGGTACAGGTACTGATGAAGAAACACAAGGTAAGCACAAAAGTAAACTCCCACGATTACACTATGTTCTTCAACATCCCTTGGATCCAAATCCTGGTGAAAATCCTAGAGGCAAGGCATAAAGATCACAATTATCTTAGAATATTTAAAAGACAGCCCTTTTCATTCTTTATCTAATTTTGGGGATGACCCACAAAAGTCAACTCGAAATATAGCTGCGCCTACAATGAAAAGCTGTTTATATTGAATACTACCATATGCAGCTCAAAAATCTTTTGCTGTTAAGATTTTGAACTCCTCAGCTTGTTTGCCTCTGGGCAATTCTCACACTTACTTCCCCCTTATAAAAGGGAGCCTGCATGATTGCTGTTGGTTTTGATAGGAATAGCAAAGCTAGCACCGTGATTTGCCATTCCTGGTGGGATACCTGGCAGATCTGATTGACGAAAGACAGACACACACATGATCTGCTGCCGCAGTGCTTTGTGAACTAAACTATCGGGTATAAACAACGGTGCTACTGACAGATTATGGAATATTTCATGTTTTTCCCTATTGAGTATTTTCTTTTTGTTTGTTTCAGATTCTGTCCGGGCTAACGTCTTTATCGCTTTGGCAGCAGTGGCTGGGTTTTTGGTTGTCGTCGGCATGGTGGTCACAGCACATTCCACATACAAACGAAGGAAAGACAGTGTGAAGTAAAATGCCTATTTTTTTAATGCAACATAAACTTGACCAAAAAAAGTTCACCAATCAGTGGATTCATGGATATATGAACCACATATGCTACGTATAAGTGATATTATCACTGTTATTATTGTTACAGTGTAATACTGACAGAATGTTTTGAGTATAAATGCTACAAATAGACCTTGCTTGGGTGGGTGACCAAAATGTGTACATTTTAACCTTCACAAGAATGCATTAATTTCACCAGTCTTTGTCTACTTTCTTCCAGATCCAAAGAAGATATATTTGATGATAAAAAGGAAACTTCTACGCAAACATCTTTCTGAGAATGCTGTTGCAAAGAGCATCTGTAGTCAGCGCAGTCATCAGTGATCAGTTCAAATGTAAATGAATTGAAGAGAAATGTGGTCTGGCTGCAACATCCGGGAGATAAGTAACATGAGCATTGCACACAAGGTTCAAAAAGTTCTCGGAAGTTGCTGTTCATGTTACTAAATACCCTAAATGATATCCAAGCAGAAACAAACAGCTGAATATATATGCATATAGCTGCAACATTGTGGTTGGCAAGAGGACGCCTAAGCTAATATGAATAAATGAATACTGATAATGCATGGTGGGTCGTCCTAATTCATTTAGGCTGATGTAATGATCAGTAATGACAAGGTCCCACAATTAGCGTGGTTTTGTTTTCACAGACTGTTAAATCTTTTTGTACACTATCAAAGTGTCAGTTCAATGTGAATCATAAGACAAACTGTAATAAAGTGTCACAGCTATTGTAGTCTTGTAAATCAGCAGGCAGAGACTTTTTGCTACAACAAGTAACCAATTAACATATTGCATGAGAATATATGGCCAATCTGAGTATACAGTTGTATTCATTAGGTTTTATTCGGCATTAACTAAAAACTTTTTAAACGCACAATATATTAACAAAATAAACATTTACTACATCAGCACCTCTCTTCGTAATTCTTCCCCAATTAACAGTTAGTATCAATAATGATCCTTTGATTTATTTTATGGAGTTTGGCAATTTTCAAAAAAGGCTAAATGCACCACACCACTCAAAGAAATCTAAACTCACTCAGGAATTCCAATTCAGGGAAAAATAATAAAGATTCAACTCAAATACATTATAAGACCAGTAATCTAAAAAGAGAAGTATGATGTATTTGTGCAATGCATCATCTCAGCAGCATTGTATAAATATAATTTGAAGATTATTTCCTCTAGATTTTATCTTAAGATCTCAGAATGTGCTTGTCCAAGTTCACTTACTGTTTACATGCCCATCAAATACAACCTTCAGTTGGGTATCACAGAAAAATAAAGAAATAAATACTTGGTTAACAGTCTCTTGAATATTATCCTCTTTCATGCTATCAGGTATCATTAAGAACATTTTATCATATGCTTTAACCTTGTATCCTAGTAAGCAATCAAAATCTACTTAAAGGGTGCACAGGGGAAGTGATGTAGAAACCCAGACAGGTTAAGGCGCTAAAATGTAGGTTACTGGAAAGACTGAAACTTGAGAATTCATTGAAAATATTATCATCAAACATGCAGAGTTTCATATTCCACTATTAACAAATGCTTTATTTATTATAAACACAACTTACATTCAAATGTGCACTGTATGTGCACTGTTGTCAGGACTGAATGTAAAATTCTAAATGTAGGACTCATGAGATGTCTGTTTCACTGGACAAATCAGCAATACCGTGTGCCACAAAAATGCCTCGAAGGACAACCTCCTTTTTTTGGGAATGTACAAATTGGACTTTGTATTACATTGCTGGAGCTATTGAGAAACCCTGGAGCAAGTGGCATTTGCAGAAACAGTGCAACAATTGTACCATATGGAATAAGGCACAAAACAAGCAGAGGTTTTCTGAGTGGCAGTAATCCACATGGCTGAACCCCAGCCTGTGAGGAGTTATGCAGTGAACATCAGGGTCCATTCTAAAGCCTGAACGAATTCCTCTGCATCTGCCACCTGCATATTATGTGGATGAGTTATCAACAAACAATACATCAGGCAGATACTGTAGGGGTCAAACAAATGAAACCGAAAAGATTGATTGGGCTTTTGGATTCATTTCAATATGCATGCTCAGAACTGTAACCTGAGAAAAATAAATTGCTTTCAAAACTAAATACACAGCAATAAACAAGATCATCAACTGAACCATATCACAAGCCAAATCTGCTGAATGATCTATTGCCTAAGATGCCTTCTGATAAGATAAGAATTGTCTGCTCATAAAAGAGAATCGTGAATCTTGCTTGGGCAGCTGGAGAGTATCCAGTGGTCTGCTGAGCAGTCCAGTAAAATCAGTGAGGTGACACAGTATCTCAGAGGTGTAGCTCAGGATTAGGCTCTTGTCTCAGTGTATCATTGTTGTCTGCAGAGTGCTGTACCCATGATGCTGTTGACAGTGTCTCTGTTCCTTCTGCTGGTTTCCTCCTCTCTGGGGGCCCCACTGAATGAGCTCCTCATGAGGACCCGAAACAAACTGCTGCTCATCTCTTTCGACGGATTCGGGTGGGTCTACAACCGAGACATGAACTCCTGTAATCTGAATGCCATGGTGCTGGATAGAGTAAAGCCAATTTTCTGACCACTGCTAGTCCAGCTCACAAGCAGGTTATAAGAAAGAAGCAAACAGCTACCACTGTACATTAAAGATGTTTGAAGCTATCATGGAACATAGTAGCGTGTCAAGCAGTAACAATTATAAGTATATTATTTTGGCAACATTTCAATGAATTAAGCAAACAGAAAATATGTGAAAGTAAACAGGATAATTTAACATTAGTGTTCATGAAAGTATATTGTAATTGAATAAAGTATGTACTCAAAAGCAGTAAACCACTGTTTTTTGCCATGATATCCTAGAATAATGGAATCTATATGTAAGTATAATACTTTGCATGTAGTACATATCACTGGTTAAAAGTCAGATCATATCATTTTCAATATCATTCGTGAAATTTGGAATTGCTTTCAAATGTAGCAGTAGCCAATTGACAAATATACTTTGATCCGAACGCCTTTTGCACAGAAATGTGGCAAATCTTAATGTGAAGTTTTCTGATTTTTTAGGTATTTGCACTAAAGAATTGAAACACTAATCAAACTGTGTATGTCAATATAATAGTACCTAAAGAATGGCACCATTATATTTCCATTAAAATCTAACAACTGCACATATTGGGTCTTAAGTATGTACTAAGGTGAGTATAATTTATTATTTTGTTGAAATTTTCCAGGTAATTAGTAATATGATGTAACATGAAAACGATTACATACAATCTGTTCTGACTTATGTTGATGACTGCCATTGGCTCTGTTAAGAAACATGAAGCATCGTAATGGAATACTGTACACCCTTGTGTTGTATACCAATGTATCTTTGTTTCTAACGGGTGTTTTAGCAATACCTGTTTGAAGCATTTATAGCATGCTTCTCATTAACCCATTCTTACACACACTCACACACCAATTGCGACTGGCTGCCATGCAAGGCACCAACCAGCTTGTCAGGAGCATTTGGGGGTATGATGTCTTACTCAGGGACACTTCAAGACACCCAGGGCAGGATCAAAGCAGTAACCCTCCGACTGCCAGATGACTGCTCTTACCGCCTGAGCCAATGTCGCCCATGTAAACCTGAAACTCCAAGACCTTGGCTTATTTTCTGTGAAGAACATTTTCGTTGAGCACACATGCTACACTACATTCCCACATAAATGTATCACACTGTACCCATCACACGTGCACAATGGAGGAGGTACAAAGTGCAAAAAGTACATTTGTAATACACACACTGAAATTATGTCCATCATGCGGTGTTTACAGGCAAGCACGAGCATACAGAGTTATTTTATCCAGTGTAGACAGGTGATTGCAATCCATCTCACCTGATTCCCCCAATATCATAATGGGATATTTTAACCATTGCCATTTAAAGGACTTGTTTATCAGTATGTTTCATGTCCCACACAATAAAACTTTAGACCTGTGCTGCAGCTCTATCGGTGGCTGGACTCCTGCTCAGATTTTATGATCATAATGTTTTCCCCCTTTTCCTGACGTATAAAACTTTTGCAACAAGAGCAGGAGCTGAAAGAAAACCGATAGATAGGTTTGGACTGAGAACAGTTTCCTAGCCCTAGATCATGATTTTACTGATGTTGTGCACAGCTATACAGTCTTCTGTATACACCACGTGATTCCTATCAGGGAAGTTATGGCTTTTCGAAATAATAAGCCCAGGATCTCTAAGGCAATCTAACGAAATCTGCTTTTAAAATGAGATTAGACCTGAAATTAAGAACGCTAAAACTAAAAACAACGGTAGGATTGATGTCTAAATTAATCAATTAAAGGGCTGCCTGGAGTGGCATGATATTGTCTGGTAGCCATAAGGGGACATTTTTAAAACGTATTTAGAGGGTTATAATTCTATAATAAGTAACAATTGCGTGGTAGTTTAAATTAGGTTTATTTGAGGTTTGATACGCATGGTTTTAGAAGCCTGATTTCCAATCTACGCAGAGGGTACGGCGTTGATGATGTATATTTCCGGTATACTGCTAAGGGCTATGCTTGCGGATTTCATTATAGATAGGAACAACAACGTCATATAAGCAAATGAAGCATTAAATACTTCTATAAACACTATGAAAGGGGAAGCATTATGGGACGCTGAGTTTCTTGGCGATCTAAAAATGCAGAACATGATTTTACGAACTGATCTCATCGTATTTAGTATATAGCTGTGTATTTAAACCATGAAAAACATACTTTGAATCCACACTTCAGCGTCACATAGTTTGCTTATATTTAGCTTTCGCTCTTCTATTTAACAGGGAGCAGTATAGCGGAATGATCGTTTCAGATATATCCACTTTACCTCCCTATATCTACTTGGAATCGCAAGAGCTGCACTGTATAAACATTAGAGAACATTAGTTTTATATCGAATATCTTACATAAATACAAAGCAGTTTGACATTGGTTCCTTTTCTACAGACAAGGGTATGAATGCAGTGAATATACTTCTGGTATCTGGTCAGCGGTAATGTTCCGAATTAGATTGCCAATATTCATTGCGCTATATGTACTTGCACAAACATTGGGCGCAAAACTGTTTTACAGATGATGAACGTCCAGATCATAGAGTGTAGTTCAGTGGTCCAGGCGCTGCTACCAAGTCAGGAGTACTTCCGTTGCTTAGCGATGACGATTGAAAATCAGAAGGGGTGGAGCTGGAGGGTTGGAGGTGTCCTCAGTCCGCCGCCAGACTCTGTTGATATTGGGGGAACAACCACGCCCCTACATATCCTCCGTAGGTCATTGGTTGTAGGATTTGATTTAGGTTGTAGCGGGCGGGGTAAAGAAGAACGGGTCGGATAAAGGAAAATGGATGAAATGCAACATTTTATTTAAATGACGTACCTTTAGCAAAAGGTAAATTCGAAGGAATACATTTAGTGTTTCCTTGTCCATCCTGTTTCATGAAAATATAATACAAGCAGATGCGATGAGTGCTGTCGGGGGACAGGTTTTTGACGCGGAATGCATCCTCAGCAAACGACCAAAAAAGGTTCGCAGCTATTCCTGTGTTACATTATTAAATAGAACGTTAAGCTACGACTTACCATTGCATTTGTTTTTTGCAGGGAAAATTCGAGTATCTGGTGAAATGGAGAGGGTGGTCATCAAAGTAAGTATGCTGCCTAACTCGCAAGGTAATCTAGTTAAGATGTTGCACCAGCCATAACAATGAAAACGAGTCGCTTGTTGCTGAACTTCTAATTTTGACATTTGGATGTAACGTTAGCTATAATACAGATAAGGACGACTGAGGAGCAATCTAGCTAAGGCGATCGACCAGTATTTTGCTATTGTAGTTAAATGGCTTGTTAGCCAGATAGCCAACAGTGAGCAAGCTAACACGGCAAAGGGGAAACAGTGACGTATACAACTACCTCCTATTTGCTTATTGGTAGTTTAATTTAGCTAATTGGAAGCCCAGTTGGATAAGCAAAAATCTCTAAGGTAAGGCTTCGCTATATTTTTGGTTACGGTTACGGTAACGTTACGGTAGCTACCCACTAGCATAGCTAGCTAACTTAATGTTATTCAGTTCAGCTTTATTTATACCAAAATGTACGTGCATCACGGCCATACCGTTACCTTTTATTGAGCAACTAAGCTGTCTTACATACTTTAGCACGCTTTACAAAACCGTAGGCATAATAAACTCATAATTTCAACAATGAACACCGTAGCGAGATCATCAGTGTTATTTACTATTTCCCTTTGTCCATCAGGACTGTTGTGTATTTTTAGTGTGTACAGATGATGGCATGGCAAATGATGCCAGCCATACTAGGAAAGGTTTCCCGAGAAAAGATCAACATTTTTTTCAAGCCGCTATCTTGAAATAAACTAGCCTAATCAATCAGACATGTTTTCGGGGAAACGCTGAAGTGCCCGTTGGCTTTTCAGCCCTATTAACCAATAAGAATTAGGGACGCTTCAAACAATTTGGTTTAGAATTCTAAAATGACAAAAATAAATTTCACCAGTTGACAGATGTGGCAGCGTTCGTTACAGTGCTTTAAACGTTTAAAAGAACACTGGTATTTGTCATGAGATGGCTTGCCTTAACTTGTACATGTAAACCCTGGCTAGCTGGTCAACGTTGTCATTTTCCGTTTTAACAAGATATTTAAGTGTATGGTGCTGATATGAAATACAAATCAAATATCTATTTTTTTTTCTAAAAAGACATAAACTGGACCGCACTGACCATTCTTGTGATCCCTTTCATTTCAGACATAATAGCTGGGAGCCTGAGGAAAACATCCTTGATTCACGACTACTGGCCGCATTTCATAAGAGGTGTATTTTTCTGCCATATTTATATTTCCACTGAGTACAAGAAACTGACATGCAGACTGATGTTTGTTTCTGATGTCTGAACTGCAATTCTGAAAGATCAGTGTGTAAGATTGGACATCTAGACAACACAAGATTGCTTTTTCTAAATGAGCTATGTTCAGAATAATTCCCTTTGAATTCTGACAACAGTTTTGCCTTTAATGTATTTGCAGTGAACAGGAAAAGGAAATTCTTTTACAGAAGCATGGCAAAAGACCAAGAGGGCGGCCACGAAAAATCCCGGTAAACAGATTTTACTATAGCGACATAGTGATGCATCACAGACTGAACCCCACTGTTTATCTGAAGCCTTTTATTATCTTCTTCCAGGAATTGGTTCCAGCTGCAACAAAATCAAGCAGATCTTCATCATCTAACTCTTCCTCATCTTCCTCAGCCTCCTCTGATGATGATATTATCCGTGCCAAAAAGGTGAAGCCAGGCTCTCGAACATGTGAGTCTCACCCTCTTCCGCAGAAGAAAGCACAGACTGTGGTGGCCAGGGAGAAGCCAGTAAAGAAAAAACATTGGAGGAAAGCACTGCCTCCAGAGCTGAACGCATGCAAACAGAGCAAGAGAGATAAACATTTCTTGAAAACCCCTTCTAAAGCTTTGACCAGGGAAGCCAAGCCTGCCACCAAAAAGCCACTACAACCAGCCAGCTTCACCTACCCAGGCATGAGCCGGAACTCCAGGGAGCATCTGGGTGTGCTGGGTAGTGGGTCCTTCACACACGGTGGCATTGGTAAAAGCTGCTTGAACCCCACAGAGTCCACCCACAGCATGACCACAACCATCTCTTCCCTCAACAGATTTGCTCAGAGCAGGAACACCTCAGACTTCAAGCTCTCAATCTCTGACATCAGCAGCAGTGCAGGACTGGACTTGAAGCAGAACACTGCATCAAAATCCCTTGGAGTAGCAGCACTTAATTTATACAATTCTCAACAGAGTAGCTGCAGCATTGGGCAGGGCCAGGGCACTCCCCAGGCACCTGTAGGTTCTTTGAATGGGCAACAGAAGCATTCTGTTTCAGGGCAGACGCTCATACATCCGCTGTCCAATAGTAAGCTGGCAGGCCTGTCCAGCACCAGCCAGGCCCACAGCCTGGAGGTTCTCAACCTTCAGTGTGTCAGCAAACCCACACAGGGCAGTTATCCAGCAGGTAAGGGGTCTGCTGCAGAGTCAAACCTTCACAGCACTGCAAGACCTGCACAGAATGCAGCAGTGGGCAATGATAACCAGACACACAACTTTGTGAAAAATCTGTCCATGAACAGCCAACCAGAATCTGGCATTCCCAAAGAAAGGGGCAATGAGGGTACAGTAAGGGAGGCACTCTCTAAGAGGACAGGAAGGGTGGAGAGGGTTCAAGTGCATAACAGCCCCTCTACACCTGGCAGGGCTGCTAAGGGTCCGGAAGATACAGCATTGTCCAAGGATGGAAGCGAGCCAGAAAAGGTTCAGAGTCAAATGAGCACTGGAGAGGAGGGGAATAGCTCCGACTCAGACCGACCAGGCCCCTTCCACAATGGGGGCCAGAGCATGTTTGTATCTGTACCAACAAATCAGGACTGGAAGCCTACACGTAGCCTGATTGAGCATGTGTTTGTCACAGACATCACTGCTAACTTGGTCACGGTGACCGTAAAGGAGTCCCTGACCAGCGTGGGCTTTTTTAACATCCACCAGTAATGAAACTGCAACTGCATGCCTTGACCCTTTGTACTGAACTGAGCTGCTATTCCTGGTCACAAAGGCAGGGACATAGCCAACATTGCATAAATCTGAAGGAAGTGCAGAAACGGTAGATCTTTATTGGTATGTTGTCCAGTTCTAGTCCTGTTCTAACTTTTCCTCAGAACATAGAACCAGTAAACTTGGTATTATTAGTATTAAGATGTATTCTCTTTTAATACTTATTTTGGTGCTTTGTAATCCTAGTACTGCTGCATTCCTTCATTTTATATACACCTAACAGTAAACTGTTAATGTGAACTGGATTTGTGAAAGATGTGACTGTCCTGCATATTTATCTTCTATCAGTATTCACAGTTGAGGACCATTGAAGCATCAGGATTATGCCATTGGCACACTTGGTTTTATAATAGTATTACAGAAGCACAAATTTAATGTTCATCCTTTCATAGACATTGGTGTAATTACCGAAGTAAATGACAGAATGAGCCTCATCTCAGCGATTGAAGAGAGGTTTTGTATCATACAGTGCAGTCTAAGTATTTAGACTGTTACACATTTGATCTCGTTTTCGCTTTCTAGCACACAAACAGTTGAAGTAAAACAATCAGTGTGGTTAAAATTGAGATTTTCCAGCTTTAATTTGAGGTTTTTACATTCATATTGGGTGACCTGTGTAGGAATAACAGCCCAAAGCATACAAAGCCCCCCCCCCCCTGGTTTTAGGGGACCAAAAGTAATTGTACAAATTAAAACATTTAAATCAAGTCATCCTAAGATTCAATATTTTGTTGCAAATCCCAAAAAACTCCTTGGTTGCTTTGGCTATATGTTTTGGATCATTGTCGTGCTGCTTGATGAAGTGTTGTCCAATAGGTTTTGATGCATTTGCTTGGATCTAAGCAGACAATATGTTATTGTATACTATGGCATTGACCCTGCTGCTGCCATCAGCAGTGACCTCATCAATGAACACAAGTGAGCCAATTTCAGTGGCAGCCATACATGCCCATACCTTAACAATGCCTCCGCCATGTTTGACAAATGAGGTGGTATGCTCTGGGTCGTGAGCGGTTCTCTTCTATTCTTTTTTTTTTTTTTTTTTTTTTCATACTTTCAGCTTTCCATCTCTATGGTACAGGTTGATCTTTGTCTCATCTGTCCATCACACTTTGTTCCAGAACTCTACAGGCTTTTTAATGCAAACTAACCTAGCTATTACATTATCAATATAGGTGACGTACTGGATAGCCTTCTCTCGATGGTCGTCTTTGACACATCTCCGCTGACATCCTGGAGTGTTCTTGATCTGTTGAATGGTTACAAAGGGATTTTTATTCACCAATCAAACAATTCTTCCATCATCCACTACACTGGTGTTCTGTGGTCTATTGGCTATGTCTCTGATTTATTTATTCTGATTTCTCAGTCTAATGATTGCCTGCTTTACTGGCATGGTACTTGTTTGGTCCTCATGTGGAGAAACAGAGACTCGGATGCAGATGGCACTCCTAGAATCAACTTAGCACTTTTGTGCATGAACTAACAATGCAACACAACGGTCCCAAGAAATTTGAGCAGCCAATTGTCCAATTACTTTTGGGCCCCTAAAATTGAGGGGACTATGTATAAAAACTGCTACAGGTCCTGCCCTGTTCACCCAACATGGATGTTTAAACCCTCAAATTAAAGTCTGCACTTTAACTTCAGTCGTCATTGTTTTATTTAAAATTCAATGTGCTGGAGTACAGAGCCAAAACAACAACAAATGTGTCACTGTCGAAATACTTAGGGACTGCACTGTATATTGTAGTTTTATTATATATTGGCTATATGCACAAGCTGTTGGATAATGTAGGTGATGTGACTCCTGCTACTTCCCTTGCTGAGAATGAAGAGGATGTATTCGTCAGCTCACCTGCTTCTCTGTGCAGCTCCCTGCTTGATGTTTCTGAAGGTTGGGAGAAAACAGAATCCACAACTGTGGAAAGGCTGGTTACAAGGAAAACCACAGATAAAGTCAGTATTAGTGTGTTCTTTCAGAGTTTGTGCCTGCTAGAAAGATGATATAAATGCATTTTTTGTGTGGTCTAGCAAATTTCCAGTACGATTTATTCATGCTGCCTTTTGGAACTGTAGGTAAAAATCATACATTTGTTGGAACAAAAAAAATATATAAAAAATAGCAGATATTACGGAAGACATTATTTCATGGGCTATTCCTGAGAATAAATACCAATTCAAGAATAAAATGTGGAATGTGAGGATTTTGAGCATTTTACTTGTTGAAGAACTTATGCACTTAAGCGTATGCTAAATGACTTAAATGTAAATGTATTAACCAGACATAATGCATTGTACCCTGATCAATCAGATAGGCCCTGGTCAGTCAAACAAAAAAAGATCAATGTCTTGTTTTACAGCTGCATAACTGGCCTGTTTTTATTTAATTACATGTTATGAATGGCAGCAGGCATATGGAAGTTTTTTTTTACCTATGATATGTGTCAGTTAAGAGTCACTGCTGAGGGTGAACATTATTGTCATTATAATGTTTGTGATTAACTGTATTCATGTACATGCATACAATGAAACTATTTCAACATTTACAGCTATGAATTGTTTGGCAGGTCTGTTTTTGTATATAGAACAATGCCCCTAACAATATAATTTTAAAACAATAGAAATACATTTATTACTGGCATTGGACCATCAACAATTTTCAAATGTAAGCTGTAGATTTACTCATTAAAGTTAAGATGTGTTGTGAAATGAATCTCATAAAATTATTTATTATGTTCTGGAAGTTGGCAGATATGCTTAAGAAACTACTTTCAGCCCTTATTAAAATCCTACTAAATTTTCTCAATCAAAGCCAAAACTCCTTAGGATTTGGGTAGAACCACTTCATATTGGACTCAAAGGGTTACAAGGAATTGATTATATTGATTGTATATTTGATTACATGCAGAAAGCCTGATCGGTCAATTTATTTCAGCAATACATTTAATTATGTGTAGTGTGTAGTAGTTTAGGAAACTGATTGTTTTGGTCCACATGTTTTCAATTTGAGTAATATAAACTTTTTTTTACAATAGAAAGTAAAGGCCTATGGGACAATGTCTCCAATAGAATAAAACATAAACAATAAAACGTAACAAAAACGCTGAGGCTTGCTAGCTCACGTTACCTAGTTAACAATATAATTAGCAAACACGATTTTGTCTTCATTTTATAACTAAGTAGCTGATTTGGCAAGCTAAACTGCCTTCACTGTTATCAAAACAGCAACAATGTAAACCTACATTACCGATCAACTGCCACTTATATTAGTGATGTTACGAATAATACCGAGGCTCCGAAGTTGTGCCAAATACACAAGTCCGTTTTCCCTGAAGCCTCGTTTCGAGTCTTGTGTCGAAAATCGCATTACCGATGACGAACGAGGCCTCGTTTTGTGTAGAACACAATTTAGTAAAGAACGGAATGGCAGTGAAATCTGCCTGTTTTTCGGTGCCGTCGGGGTTTGGGAAATTGGCGTTCCATTCCATTGGAACAACACTCAGGTTTGACCAGGGATGGACAGCTCTATTCCTAGAGGACAGGTGTGTAAGCAGGATTTTGCAGACAAAAAACGCTTTTGCGCTATGGCATGTGGCTGGCACGTGATTATTCGGAAGCGGTATATTATTTTACCAGCAGGTGTCACTAGTATGCACTTGAGGCATTTCTAGGACCCTAGGTTTTCGTGACAGCGCCGCTTACCGAATTGCATAACCAAAGATCGCATTTCTCTGAAAGATGGATGGCAATCGGAGTGTCAGTACTGAATGTGAATCAAGTTTTATTTGTTCAACGTTAAAAACAATTCTGGTGTCTTCAATTGTAGAGCAAAGTTAACGGTAGCTAGCCGAAGTGTGAGTAGCTAACTACAATCATCTGTTAGCTTATCATAGCTTGCTACAAAACGAACTGTTAGCCTATTTGTTTAGCCGTACTAGGTGTCTTATATTAATTATATTAATTAATGTCTCAATGACTATGATAATTAATTCTACCCAGCACATTAATTCAACTTCAAAAGATGATAAAAGCATGTCGATATGATCTGTGTCTGTCAGCTACATTAAATCAGCAGTAGTCAACTGTCTTCAGTGTGAATGCTTAATGTTTAATGAATGTTTAATACTCGTTATTTTACCATTTCTCCATGAAGGTAAAGTTTGCAAACATTCTCTCTGGAAATGCAAATGGAGTTAAAATGTGTCTTTGCATTAAAAGCAACCTGAATGTTATGATCAATTCCATTTGAGCAATGAATCAAAACCCTTGTTTGTGGTGACCAGACTCTGGGTATTCATAATTTACACTTTGAAATATGATCGTAAAATAATAATACTACAATTCTATGTTCTTATGTTTTAGGGTATACCGTTCACAGATGTTGGTTAGACTGCTGACCACAGTGGCAAAACGAAATATTTTAGTTTTACTGAGTTAATTTATGCACAGATGCTCTTATGGAAAGTTGAGTTTTGAGTTCATATCTTGACATTTCGTGGTACACAAATGCATGTTCTTAATTTGGTGGCTAACACACTCCATCTATTCCCTGTCACGCAGCTACCTATATAGGCAATGCGATTAAATAGTCCTACCAAGTGAAGAGTGAAATATTTCAACGCATTCTTAGCCACCTTGGAACAGTTCAGTTATCGATAGTTTTAGCGAACAAGCAAATGTACTCTGAATGCGGTATAATTTGAAATATGCGGTGAATGCAGTCTCATCAACAACGTAGCTAAAGCTACGCAATTCTTATACTTCTTTTACAATAGCATTTGTCTCCAGACAGGGCCTCATGTGCTACTGTAAAAGAGGCATAATTAATTAATTAATTAATGAATTAATTATCCTAACCCGCTTATCCTGAACAGGGTCGCTGGAGCCTATCCCAGCATACATTGGGCGAAAGGCAGGAATATCGCAGTCCATCGCAGGGCACACACACCATTCACACACTCATACCTATGGGCAATTTAGACTCTCCAATCGGCCTAACTTGCATGTCCTGCATGTCCTGCATGTCTTGCATGTCTTTGGACTGTGTTAGGAAACCGGAGGAAACCCACGCAGACACGGGGAGAACATGCAAACTCCGCACAGAGAGGCCCCGGCCGACGGGGATTCGAACCCAGGACCTCCTTGCTGTGCTTCGGCAGTGCTACCCACTGCACCATCCGTGCCGCCGGCATAAGAATTCAATCACAATATTTCCTAAACTAATAAAAAAAAATAATTAAATGTATCGCTTGTTGTTAAATCAGTTTGGGTTTTTACATTGAAGTCAACGGGCAGAAAGCAGACATTCCGTCGGGTGCTTCTTCACTGCCTGGACCACTGAACTCTATGGCCGGACCCGCCCACCCTACCGGTAAGCGGAAGCTGTGTCCAGTTCTTATATATACATCGATGGTACTCGTATGCTATTCGCTAAGCGCCATTTTGTGCAAAAGGTCTATTTGTCTTCAAGTTTCATCACAAAATAGCTAGCTGCACAAACAGATAATATGAGTGTGGTCGGGGGAGAGGCTTTTGATGTGGAATGCATCCTCAACAAACGACCAGAAAAGGTTTGTAGTATACATTAGTCTGTCATTACATCTTTGAATATAACGTCAAGCTTTAGCGACCCACACGACTGACCATAACACTTAATTTATCTCAAGGAAAGTTTCAATGTCAGAGAACGTGTCTACCTATCTAGTCAACTAAGTTAACATACAGCTATTAAGATGGCTAGCTATCTAGTCGAGTAAAAATGTTACAATGTTAGAAGTCGCTTGTATCTCAGCTTCTCGTTCTGATATCTGAATGCAGCTTTCGACTTGAGCTAGCAGGTATGAGTATGACATCCGCGTAATTTAAGTCAGCAAAGGCCATCGACCAATATGTAGCGAAATCAAACACGCCCGAAATCGCACACTAGCTTCCTATTGTAGGTCAAAATAGCACAAGTATGTCCGAACCCAGTGGCTCTTTCAGTCGTTGTTCTGTGATGGTTCTATCTTGTTTTTTACCTGACCCGGAAATAGATCGAGGTCCGCCATAGATGGACGCAGCGTCCATAATCAAATACAACTCGCTATAAATGTATAGCTAGTATCATTTGGCGTACATATAGCGGCTTTACTTTAACAGTAAAAAGTAAGATGGATTTTCGGAATCGTCATAGAATGCCGACACTTTAAAGGTACAGTAGGTAATTTTGGTCTAATGGTCAAGAGAGAAATTGCAGCAACAAACATCCTCAAAACACTGCTTATCCCTCCCCCTTTTATGTGAACGCCCTGACGTTGAAACGTTGACCCCCCGTTCCAAATGTGATCTTTCCAATAAAATAAGCTTTCATCAATTTTATTTAATTAATTAATTTGTAGTATTATGATTTTTTTTTTAACCAAAATGATACAATATGTATGTATTTAAACCGGAAACTCCATTGCCTTGCCTCCACTGACTTACTGCCACACCCCCCCCCCCCCCCCCACACACATATCTTTGAATGATATGTTAACAGAACACTGGTTACGAACAAAATTGTTATTGACCCTTTTAGCCAATAGACTTGGTGGACTGCAAATAATGGCTATTCCACAAGCAAGACATTTAATTATTTCAAAAATCTAATTAATAACATTTTAAAAATTGTATCTACCTCTTCTTTGCAAAGCAGGGCAATAAAACAGCAGGTTTCCCCATGCCATATGAAAGGCTAACAATGTGGACCGAGTTGGACTGAGACAATAAAAGGCATATTCTAACAATCCTTGATCCCATTTCTCTGTCAAGAAATCATGTTCCTATGTTCCTATATAAGAACAAAAATGTAGAATTCATAAGTTGCATGAATAAACACTATTTTTTTTCTCACCTTTATTCCACGTCCAGCCAGAACGTGGAATAAAGTCTGTTTCGCAATTTATTTGATCAAGACTTATTTATGGAACCAAGTGTCCCACCTGGTTAAGAAACTACAAATGTTTTCTGACTAATGTTTAAGTTTTTTGTAATCCGTTCACCATTTTCAAGAAAACAATGTTTTTGCTGGGACTATACCTCAGAAAATGCCATCTTGAACTTCTTGTTATTGTTGCATAAATGCATTGCTCAGTCATTTCAATACTGAACTAATAGAGATAGAAAAATAAGCTTTTCTGATCATCAGTCGGCAAAAAGATATGCAGATATTTTGTATTTTGGTAGATTTGGGGACACTTGAAGACTTCTGGGTGGAGTTTTGGGAAAGCTCATGTGGAATTTGAATGCCTGTCAATACCATTTACCATATTTTGTACATAAGTTGACATGAAGTTTGTGCGCTAAAATAACATGATAGCGCACAATGATGAGTTGGTCCTTGACTTGAGCTATTCATTGCTATACCATAAAAACACAAGGCCTTTTGTAATTTTTTTGTATTGTAGTGTAAATTTGATATACGCTGTATGTACATGCTCTGACATAAATCTAGGTTTACGGCTGTAGGCTAGGATAATTGATGACAGATTGGACAGATGCACTCATTTAATTTCATGCTTGTTTTCAAGTTTTTTTTGGGTGGGGTCATGCTCCACCTGCCCCATTAATAAAACGCCACTGTACACAAGTATTGCAAAGCACCGAGGGGGTGGCCACAAGAAATAGTGATCAACACATTTTACTTCTGTATACAGAACCCCACTGCTTCCATATGAAGGCTTTTGTTTTGTTTTTTCTTGTTCCATCTTTAGGAATTGGTTCTGGCAACAACAGAATCCAGCAGTTCCGTGGGAAGTGAAGCCACTGTGAGACCAACAGTGACTTTGGAAGAGCTGAAGAGTTCAATTGCTGAGATGGGAGAAAATTTCAGCGAGTCAACAATATCCCGGTCACTCCGCAAAGCTGGTCTGTATTGCACAGTGGATTTGGTTCCAGTAAAAACCGAATCAAGAATTTCCGTGTCATCCCCTGATGATGATGTTAGCAGTGCTAAAAAGGTGAAGCTAGATGGGAACACCTGTGCCTCTGATACTGTTCTGCAGACAAAAGAACAGACTGCAGAGGCCAAGGAGCCAGTGAAGAAAAAACGTGGGAGGAAACCACTGCCTCCAGAGCTGAGAGCGAAGAAGTTCTTAAAAACACCTTCTAAAGCTTTGCCCAGGCAAGCCAAACCAGCCATCAAAAAGCCTCTTCTTCCAGACAGCTTCAGAGGCATAACCCGCAGCTCCAGGAACCTCCTTGATGTGCCGAGTGGACAGTCTAGCAGCAGCAGTGGCCAGGGCCAAGGTGCTCCCCATGCATCAGCAGGATCTCTAAATGGACGACAGACATCTAAGAAGAGTAAGGAGCTTCCTGTAAAACTCAGGGATAAAATTGTACAAAGACATATATCAGGAGATGGGTATAAAAAAATTTCAAGGTCGCTGAACATCTCTTCCAGCACAGTTGAATCGATCATTCGGAAGTGGAAGGTGCATCGTACCACTGAGACACTGCCTAGATCAGGATGTCCCTCCAAACTGAGTAACCAGGCAAGGAACAGACTGGTAAGTGAAGCCACTGTGAGACCAACAGTGACTTTGAAAGAGCTAAAGAGTTCAATTGCTGAGATGGGAGTAAATGTCAGCGAGTCAACGATATCTCGGTCACTCCACAAAGCTGGCCTGTATTGGACAGTGGAATTGGGTCCAGCAACAACAGAATCAAGCAGTTCCATATCAGCCCCTGATGATGATATCAGTTGCAAAATGGTGAAGCCAGACGGTAACACTTGTGTCTCTGATACTCTTCCACAAACAACAGAACAGACTGCAGAGTTGAGGGAGGAGCCAGTGAAGAAAAAACGTGGGAGGAAACCACTGCCTCCAGAGCTGAGAGCGAAAAAGCTCTTAAAAACACCTTCTAAAGCTTTGCCCAGGCAACCCAAACCAGCCATCAAAAAGCCTCTTCTTCCAGGACGCCTAACCCGGAGCTCCAGAGAACTTCTTGATGTGCCGAGTGGACAGTCTAGCAGCAGCAGTGGCCAGGGCCAAGGTGCTCCCCAGGCATCAGCAGGATCTCCAAATGGGCAAAAGAAATCTAAGAAGAGTAAGGAGCTTCCTGTAAAACTCAGGGATAAAATTGTACAAAGACATATATCAGGAGAAGGGTATAAAACTATTTCAAAGTCACTGAACATCTCTTCCAGCACAATTGGATCGATCATTCGGAAGTGGAAGGTGCATCGTACCACTGAGACACTGCCTAGATCAGGATGTCCCTCCAAACTGAATAACCAGGCAAGGAACAGACTGGTAAGTGAAGCCACTGTGAGACCAACAGTGACTTTGAAAGAGCTAAAGAGTTCAATTGCTGAGATGGGAGTAAATGTCTGTGAGTCAACGATATCCCGCTCCCTCCACAAAGCTGGCCTGTATTGGTCATTGGAATTGGGTCCAGCAGCTACAGAATCCAGCAGTTCTTTAGCATCCCCTGATGATGATATCAGTGCCGAAATGGTGAAGCCAGATAGTCAAGCATGTGCAACTCCGCTTGTTCCACAGAACAATGCCCAGACTCTGGTGGCCAGGGTGGAGGCAGTGAATAAAAAACGTGGGAGGAAATCACTACCTCCAGAGCCGAGAGTGGAAAAGCTCTTAAAAACACCTTCTAAAGCTTTGCCCAGACAACCAAAACTTTCCATCAAAAGAACACTTCTTCCAGACCGTTTCACAGGCATCACTCGGAGCTCCAGAGACCCTCTTGATGTGCTCAGTGGACAGTCTAGCAGCAGTGGCCAGGACCAAGGTGCTCCCCAGGTACCCACAGGATCTCCAAATGGCCGACAGACAGCGAAGAAGAGTAAGGAGCTCCCTGTAGAACTCAGGGATAAAATTATAGAAAGACATAAGTCAGGAGAAGGGTATAGAAAAATTTCAACGTCACTGAACATCTCTTCCAGCACAGTTGCATCGATCATTCTGAAGTGGAAGGTGCATCATACGACTGCAACACTGCCTAGATCAGGACGTCCCTCCAAACTGAGTAACCAGGCAAGGAACAGACTGGTAAGTGAAGCCACTGTGAGACCAACAGTGACTTTGAAAGAGCTAAAGAGTTCAATTGCTGAGATGGGAGAAAATGTCAGTGAGTCAACAATATCCCGGTTACTCCACAATGCTGGCTTGTATTGCAAAGTGGCAAAAAGGAAAGGAAGTGGTCTCATGCAAAACCAGCAGGGCATGTCATCCAATCAACATGATCCATACAGTGATGTATCGTGGTGGGAGAATTATGTTCAGGACATTCTACTTAGCCACAGGAACAAGGAAGCTTCTCCGGAATGAGGTGAAAATAGATGGGGCAAATTACAAATTGTGGGGGTATTGGTTACATGAGAATGAGAATGAGCATGACTTTAAATAATCATAATGAAGGTCGCGTCAATGATGCTTTATGCTCTGGATTAAACTGAAAAAATGCATGCAATGTTGTCAGCCATTGTGTAAGAAAAAGATTTCTTTAAACAAGCGAATTGACGTAAAAAGTATTTCGTCACCACAGCAGTTTTATGATTGTGTATGAAGCCTGGTCATAACTGCTGGGCATTGTCTAGGTCTGTTTGGGGTAAAATCATAAATGTATTTGAATATTAGCAGCTCTTGTTCAAACATATGAGCAGAACTGTCGGAACAAAAACTAAATGGTATCTGCCCTGAAAATACATATAAATTCACAAAAAAACATCTTCATTTTAACAGGAACCGTCTAATTGAATAGAAACGTTTATTCTTATTGGGGCAGGACTGTGATTATTGTGTCTAAACCAGACATTACACCATTACCCTGATCAATTTTTCAGTCTAGTCTGTCTAACTTGTTTTTCATCTGTATAATTGACCATTTTATTTAATTATAGGTCACGGAAGTACATTTACTCTGTATTCACAAGTAAAAGGAAAATACTGCATTTTTACCTGATCTGTCATTTAAATATGGTCACTAAAGAATCACACCTTTCATTATAATGTTTGTGATTAACTGTATTCTCCCTGTGTAAGTTAAACTAGATCCATTTGAACATTTACAGCTATGAATCGTTTGGCAATGCCAATAACAATACAATTCTTAAACAATAAAAATACATTTTGTCCTGTCAGTGGACTTTGCATCATTCCATTTCTGTTCCTGAATGATAAAATCATTCCTTTGTGTTTTAGGCTCAGTGAGTGTGTTTTCCTTGGAATGATGACATTGGCTTGACTTCACATCTTGATGAAGGAAAGTGCAACAGGTCTGCATCTGCACAACCCTTCCTTGGTCTTCCATAGACAGTTGCACCATTCTTTGCAAACTCTAGTGTGTGTGAAAATCCCAGGAGATCAGTAGTTTCTGAGACACTCAAACCACCCTGTCTGCTATCATTTAAGTGAACAGAAGTGAACCTGACCTCTAAATGGTACAAAGTTAAACATGGCACATTTCTTCAAATTGTGAAGCAAGATTGCTCTGTGCAAAGGTTTGGGAACGCTATCAGTTTGTACTTTGTAACTCCTCATCGGTGAACTATAACAAGCTTGCAAACACTTCCTGTAGCCAGCTAAGTCTATCAATTCTCGCTTTTGAAAAATGTTCCCATTCTTCCTGGCAAAACACCTCCTGCTCAGAAATATTCTTAGGCCTCCTTGCATGTATGACATGTTTGAGATCTCTCCACAGATTTTCAATAATATTCCAGTCCAAAATCTTCCTCCACCTTTCCTGGAGGTACTACATGATTCATTTCGAGGTATGCTTTGGGTCATTTTTTTGCTGGAATAACCAACCTCTCTTTAACTTCAATGTCTGGACTGACCTTTGAATATTAGCCTCTAGAATTTCTTGATATTTGGTGGAATCCATTCTTTCTTCCACTCGCACAATTCCAAAGCATAATGGATCCACCATCCTTCACAGTTGGCAAGGTTTTCTTCTCCTCAAAGGCTTCACCATTTTTTCTCCAAATATACCTTTGGTGGTGGCCAAAAAGTTCAATTTTGGTTTCGTCAGTCAAAATCACATTGTTCCAAAAGGCTTCATGCTTCTCATTGTTTTCTTTTGCATACATCAGATGCTTAACTATTGTGCTGAGGTAGTTCTTTCTTGCAAATACCATGTAGGTTTGTGTTGTTGTAATACGTTGTATTGTTGTCTTGTGAACAGCTAGACCAGTGTTTGCTACTCTTTTTTGCAGCTCTTTTGCAGTGATGTGTGGGTTCTTCTGAGCATTTCTCACCAGGTCTCGCCCTTGCCTGCTCTTCTTTTTTGCTTTCCTTTTCTGACTCCCCCTTTTGTGCTTATATTTTGATGACTCCATAGCTAACGTTATAGACAACAAAGTCAAGGTCATCTGACGGACGGTAACCCTAGCTACTATGACATTTGACCTTTCATTGGCTTCATGTTTTCCCAAGAAATCTCCAGATATGAGGATCTTTCACAATTGCAAATGTGTGGGCTTGTCATTTTTCACACTAACACATTGAAATTACCATTGAACAATGATCCAAGAAAATGAAAAAATGTAAACCACCATGAACTAGATTTTTTTGGTCCAGGTGCACTACATTATATGTCCCGGCCGTGAGTACGCTAGTGTTATCATGCAGTTTCTCGTACTGTCTGTCGTATCAAGTAATACCCCGAAGGCTGCTAAGGGCCAGCTACAAAAATTCTGAATCCTATTAATGGCATGTCAAGATCATTGTTGCAGGCCCCTGTGTGCCACACTGCTGCTGCACCACCTCTACCTCCATCATTGAAATGCATTTTAGTTTCCTTTTCTAAGTCACAAAATGCACATAGATTATCCTTATCATTCATAAACATTGACAAAACAAGGAACAAGTGAAGAAAAAATAGGAGAGGAAAGTACTGCCTCCAGAACTGTGAGAGAAAAATCTCTTCGAAACGCCTTCTAAAGGTTAGCCCAGGCAACCCAACCATCAAAAAGCCACTTCTTCCAGACAGCTTCACAGATATAACCCGGAGCTCTAGGAACCTTCTGGATGTGCTCAGTGGACAGTCTAATGGCAAAGATTTCTAAAATTTCCCAGTGCTACAACGGAAACCAGACCCAGCACATAATGCAAGTCATTAACCACCAACACAAATTTAAAAGCAATCTCTTATGCAAGTTCAACTCGAAGAACCTCATCATCCTTTATTTAATTCGGATAAGGGTGTAAGGCATACTGGATAAAATGCAATACAAATGAAACAAAAATAAGAAATGGCAGAAATCAGTTACTGCAAAACATGTAGGTGGCAGTATTTCGAACTGGTGCCTCACAAGAAGAGGATTCCGGGTTCAAATCCCGGCCAGCCCGGATCCTCTCTGTTTGCATGTTCTCCATATGTTTGTGCGAGTTTCATTTGGGTATTCTGGTTTCCTCCCACAATCCGAAAATAAGAAGCCCAAGTTCTACAGGTGAATTTACCTGTAAATCCACTATAATGAAGACATCGGTTGCATAAATCATGTTTATCATGATCAAGGTTTTCATTACCAATTATGTTGATTGTTTTGAGCTGAAACAAAATGCTTGCTATGAAATACATTTCTGAAAAATGTGTCAAAAATCATTCTGAAATAGCACTGGCTAATACGGAGGTTTTTTGGTTTTTTTTGCACTTCAGTGCCTTTAACTGCACGAAAGGCGCATGTTTTTGCGTTTTTTTTTTCTTTTTGGGTTGTGCACTTCAGAGCCACCGTAGGAAGTACCTTGTGGAAGCGGTAAGCGGAAACTGTTTCCAGTTCTAATATGTCGGTGGTAATCGTACACTAGAATAAGATAAGCGGTACGTATTGTCTTCAAGTTTCACTACAAGATAGTTACCTACACAAACAGATAATATGAGTGTGGTCGTGGGAGAGGCTTTTCATGTGGAATGCATCCACAACAAACGACCTAAAAAGGTTCGTAGCATACGTTAGTCTGTCATTACATCACTGCATATAATGTTAAGCTTTTTTTGCAGAAGTTTGAATGTCTGGTGTAGCGAAGATGACTGTAATCCAAGTACGTGGCTAGCTAGCTTAATTGTAACTAAGATATAGTCTAAACATGTTACAATGCAAGGAGTTGCTTGTATCGCAGCATCTCATTTTGAGATTTGAATGCAGCTAGCTGCTAGAGCTAGGTATGAGTGAAGTAACGACGTCGTTTAAGTTATCAAAGGCGATCAACCAATATTTTCCGAAATGTAATACTTGGATGGCTTTCTGGCTAGACTAGTGAAGAGTGAGCTACCGTTAGCTGGCAAGCTAGTAAAACGAACAACAAATTTAGAACAGTTCCGTCACGCTATACGAAATTATATGTGCGGAATTATACATTTTGGAAACGTGAAATGTTATGCATGTATGACCTTTGTTTTTGCATTTAAACTACATTTAAATCGTCCCATTGTCTATTTTTCTTTTAATATGTTTATTTTTCACAGACCACCCAAAACTGGACCGTAGCTAGCTCTGCCCTTCTTTCTTACAACCCCTGTCATTTCTGAAATAGTAGGTGGGAGGCTGAGGAAAACACACTTGATTCACAACTACTGGGTGCAATCCACAAAGCCTGTATTTTATGCATGCATTTTGAATCACATTTGTCCATATTTACATTGAGTACAAAAAAGCTGACATGCAGACGGACATGCTTCTTTTAGATTTTCCCTGTGGTGTGACGGAAATACGTAAATTTTTATCGATACAGTATTCATGATGCTGAGAACAGTTGTGCCTTTAATGTGTCTGCAGGGAAGAGGAAAAGAAAATTATTTTACACAAGCATGACAAAAGACCAAGGGTGCAGCCTCAAAACATTGTGGTAAACACATTTTACCTTTGGAATGCAGGGGGGTATCATTTTGACTGAACCCCACTGTTTACATATCAAAGCTTTTTTTTTTTTTTCTTGTTTCTTTAGGAGTTGGTTCCAGCAACAATAGAATCAAACGGTTCCGTATCATCCCCTGATGATGTTATTGGTGCCAAAATGGAGAAGCCAGACGGTGAAGCATGTGCATCTCACCCTGTTCCACAGAACAAAGCAGAGACTGCCTTGGCCTTGGAGGAGCCAGTGAAGAAAAAACGTGGGAGGAAACCACTGCCTCCAGAGCTGAGAGCAAAAAAGCTCTTAAAAACACCTTCTAAAGCTTTGCCCAGGCAACCCAAACCAGCCATCAAAAAACCACTTCCAGGACGTTTAACCCGGAGCTCCAGAGAAATTCTTGATGTGCTCAGTGGACAATCTAGCCGCAGCAGTGGCAAAGGGCAAGGTGTTCCCCAGGCATCAGCAGGATCTCCAAATGTGCAACAGAAAACTAAGAAGGGTAAGGAGCTTCCTGTGGAACTCCGGGATAAAATTGTAGAAAGACATAAGTCAGGAGACGGATATAAAAAAATTTCTAAGTCACTGAACATCTCTTCTAGCACAGTCAGATCGATCATTCGGAAGTGGAAGGTGCATCGTACCACTGAGACACTGCCTAGATCAGGATGTCCCTCCAAACTGAGTAACCAGGCAAGGAGCAGACTGGTAAGTGAAGCCACTGTGAGACCAACAGTGACTTTGAAAGAGCTAAAGAGTTCAATTGCTGAGATGGGAGAAATTGTGAGTGAGTCAACGATATCCCGGTCACTCCACAAAGCTGGCCTGTATTGCACAGTGGAATTAGTTCCAGTATCGACTGAATCAAGCAGTTCTGTATCATCCCCTGATGATGATATTGGTGCCAAAATGGTGAAGCCAGATGGTGAAGCATGTGCATCTCACCTTGTTCCACAGAACAAAGCAGAGACTGTGGTGGCCTTGGAGGAGCCAGTGAAAAAAAAACGTGGGAGGAAACCACTGCCTCCAGAGCTGAGAGTGAAAAAGCTCTTAAAAACACCTTCTAAAGCTTTGCCCAGGCAACCCAAACCATCCATCAAAAAGCCTCTTCTTCCAGACAGCTTCACAGGCATAACCCGCAGCTCCAGGAACCTCCTTGATGTGCTCAGTGGACAGTCTAGCCGCAGCAGTGGCCAGGGTGCTCCCCAGGCATCAGCAGGATCTTCAAATGAGCAAAAGAAATCTAAGAAGAGTAAGGAGCTTCCTGTTGAACTCAAGGATACAATTGTACAAAGACATATATCAGGAGAAGGATATAAAACAATTTCAAAGTCACTGAACATCTCTTCCAGTACCATTGGATCAATCATTCGGAAGTGGAAGGTGCATTGTACCACTGAGACACTGCCTAGATCAGGATGTCCCTCCAAGCTGAGTAACCAGGCAAGGAACAGACTGGTAAGTGAAGCCACTGTGAGACCAACAGTGACTTTGAAAGAGCTAAAGAGTTCAATTGCTGAGATGGGAGAAAATGTCAGCGAGTCAACAATATCCCGGTCACTCCACAAAGCTGGCCTGTATTGCACAGTGGATTTGGTTCCATTAAAAACCGAATCAAGCATTTCCGTATCATCCCCTGATGATGATGATGATATCAGTGCCAAAATGGTGAAGCTAGATGGAAACACCTGTGCCTCTGATACTGTTCTGCAGACAAAAGAACAGACTGCAGAGGCCAAGGAGGAGCCAGTGAAGAAAAAACGTGGGAGGAAACCACTGCCTCCAGAGCTGAGAGTGAAAAAGCTCTTAAAAACACCTTCTAAAGTTTTGCCCAGGCAACCCAAACCATCCATCAAAAAGCCTCTTCTTCCAGAGAGCTTCACAGGCATAACCCGCAGCTCCAGGAACCTCCTTGATGGGCCGAGTGGACAGTCTAGCAGCAGCAGTGGCCAGGGCCAAGGTGCTCCCCATGCATCAGCAGGATCTCCAAATGGGCAACAGAAAGCTAAGAAGGGTAAGGAGCTTCCTGTAGAACTCCGGGATAAAATTGTAGAAAGGCATAAGTCAGGAGAAGGGTATAAAAAAATTTCAAAGTCACTGAACATCTCTTCTAGCACAGTCAGATCGATCATTTTGAAGTGGAAGGTGCATCATACCACTGAGACACTGCCTAGATCAGGATGTCCCTCCAAACTGAGTAAGCAGGCAAGGAGCAGACTGGTAAGTGAAGCCACTGTGAGACCAACAGTGACTTTGAAAGAGCTAAAGAGTTCAATTGCTGAGATGGGAGAAAATGTCAGCGAATCAACGATATCTCGGTCACTCCACAAAGCTGGCCTGTATTGCAAAGTGGCAAAAAGGAAAGTGCAAATCAAAGAAAGGTGTCTGATGCAAAGCCAGCAGGATGTGTCATCCAGCCAACACCATCCATGCAGTGAAGTACTGTGGTGGGAGCATTATGTTAAGGATATTCTTCGCGAAAGTAACAATGAAGCTTCCCAGGAATGAAGGGGGAAATGGATGGCTTCTGACTGATCAATTAACTAAAATGCATGCAATGTCAGCCATTGTAGTCAGAAAAAGCAACTGAATTGAAGGAAACAACAGTTGTATGATTGTGTATGAAGCCTGGACCAATGAGCATTGTCATTGTCTGGGTGAGTCAAAGATTCAAAGGTTCATATTGTGTGTAATGTTTCTTGTATGCAACATCCAACAATATGAAATGGTGTGTTGCTCTTGAAAATAAATGTAATGTAGAATTGCAGCTTCAGCTATATAAGCCTGTTGTACAGAGTTTATGTTTATTTAATAATTTTCGAGTATCAATTTGTGCTAATGTGGACATGATACCATTATAGTATCAATCAGTGTGGTACACACATAATTTTAACATACACACATCATAAAATCATTCATATCCAGTGTTATTTGCAGCCTATCAAGCAAAAGATGCAAAAGGCAATATGCAAATATTGTTGGTATTGTTCGTAAAACATCTACAATTGGTAGCAGGCAAACAAAAAAAGATAAACAGAAAACGGATTTAAAATGTCATGTCCTGAGTGACACAATTGTTTAATTCCATAGTGGATGTTCTATTGAATCTCATTATGTGGCTACATGCATTAGCCAGAATGTAGGTTAGTTTCATAGTCTAATTATAGTGTGTTGCTACAAAATCTACAATAACATGCAATAGCCTGCTCCAAAAAGTACCATGAATTCACAAATTGCTTAGTGAATGCTTAGACGCAATGGGCCTCGTGGAAGAACCACTCGTATGAACAGATTTGTTCTTAAATCGAGTGATTTAAGAGAACTTGGCACATTCAGCCATTTTTTCTTATTTAAATGTTTTTCTTGGGTAGGAACAACATTTACAAGTGGTCCCAGTCCTCTCTTCTGAATCATGTAATCAAGAGCCTTGCAGTGCATGTCAGCGCAGCTTGCCTGGAAAACTTTCAAACTTTCAAACTGGGCATTGCAGATGAAATATGAATTAAGATTCAGCAACTGCATTGTTTATTTCTTGGCTCAATGTATTTTACTGGACTAAGAGAGAAAAGTTTAGCAACGGCCCGCCATATTATGCTTTGCTAATACAGATGAACCACAGTCTACCCAATCAGGTATCAGTCATCAGTAGTCCCTTGGCCATCTATCTGATGGAACCCTCCTACAGTACCGCATATTCTGTATTATAATGCGTTTGTTGAATCCGATATGGCACACCTGTATGAGCCCTTCTAAAAAAGTAAAATAAATGTATGAAAAGAACACAAAAATGTTCTTGCATGAGGCCCAATGTCCCACAGATGTACCCAAAAACAATGTCCCTGTCATCCAGGAAAGTAGTATACTGAACCATTTAATTCAAAAGCAGTTTGATTAATTGAAGGTGTTATTAAGACTGAGGTTGATGTTTTTGTAATCTATAGCCATACCTTTGGTGCCATTTCTCATTTCTCTCATGCAGTTTATACCTGGCATTATTAACGGTTACTGCGCACTCCGAAGCTGTCTTGTTTACATAAGGTGGTATGTGTATTTGAAATACACATGCGGGGAAAACGATTGAAAACAAAATAGTAAAAACGAGTGACGTTGTTTTCGGAGAAGTTCTACTTTTCAAAACTACCTTCTGAAGCTGTGTGGATCATTGAACTCAACCAGCGGAAGACGGAAGAGGATACAGCATGTGTTCAGCGATTATAAGTTATAGTTCCAACCGTCTAACTTCTCTGAAAACAACGTAACTCGTTTTAATTTTTTTTTCACACGTATACATTAAAACACGTGATACCTCATGTAAATAAGACTGCTTCAGAGTTGCTGTAAGGTGTATTTATTCACTTTGAAGGAGGTAGGAAACTGCCTCCAATATGCTTCAAGTCTTTATGCTAAGCTAACACGTTATGCTAACATGGAAATTGAGCCAGTGAATGCACAAAAATGAAAATGAAATTGAACATCTCATCTAAGTTTGGGTAAGTCGGATAAAAGGCATGTTTATGGTAGAAAATGTGCATCAGTTAACAATTACAAGTACAACAGAATCCTGGCCTGTATGGTAGGGTTGCAAGTAGCCACTACTTGTTTTTCCCAATTGATATCAAAGCTTGCCTATAGTATACAAGAAAGCAAGAGAGTGATCCATTCTATTACAATCACTTGGCTCCAGCAATCCAGTGATCTAGAAATACAATCACTTGGATCCAGCTAACATGTGAATAAAGGTTTTGTGGTGAAATGGCTAGACCTCCAAAGTGGTATATCTTGCACACATAACACTGTACATAACCCACTTTGCGCCATCCCTATAGTAAAGCACCGTGGTGGCAGTATCATGCTGTCCTTCTGCAGGCGTGATGAAAATGGACCCCTAAAATTGGGGGGACTATTTATAAAAAGGGCTGTAATTCCTACAAGGTTCACCCAAAACCCTGCACTTTAACCACATAGTGATTGTTTTATTTCAACTGTTTGTTCGCTGGAGGACAGAGTGAAAACAACAAAGAAATGTGCCGCTGTCCAAATACTAATGGACTGCACTGTACATCCATCCATCCATTATCTTAACCCGTTTATCCTTGCACTGTACATTAAACTGAAAATATATCTTTAACAAGGTTAGTTGTGACTCTTCAGGACTTGATGAAAATACTTACAATTTACAATTGTACCTGCAGATGTCACTATTGCTTCTGAAGTCAGAAAAAAATCTACTTCTAGTTTTCCCTGAAGAGCCTGGAGTACCGTCTCTTGAAACATTTTGGTTAAATGCCATTCTCAAATTCACTATAAACAGATATCAGAAAATTAACTGTGATACCATGACAATCATGTAAAATGTAACATGACGTAGAAAATGTCTGAGGTATGGAAATTGTTCAATAAAACCATTTTGCTCAGTAAAATTTGCAATTGAAAATCACTGCAGATAATCTTTTTTTCTTTATTGATATGCAGAACTTGTTCACTAGATGTTCACAGAAATACTGTTATTTTTAATATGCCTTCCTGTTTTCAATACTTTATTTGGACATACAGTGGGTTCCAGAATTATTGGCCACCTGAAAAAAATGGAGGAAAAAAAGGCTACATATAATAGATAACATGGATAAAGATCTATATTTATACTTTTATTTCAATACATTTACTCTCATGTTTCAATGTGTTTTATTTAGTAATGAGAAACACAAGTGGCACAATTATTGTAAATACAATCAAAGTGAAATTGGCAATACATTTTTACTTAATTTAGTTAATCTCTATCTAAATTAACATTAACATCATTCTTTTTCATTAGAGTATAAAAAGATGCAAGAGGACGCAAGTGCATATTTTCACTACGGGTGGGAAGGAAGATGCTGAAGGAGGCAATGAGTAACACAAGCATCGCACTTTAAGAATTGCAGGGATTAGTTGTGTCTCAAAGTTGTGTCTCAAAAATACCTACATACAAACAAACTCTGGAAGGTACGAAGAGAGCCCTTACTGGGCTCAATAAATACAATTAATTATCTCCACTTTGCCAAACCTCATTGGAAGTATGACTGAAAGAGAGTGCTATGGTCAGAGAAGACCACAATTTAATTTTTTGCTGTATATACCATCAACATTTTTGGTTTGCCTCTGCTAGGAAGTTGACACTTGGTCGCGGGTAGATTGTCCAGCAGGAGAATGACTCCACACGTGCATCAAAATCCACAGAGAAATGGTTAAGTAAAAACAACAGCCATGTTCTGCAATGGCCAATTCTGAAAACCACTGTATCATCACAAATCACTTGTTTTAATGCTGCATTTACAGATAACCTTTTGGAGATCACCAGTACCAGATTTACAAAATATCCCCAATTGTGTATTATGTACAGTGAAGCAGATCATAGTAAAACTATTCAGCATTGATGAATATTTGATGAACTGTGGTCTACAGTTTCACATGTGAATCTTTATGAATCTAAATCTGTTCTCAGTAGTACATTGCATTTCAATTGCCCCCGTGTATACTTGTGGCCCTTGCTGAAGTCTGTCTGGATTCTCCTCAGGAGAGAAGTGCTGATTTAGTCACTGCACTCCAATGGCATAATTCATGCTCCAGTCTGCCATCATTTGAGTGGATGAAAAATGGAGAAAGTTATACAAAACCTAGCCCCTGGCTTGGGAGGTTTACGATTTCAAGAGAAGCTGCTTCAGCCAAGTCTCCTTTCTCCCCAGGTCAACTGACATTGAGTGGACAGCCTCACACTTGACCCGGCCGACATTCGACCCGTAACTATGGCTGATAAGCAAAGTGGTATGCTCTCTGTTCCTTTAGCACCAGATAGCCGATAAAGAGGTCAGCAGACAGTAATCTTAGCTGGAAAACAGCTCTCTGAAAGAGGCATGACTAAATTCAGCATGACACCAGAGCAAAATCCATCATAGTGGGACACTGGAACCACTAAGGTTTAAATCTTTGTGGGGTCAATGATAGCTTGCCTCAAGAGAGCACCAATGGTTTGCATGACTTTTAAAGGCACAGAGAATTACAGATCCAGTGTTGTTTGATCCTGAGCTACATAAGGACATGTAATTCTTCCTTCTCAATCTTTTAGATTAAGTTATAAAGCCATAATGGGTGCTGAGCTGCCTGTATATGTTTGTTTACTATGTCCTGTGAATGAAATGATCCCTGTATTAATTTATTTACTTACTATACAATCTTCCCATGGAGGACTAGGTATCTGTTGATACCATAAATGAAGTGTAACATTTTTCCCACTTTGCAATTCAGTAACTAATTTGGAATGAATCATCCATAATGCTGATTTGGACTGATTTATGGTTTGTTAGGGAGAGGTCATCTTTACCCCATTTCTTTCAAAACCACCACTTCACACTTGCACTTACATTTCACACCTAAGTTTTTTCTTTTTTTTTCTTCCATATATACACATTTAAATAAATAAAAGTTAAAGGTAAGGACATCAAATGACAAAATCAGTGTGGCATTGTGCCAAAAGCGAGAGCACAGGTTCCCATGAAACATCAGGCTGAACTAGCCTCTTTGATGGGGGGTGACAGCTACCTCAGAACTTAAGCACCATCTGCCTATTATTAATCATTAGGGTGACTCCGGTGGGGGGTCTACCCTCCCTGTGTGTGTGCACACACACACACACACACACCTGTATGCACACAGACACACACACTGTGCTTCTCACATATTTGCGTATGGTTAAGAACCTTGTCCCAAAGAATAAATGACTGACAGAAGTTATCATTACACAAAGCTGCAGATTCAATGATTTATGGTGAAATCCTGTCCAGTCCTGTGGAATTTTCCCAAAATAAGTTCGTGTAAACAGCTCGCGACAAAGAGGCACTCAGAGCAGGCTGGTATGCATAAACAGTTTGAACAGTGCAGAGCAGTGTAATCCCCCGACTGCAGGCCAGTCTGGAAATGTGGAGTCTCCCCTGGCAAAATAAGCCAGACTCCAATCCATCTTCCATCGCAATAACACCCTTCTCAAATGAGTCAATTTTCCAGGTATTTCTAAGCTTTGCTGCATCCATGCCTTCACTACTCAGTGTTATCTTTCTGAGCTTCTCGTAGCGCTACCAAGGTGCTATTCCAGAGAGGACCTCTTGAGTGAGCTTCATTCAACATTCTATCTCTGATGCATTTGTGTGCAGTATGCCAGGCTGAATATCTTTCTATTGCTTTCTTTGTTTTAAAAACTATTTATGGACTATGTATTAGACTATATGTATTAGTCCATGTATTTAAAGGTCTTCTGTCTACAATGTACAGCATTTCAAATGCAGTTGATGAACTGAGTACTATCATTAGGAATCTGATCCTTTTGCAGTGCATGACTTTTTCTTTTTTGTACATCTTTCACGGTCTGTTTCTAAATGACCCTGCTGTAGCAGTGTAAACAAACTTCAGTTTGCCCTCTGATATTCACGGGGAAGGCAAGCGGCAGTCCTGCACTATGACAACAAAGCTTCAGACAGACGATGTCATGCGCCTTACCTCATTGTCCATCCATCACTGTCCCGGAGTCGACATGTCTAACTTTTACTTTTAACAGTCTTACATCTATAACTGACCAAGCCCCCTAAATCTGCCTCTATTCTAGGCTCTTTAAATTTGACCAGCTGAAGCCACGCCATGCAGATATCTGCTTTTAAAAACAGAATAGAACATTACACACTTTATCAATTCCCCTTGAAGAAACTGGATTGCTACTAAATGCATTACAATATAACAAAATCACGTGGATGACATAATGATATCATGTTATGCAATATGATATGCTAATTATTTTTATTTCTGTGTAAAGCAGTTACTCTGTTTTGAAAAGTGCACTATAAAAATGATTATTATATTTATTATTATTATTATTATTATTATTATTATTATTATTATTATTACAAGGGTCTGCTGTCATTCCCACTTGAATGTACAGCATTTTGTTGGTATAAGTGGTCTGAAATAATAGTTACCGGAGAACCAGAGCTGTATGCTGTGGAGAAGGTGGAAAGGTACTCTACATGGTGAGGGAATGACTGGTGATGCTCAGGGAATTCAAGTAAAACCAAATGGTTAAACACAAACAGCATTATTAATGGCACATAAATTGATGATTTAAAGATGGAGGCAATCAATTGGAATCCTCTAACCCATGCCCAACTTGCTTCTCTGACAAAAAACTCTAGTTTTGGTGGCAATTAATCCCTTTCTTCAGCTCATAAACTCATGAAACCAAAATCTGTGGAACAGAGAACAGCCTCCACAGATAAATCAGTTGCACCTGACAGACTAGCAGACCTATATCTGTGTCATGGAACAGTGCTTCTAGTGGATTTCATAGGTAATTACTGTGGCTCCAGTTATCATAACATCCACAGGCTTGACAGACAGCCGACTTTACTTGGAGACAATAGCTTACCAGGCTTTATGTTTGCTAAACAACTGTTTCTGACTGGCAGGGGTGTGTAAATGTTCAGATGAAGATGCTTTTCTCAGGAGTCATAATACAATCTACCTGGTACATCATTTTACTTTGACCTACGTTTGCATCTGGCAATGGAACCGTAGGGAGTCCCCTGGGGCATAGAGCTTCCCACACATTCAATATATGCCATGCTGGATAGGAGAAATGGAACAAGGGGTTTAATCTTGGATCTCAACACATTTCTCCTTATAGTCTCTTACAAACCCCTCACATTCCAATGAATTAGGGAAAAAAGATCTATCCACTAGTAATGATGAAATTCCTTGGGATATTATTTGGAGCAGTCTTTCATGTGTATCTAAAAATCCTGACCATCAAGAAAACGTCACATCAAGAAGTTAAAGGGGAGCAAAAAGACTTAAATGTTCTGTGGAGAATTTTTGTTGAATAAAAAAACTATTTAAAAAATGTGACTGACAATCCAAAGGGCGCATAACTTCCAGCTGAATGTACTATGTTTCAATCAAAATTTGACATTGTGTCAAAAATGGTATGCATTCCCTTTTCCAGTTACATATTTTCACCATCCTTTAGTTATGTGGGTGGAAATGCAAAATAAATCAAATAAATAAAAATACATATATGACCACCAACTGCCAACAACTGAGGTAAAATGCATGCCATTACTTTCATTCAAACAATGACACTTTCTTTATTCGCCTGTTTAGCCCCAGATACCATTGTGAAATGCTTGTCAGAAGAGTGTTATAATGGGAGCAATGCATTTTCTTCTCATGTGACTCCATGGAAACACTGATTCAATACATCCATATTTATGCGGTTTCTCATTTTCTACACAGCTCTGCTGACCCGCCTGCATTCCGCAGTAATGAAACACTCCTAATCCGTAATTACACTCGGCATGCCAACACGCGGGTGCGAGTTCATCCTTATTCATCGCTATTCAAAGGATCAATTCCATCTGTGAGACAAAGTCCATGAGTAAATGCAAGGCTTACAGGGGAAATAAATGTCCTGTAAAATGCAAGGAAAACAAGTGGTCTGAACAGCTATGTTATTTAGTGTGAGGGTCAGTGATCAACCTTTGGGACTGGTCGAGTCGCAACACTGGTTGTGTTATTCAGAAAACTGAATGATCATGGACCAAAAGCATTGCTAGAAAACAAAAGCAATGTTATGTGTAGGGGAAGAGAATGAGAGAGGGGTAAAGACAGTGTTATTGTATTATCTGGACCATCTGCAGCCCTCTTTTCCAGTTGGTTGTGGATGTGGAGAATGGCGTTTGATGAGAGGCAGAGCCTCTACAGTGAGAAGGAGCAATGTGGTATTATTCATGAAGGTCTTTTCTCACGCATGACTGTTTCATTTGATAACATCCCCTCCCTCAGCACGCCATCTGTTCTCTGACCAACGAGCTTTTCAAAAGATCCCGGCCTCGTCACGCTGCCTTATCACCAACGGTATCCAGACTGCCCAACCCGCACATCACTGCTTACGTCCAAACCCACGGCCGCCGAGACCTTTTCAGCTTGGAGCCCGGGGAGGGGAACGAGGCTACATGCTGAAATTTCCATATAGAAGATGTGCTGTCGGGCCTCTGGGCAGGTCTCGCAGAGCGATAAAACAGGTGGCAGGAATGTTCCAGGGCGTTCTGTATGGATGACATCTCCCGCAGCTGTCATTCCCACTTTGCCGCTCTGTCCAGAGCAACATGCCAGAGCTCCTTTTTATTGGACAGTGAGGTGTGTCATTAAGCTGTTGAGGGTAAATACACGCACACGCCGCTCTATCTCCTGCCAAGCAGCTGGGGGAGGAAGTTGTAATCTTCAGCTGCTCCATAGCTGTGCTTTATTCACCACCAGCACTGTCCTTCTGGCCTACAGTATGTCCTCTTCTCTGTCTTCACCTAAACCTTCAGATAGCACTGTTTCAACCTCAACTACATCACTCGGCACCTAAGCTGTTCCGCCACTCCTATAAGTAGTTTTAAGAATTGTGTGTGAATCGTTTTGAGCATTCTGTGAAATATGTATAATATACATACATCATTAGTGCAAATTCATTAAGATTCCATTATTTAAGCTGAAATGTACATATACTGGACATGTGTAGGCAGACATGTACAAATGAATGATTGAAGGACACTGACCTGTGAGAAACTTCTAAAATTGAAACCACTAGGTGGCACATATTCCCTAGAAGATGAAGTGATTCAGACTTGGGTAGCTGCCAAGATATCTTCTGTCTGAAGGAAGATGTATTGGCATGTTTAATTCAGTAACTCTAGTCAAAGCATCGCTATAAGAAAAAGCACTTCAATCAATGTCAGTGGTCAAAGTCTATCTATTTGAGGCCACTACGATGTGGTATTTTGTATGCATGTAGCCAGAGCAGAGTAGGTTAATGTGCTAGGTTGAATTTTCAGTATGAAACCAGAATACATATCCATAAATACCTAACATCACTAGAGTAATATCATTCCTTTTCTGCATTTTTATCTTGTAATCAGTACATGACATGCTAGCTGGGGGATGATTCATTTGTACCAATATGTAAAACAAAGCCTGAATTACTCTATTATCTGAACAAGGGCCTTTGTGTGTAAGCTAAATCATAGCTATTAAACCTTCAGCTATTAATTCCCTTCTGCTTGCATCTTTGGATATCAGCACAGAAAACGTTTCCCCCAGTTCTCCTTGTTTCATGAATTCTAATTTCCCTTTACATGTTTAACTCATTAGATCATTGCTGTTCACCTCTATTAATATTTTACTATCCACTATTTGCCCTAGGAAACAAAATTCCTTTCTGTTCTCTTACAGCAATGTGCTCTGCCTCATAATGAACTGCACTCTTTTTGTGTGATTCTGTGACCGTGAGCGGCCCGTATTCTCTCTCTGAACAAAAGATCTGGCATGTTAAACAGATCCCACAAAAAATGAGAATCTTATCTTCACAGGCAGAACATGGTTTCCCCTACAGTTCATGTGGGTATCACCAGAGGATCACTACTTCACAGCAAGAACAATGATCATTTCTGAATTTGATTTGATGAACAAGAAACTATTTTCAGGGAAAAGTTGATTATTAAAATGGTTTTAAAATGTTACAAGTGTGATTCATTTTCAACTTGAGAAATATCCTTTGACCCAACAATGATAGCTCTCTGCAGAACATTTTCACAGAATCAATTGACCATCAAAAAGGCTCATTTTAAAATCAATGAATGTGATCGAGGGTCTGACTTGTCAGACAGACAGATCGATCAATCCATGGGTAAAAAAGTATATTTTGAAAAGCTGCAGACTGGGCTAACGTGTCACTATGGACACATTCTGCAGTTAGAGTGAATCCACCCTATTCTCTGCCTGGTTTGAGAAAGCTGCCTTGCCTGTATTTTCATTTAGTTTTTCCTCACATGCCCACGCACACACACTGCTTTGTTAGACCTTTCTCTTTTGGTAACCAGACCATCTTGGAGTGGTCCATAGACAATGACAAGTCTATGGACAAGGAAGATTCAGTTAATATTCTTCATTTTTTGCATTTTATGCATTTAGCAGACACCAGAGCAACGTACACAGCTTACATTCTTTACGTACAATACATTTATACTGTGGGATATTTTACTGAAAGAATCACATTTAAATCTTCGCTCAAGGGGTCTATAGCTGTGTCCCACCTGGGAGTGGAACCTACAATCTCAAATCTACTATATAAACCCTCTTCTCTGGCCACTATATTACACAGCCACCCCCCAAAAGACCAACAATAATGAAAGCAAATGCCATGACAGAGTTACACGTCATTGTAATGGGCAGGTCTGAAGCAATGCTCTCATATCCTTCTACTTGCTTTTCATTCCAAATACATTACTGCACCATCTTCATAGCTTCATAACTGACAGTAAAATAGCCATATAGTAAAATACACTGTGCAGAGATGTTCTCAAGGAACAAATAACACTCATTCCATTATGGATTAATCAGATTTTACTTACTTGTAAAATAACCAATAGTAAGCAGAGTAAATCTCCTTTCACAGAAGGATACTGAGGAAAAAATGTGATTTATGAAAGCGGGGGTTATCTTGTTGGTGCATTGTTATCGGCTTAAATATCTGCGTTAGGCCTGAATGACCAGTGACACCGACTGATTGTGCGACATGAAAGTAACATGAAAGAAAGCCATCATCATCCATTGGCCTGCCTTCACCGTTATCTCTTATCTCCTTTTCAATGATCTCTCGTATCATCTGTGAGACACCTCGTACTCAATTAAAGCTATTCCCAACCACTAGCAGTACATGACTGCGGCAGTCACCCACCCAGCGAAAATCACCCACATTCCAAATAGACAAAATAAATGAGGATTTTTTTTCTTTGGCTAGAACTAATCAAGTATCTCCTTATTTGTAAAAAAGACAACCTGTAGGGAAACAAGACATTATGTCTAAATTTGTGAAATCAATAACAGCGCGCGGTGAGTGCTAGCCTGGCTCCGTGGTGCTGGCCCAGATAGGTCCAATGAGCATTGTGAAGCCTGTGTAATGTGAATTCACATTAAGCCAGCTAACAAACAAATGTGCTTTTTATCCTGCTCTATTAGACCTGGTCTCCAAGCTCCGTGGCACTGAAGGCTGGGTGCTGTGCGTCTGTCCCCTTCTGCAGAGACAGGCTGATAGCCAGACGAAAACGAGCAGAGGACTCCTGCAGAGTACACCCTGGGACAACAAGCTACAAATTGGATGTAGATTGTAAACAGCCTCTAACGATGCCACTTCTGCTCTAGACCAGGCTCTGGCTCACACAGCTGCCCACTGGCTAAGCATGAACCCCCCCTGGCCCCCATTGTGAGGAGAATCTCCCCCTCCATACCTTCCCCCAGCCCCACATCTCAGGAGGGGACACAGCAAACAAGAGAGCACACAGTGCTGTCTGCCACTGTATTTGCAGGTATTTTAGCCCACAGCTCACAGAATTGATTGTCTGTAATAGGTGTATGGTGTCCTGGGCATCTTTTGTTATGCATTAGCTCATCCAACACTTCAAATCCCAATTTCAGCAAGCAAAATTGATTCAAATCCCACATCACAAATTTCCCAAGTCCCAATCCCAGCCTCCCAATTGTTTTTGCAGTGGGTCTGCCAAAGTCCTGCAATCCAAACATATTTGTTTTTCTCCAACAGTCCTAATTAAACTGGTGGGAGAAAATGGAGAGCTAAACCCAGACTACACTTTCATCGAGGAGCCTCCCCTGGTTAAGGCAGCCTCCGTCAAAATAACATGCTCCTACACCCCCAAACTAGTTCTGATCAAAGTGTGCAGATCCTACAAAAAAAGTGTGTCAGCGGGAAGCACAAAACAAAAGATGAAAATGGTTTTGTTGACGAGGGGAGCCTGCTTGCTGGGAATGTGTAGCAGGAACATTGCAGGTAGCCCCAGTGCGGAGGGAGCACCAGAGTGGGGGCGAGAGTGGAAAGACAATCATCGGGAATGATGATGGAGAGCTCACACGCCAGCTATTGTGAGAACAGCCTGCCAAGCTGGGAAGAACAAAGGCCCAGGGCTCTGGCTTTGATTGAGCGGCAGACTGCCCACAGAGTCTTGCCCTTTCATATCTGCACGTGATTTGGAAAAGATCATTGCTGAGAATTCATGACAATGAGTATTTTTCCTTGAATAAAATGCTGACGCCATGATGCGTATGCCTTTTCTCATTAGCACATTAGCTCAGGAGGTAAGAGCAGTTATCTGGCAGTTGGAAGGTTGCTCTGGGTGTGTCGAAGGGTCCCTGAGCCCTGACACCTAACCCAAATGAGCTTGTTGGTACCATGGCATCTTATTGCTGTTGGTGTGTGTAAATTGGATGAATGAGAGGCATTAATTGTTGAGCACTTTGGATAAAAGTATGATTCTAACATACAAGTGTCTCTGGCTTAATAAGGTCAACCACTCACATCCTGTTTGTTGCCTTTTCTTGGTACTTAAATGAAAACGTGAACCTTTAGAAAATGGCTTACAACAACTATACATAACCTATAAACACTTCAAAAGTAAAAGGCAATCAGAAATTAAATAAAAGTAAAATAAAAATGTACCGACTTTGAATCCAGGTAAAATATGAGCTATGTAGTCAAAAAGCTGTCTGGAACTATGATGTTTACCTCATAAGAATACTACACTGAACACAAACACAATGTTTCATGGCCAGATCTGATAGGGACTGGAACATTCAGTGGCACTGCTTCCAGGACTAGGTAAAGGACCTGGTGTTATGTGCATTCTGACATTATATACTATACATACAGTATGCTTTGGAAAGCAGCATATAGCTCTGCAATACATTTTCCTACCCCTGCAGTCAGTGTTAAAGAGTCTCTGTTTATGATTTGTTTGTGTTTTTAACTCAGCAATATTCCTGCACTGCTTGCAGTCAGCACTGCACTGACAAAAAACAGTCCCTAGTAAATACAAGCAGAGTAATTAAATTGAGAAACAAAATGAGAATGCTTGGTGCATTTAAAAAACAGGCTATTTTACACAAGTCTAATGACAAATACCAGCTGCAAAATGAAGCCTGTAAATTATTAAATCTCTCTGTGCAATCATCTCAGTTCAGTTCATCAATACTAAGAGGCTTTGGATTCAGTGGGATGCTGAACTGAAATGATTTAACTTCAGTATCTCTCTGATACCCAAAGGCTTTGGGTTCAGTTTTCGGTCATGCCACTTTAAAATCACACCAAACGCCTCGGAGATTTGGATTGCAGTAATTGTGTGACAGAGTAGAGTTTTCCCTCGTGTTTGTGAACAAACTGCGCACCACAGAAATCAGGATGGACTAATTTCAGTCAGTAGCACTGAGACTGAGAAACAGTTTCAGTTAATAGTGTTTAAATAAGCAATAACCACATCTTTATAAATCAGAAGTTCTACTAATCACTGTTACAGTATATAAACAATACAGTACTGAAAGTTGTCACCATATGAATTCAAAATGGTCACTTTAAACAGAGCATAATAGTGCATCATCTGATTTTGCTTGCACAAAGGGTAGGAGATTGGACCCAACTTTTCAATCAGAAAAACAGTGTGCCCTCAACATTAGACATAACCCTTCTAACACTCCACTTCAAAGCCAGCCTGACCTTGCATATCTGCAAATGTAGGCCTTGTTATCAGCCTTTTTGAAAGGAAAAACTAGCCATAAACTTCCAGACAGCATCACATCTAAAAGTTGACATACTAAAACCTCACTTGAAGGCCAACACCAGGACATCACGAACCATTAAAAAAGAGATTTCAAAAGCTTCCAATTAAATGTTGTGTGGGAGCCACACAATGACTTGGATGTAAGCAAAAATGTGGCATCAAAGAAATCAGAAATATTTCACATTTCAAATTAAGGAGGAACTGAAATTCAAATGCATCTTCGTCTTCTAACTTTGACAAGTAATATCATCTTGTTAGATGCTATTGTGACACAACATCATGTTCATATTTTTCTTCACAAAAGAAGAAACCAATGGTATATGGCTAACACAAAGACCCATGCTGTATAAAGCAGTTACAACAATGCTCCACAACACAAAGGCTACCTTGATGGAGCTTAGGCCCTTGGGGCTAGAAAAGAAACACAATGCTCCGAACCATAATGGTAGCTGCCAGACAACCACAGTCTATTCTACCTGTGCATTACCTCTAGATTTGAATTTGTATTCACTATAAATCAAATAATGACTGGTATAAGTGAAATGTGAGTTACTGTATAGTTTATTCCCACAGGCAGAAAATGCAACCTGTTAATTTATATGGAATGAATTACACTTCACTTCTAATGAATTGTTTTTTTAATACTATTCACAAGATATCTCATGGGACATTCAAGCATAAATCAAGCATAAACAAAACATTAAAGTTGCACAATTAATTTAAATTCTGAAAAGGCCCAGGAGAATGGGATTATGAATGGGAATGTGAAAGATCAGTGTGAAGAATATTGAGTGATCTTTGGGGAAAAGAGAAAAGTCATTCAATTTATATACTTGACTGACCTGCAATCTAACTTAAAAAAACAAAACATCTTGGCTTTCCTCTAGATGCCTCATTATAGAAAAATTGCAACACAATATCAATTCATTACTGAAATGCTTTCAAGTTTGCAAAGAGGTCAATTTTGGGATTGAAAAAGCTTTGAACTCAGAGGTAATTATCAAACACATTTCTAACAAAATGCTTTGACATAGAGGAGATCAGAACATTTCGATAAGGAAGGTCTCTAACCAAAATATTCATGTTGCTGCCCTACAGCATTTCAGCAATTCAGTATAAAGATTGTTTAATTCAGTGACATCATTCAGCTTCTTAAATGCAACCATGATTGCATTACATACCACATTTCCATTGAACTGAAATTAAAATGTATTGACAATGTACAGCTTAATCACAGTGCCTTCTGGGGCAGGTGAAAATATAACTGAATACTAATTTAAATGCATACTCACCTGGGTCAGTGTCTCAGAAATAAGAGACTTTAACACCAACCCCTCAATAAAGGCTATTATATATAACATTAATGTTGCTGGCTAAAACAACAGGAAATAACAGCAACAGGGGTTGATTTTAATGTCTTAACTCACTAATCAATCTATACTGATAAACTGTATATTTATATTGAACCCACTGACATCTAGATGCCCATATTGTCGCAAAGAATTTCCATCACAGAACCAGATATCTTGAAAATGTTGTTTGAATGTCAAGAGAGGTTCCTGTTAACCAATAAGAACCTCTCTTGACATTCAAACAACATTTTCAAGATATCTGGTTCTGTGGTATTTGTGTGACTATGAAGGTGTAGATTGAGTGAAGTGAAGATAAGATCTGCACAGCTGTTGGGCCCTTGAGCAAGGTCCTTAAACCTGCATTGATCCAGGGGGGATTATCCCCTGCTTAGTCTAATCAACTGTAAGTCGCTTTGGATAAAAGCGTCGGCTAAATAAAAAAAAATGAATTGTTAAATTTATTCTTTAGGGTTTATCAAACAATTGGATGCTATAGCTATATAGAACATTTCTGATTTCAGTGCATCAATTGGAACCAAACTACATCCAGTTGATAAGGACAAAATTCATAGCATTCATATCAGATATATTACCCCAACCAGCTGATTCCTCTCGCTGAGTCTGTGTGAGGAGGAGAAAATGAACATTATAAGACTTTTTTCTATTATTAGTTCATGGCTGCTTCCTTCACTGCGTAATAGTGTAAAATTTAATAGAGCAAAGTTTAACAACCACGAATGCATTCATATGTTCCTTAATTCTTGTGAATTGGAATTTGCAGTTTGGGTTAAATAGCTGAGAAATGTTTTGTGATAAAAATAATTAATCTCACAGAATAGTTTCAGCCAGGTCTACTCATTCCCCTAATCATCCCATTTTTTTCTTCACTTGGTCATGTATTTTGAATCAACTTGGGGATATAGTACCCCCACTAGTATACACAGCATTTTATTCCCTCACACCTCTCAAGTAAAATCTTGGCAAGTTGGATTTGGCATCTTCTGTACACTTTGCACTACCTTTTTATGTTGACGGGTACCAACAACACCAGTTTAGATCTTAATGTAGTCGACCCTTAAGGATATCCCCAATAAAAACAATGAAATTAAATGTTATGTTCTCTTAATGATATTTTTACACCTGTTGTGTTACAATGTGTGTTTTAACAATTTTATCTTTAAATATATGGAGCTTCTAAGTTGTTAATAGCAGGGTTTTTGAGAGTACCCCTATGATTAGTGCATCCATAGTCCAAGATTTTATTTGTGATCCCAATTTTTTATTTGTATTTACCTACTTTGTGACCTTGAATACAAAACTAAATCAATGTCACATTCAATGGCATTTAGGATTCAAAGAATCAAGTTTATCTTGATTGTGCTTTTCCCATTTTATATACGATTTTCGAAAGGGCAAAATATCAGCAAATCCCCCCTGGCCGGCAGACTGATTCTGCTACTGCATCATCAAGCAACTTCATAAAGACGAGCATCTCTGAGTTTTATTAAACTGCCGCCTCTGACAGGATTATATTTCCCCCAAAGGTTGCCAGCGACACACAAACACACACACACACACACACACACACACACACTCTCACACACACACATGCACACACACACACACACACACACACACACACGCATACTAGATCACTTTCCTCTTGTTTGATTGTTTGGGTTTATTTATCAGATTCTCAAGAAATAAACAACACTATTTCAACCAAAAATATCATAGTAAACAGAGAAAACTATGGAAAGTGATCATCGCTACAATATTTTGAAAATCAATCATTGGTAGTTATAATTTAATTTTAAATTCACACTGAATTTGTGCTAGTGAAAAGAGTCATTTAGACATGGGTGCATGTCTGGGTGGATGTATGTGTGCAAGATTACATGTGTAAGGGTGTAGGTGCTTGCTTAGAATAAAGGCAAAATCATTGTAAAGGTGTGATTTTGGGAATTTTGGAAAATGTGAACCTGGAACTCCCCCCTGTGGCTATTTATGGTTGCATGAATATTTGTTCTAGAAATATTAAGTTCATTGCACCTTCATATGAATACACTATGTCTGCTGAATCTATATGCTGTATATGCAAATGTTACTAGAATCCTACCTACAGTAAAAGACACTGTCATTCTGTAATAACTTGTAGCATTCCAATAATACCATTTTATTGTGTATGACATTTAGTACCATTGATTCTGAATGACATTTAAAACCATTTATTCTGTATGACATTGAATAAAAAAGCATTGTGCTAGTCAATCGTAAAAGTGACACTAGAACAGTCAACTACACATATTATTGTTATATAGTACCCTTTAAAGAACCAATTTATTGATGTACTGTAACTTTCATATAAAATAATCTATGTATAAGGTACAATTCTCCAAATACTACATTCATTAAAGTGTTTTTCTATTTCTATACCTAAGTCAAAATGAATAAAAGCAGTGTTGGGGCATATTGAGGTGTCATACGCAGTACAGTATTTTAACATAATATTGCGCTTCCACAAAAATGGAAAATAATAAAACACAAATAAAAACTAACTTTGAAAAGGAAGCCACGGTGTATAAAAAACGAACAAAATTGAAATTGCTTTTTTTTTTGACAATAAAAAATAAAAAAGATATATACAGTATAGTGCCAAGAACTATACCACTCTGAATATCAGAGACTTTCATAACTGTGGAAAGATTTACTCAAAAAGCTAAATCAGCATGCGTACCAGGACCCTCACCATCCACAAACACACCGATGTCCTCACTGTAGGCTCCAAGAGACTGTCCAGGAGGCTTACTGAAATAACAAAGAATGTTAACTCAGTGTTAACTCAAGCAAAAGGGACTGGGCTAAACAGCTTTTTTTCTTCTTCTTCCTCCTTTTTACTCCAACAAGATTACAATGCACCAGTTCTCCGTGGCATACTTTTATACCAAGGGATGTCTTGGACTGGGCTAAATGGCAGAATGAATCCACTTTAAAGCAGATCCGGCACTTAATTAATTTATGTGTGAGCGTTGTTATGCGTTTGTGCAGCATGAGAGGCAATCATAAAACAGATTTATATTTGAGACTGGAGTATGCTGTTTGAATTACACCCCTTCTGCCTATTAGTTTACAGAAACCTGACTCAAAGAAAAATAGTGTGGCAGGCTGGTGCTCAGCCGCCGATCTTGAGGAGCTGCTTTGGAAGTAATTGGGCTGCCACTGGAGGGGTCGTCACAGGGCCCTGCACTCTGCACGCCCAAACATCCAGAGAGTTATTAGAAACACAATCACTTTTTACATGGGAGTAATAACAGAGGTATAATCACATTAGGTCTATTCAGCTATGCCCTGCAACTCTACTGGGCTTTGTCTTGCAGTCCAGCTCAAGTTATTAGCAGCAGAAACATCACACATGGCTTTTAAAAGCTGAAAGGCTTATATAAAGACATTCACTTTTTCAGTTCTGACATAGAACACTTCCCAATATCGTTTTTTTTCCATTGAACTGAATGCTACTCAAACACAAGTGATATTGGACCTGGTGACCTTATCACCATTCTCAGCGACATGTCCTGTCAGAACAGCATGGAGTCTCTAATCCTCACTCATCAATGATGAGGGGGCAATCATTTTAAAGTTAACCTGATAGGATCAGACACCCACTTGTGGAAAAACCTTACTCTGTTGAGAGCTGTGTTAGAGGGCCAGGTTCCTGTTTGACTGCTCTGAGATCACAGTGCTCTGATATTTCTACTGTCAATAAAAAAAACATGGTTTTCTCTTACAAAGCTATGCCAACCACTGTATGTGAAGAGGGATCTGTTAGCAACCACTAACTGGCATTTTATTATTATTATTATTATTATTCATAATAATATAGTTACATTTCTAAATTAGGTTGTTACAGAAGCACCTCACAATTTAGGTAAAGCATGTTGACATTTTAGGAATCTGGTGAGTAGCCTGGAGTAAAACCAATAATAGTAACTGTGGCACAGCTTCGTATTAAATACATCTAAGCAGCCTATTTCGAAAGACAAAGCCGCATTGGGAGGGCTGCAGACAGATTAAAGCACAGGGAAAGCCATGAATGGGCAGAGAGTTATCAGTAACTTGCTTGCATTCTGAACACTTTTAACCAATAGTCTCAGTAGTGGCGGTTATTTATGGACTTGTCTAACCATACAAAAACAGCTCTGTAATGAATAAACATAACCCCAATAACATCTTTCTTGGAGAGACGAGAGAAGTTTGTTTTCTTTGCCTGCAGACATACTGTAAGATATTTTGTAAGTGATCATTCATCCTGTATGCATTTCTGGCGCCACACAGATTAAATGAAAGAATCTTAAAACGAGGGTCCTTAACTGCTAATCCGTTTGAAAAGGCTATTCGGACGGCCTATGGGCATGCAGCTTTTCTTTGAGGAAAACGCACAACACAACATGGAATAGTGAATATAACTCGTTGATTTTCTAAAATAATAATACAAATGTAAAAATCTCATCATCATAGGAATTTGTCAGTAGACCATTAACTTACTTAGTTAACTGGTTACGTGGAGCAATATAACCAATATGGCTACGTGTAAATTGCTTCTTTTTTTCCCTCACATGATAAACGCATTGAACAAATATGTATTTCCTTACCTTTGATAAGTTTATCCGAGGCTTCGTTGCTTTTTTGCCTGAAAGTAGGCCTACTTGTAACTAAATTCAACGCATGGCTATTGTTTCTTTTCGGCAATAACGTAAATCACAAGACACAGGTGTTCTGGTAATCTTGTACTAACATTTCGTTGTTCAACACACATAGGCTACACAGGTGAATGCGTCTGTGCAAAATATGAAAATAGTACAAAATCTTGGGTATTAATAAATGCGGGCTTTGAGTCAACCCTGGCTACGGAAGACTCGTCAGTTGTAGAAAATACGACAAAATAGTGTTACTTAAATCAAACAAGTATCAGTGAGTTAAATTCTGTAAGATGTCTGCGTTAAGAAGTCTTGAGAGGCAGTGCAGAGGGTCAAGTTTCATAAAGTCTGTCCTCAATGGCAGGTGTGAACGACACGTGTCTTGCTTTTAAAACGAAATGACGGGCATAAAGGCACGATATACGACTGGGTCAACCGAACAAAGCACTTCAAAAAGGGGAGACAAACATTTTATGTATAAAAGAAAACCAACTCTGCTTTGTGGTTTTAGTGGTTTTATTTTTTACTGGCGTTTTGCTACAAGAGTATAAAGAATAAATAGCAGTTACTCTTAATTTACAAGATTAATAGTCCAAATTTGCCTCTATATTTACAGCTTTTGCCGCTGCAGAATTACACTGTACTCTAAATATTGCCGTCTGAGGTCCAGAAAAAACAAATTTTCCGAAGAATGGAAAATTGCTTTAAAGTCCTTCAATAAACATATAGCCTATTCAATACTTCGCAATGCGAAGTGCTCTTCAATATAAATATAAAGATACATTACATCCAAGATATGTTCAACAAATACAGTAGACGCTGGTTATACACATAATACTGACCTTTTTACAAGTTTATAATTAAATGGCACCACATATACATAAAATATACATTCCTACACTCGGCAGTGCATAAAAAAATAACCATAGCTATGATTTTTATTTATAAAAAGTTCATTTCAGTTCGGGCAAGAACATTTGCATTCTGTTATAATGGGGTATTGAACTTGTATCCAAGCGCATTTCAGCCCTCCTTTTCGCTGCAGGCACCTCCATCTCAAGATCGTAAAATGGGCCGATTTGGCAGGTTTGCAAACCATCCCTTCTGGAACAGAACAAGACCTTTTATTGTAGCAGCTTCCCATTTTCACATAGCGTGGCCAAAATCTGTTCCCGAGGTCGTTCCATGCATAAACAACTGGGCAGAACGCGTAGGACCACAGCCACAATTGAAGCCTTCTTTTGAGTTTTTTACTTGGTTTGTGCTTCTTTCCATGCTGTATGTCAAATTCTATTGATTTTATTTCTCTGGGCATAGCCCCTGTGGGCTTCTGTGGGAGGTCCCAATCAGCCAAGTCATCGCTCCCTGTATATTTGTCCTCTGGAGATGTAATAGACATAAAATGGGAATCAAATTTGCTGCCGAGTATACTTCGCAGTTCTGTTTCGTTAAGATCCCTTTCCTTGGGGTCAAAGACAGGATCTGGGTCTTCCTTAAGTTCCACAATAGGTAAACTGTCACTGGGAATGGGACGGAGGAGGTAGTAATGTTGGCACATCCCTACCTCTATCCTAAGACCAAGGGATAAAACCAGCACGTACATTGCGACACACAATTGTGAATTATCCATTTCTTTGATTCAGGGTGGTAGTGTAAATAAAGTTTATATTCCTTTCAAGCCTTCAACAAGCATCCAGTTACTCGTGCGTAGAGTATCGGGGAAGAACGAAATCAGTTGTGGTGGTTCTCCGCGGAACGCGCTCACAGGCTCCAGTTCTTATGTCCAGCCGAACTCCTCTTCTGAATGTTCATATAGGCTAAGTTTGCGTCGCTGCTCACACCATCGCAACGAACCACTCTAACAGAAGAAAGTGAAGTGGAGAGGTTCAATAAGCGATTTTAGTCGTAGAACAGCAGAGTCCATGACAGGCGTGTCCTGTTGGTCCCTTTTTATTTTCATGAAAAGGTGCACCAACAACAACAAAAAAACCATTAAAAAAAAACTTTTTCTGATTGAAACGAAGTTTGTGACAGCATCAAAAGCCAGCACAGACCCTGCCTTTCGCATGAGCTCTCACGTGTGTTAACAGCTTCCGATCTTCACTTCTTGAATTTAAGTCAGGGGCTCTGAGAACCAGCATGTTTTCTCTATTTCTTGTGCTGGACGCCAAACTGAAAAGCACCTGGCTCGTCCGATTTATCCACACGGGCTGTGATGTAATCCATAAACCCATTTTGAATGTGGGTTTGTTAGAGATCCCCGACACCTCCTTCTCTCTGGGGGCGGGAGGAGAGGGGAGGGGTGGGATGGGATAAGTGTAGCCGGTCCAGAGTACTGATAGTCTGGATTTTGTTCGCCCTCTACCGGTAGATGCAAATTCGCCTTGATTTCAATCACAATTTGTGACAGCACCTACAAAACGTAATAGGTGGCTGAAGCTTTGACAAAAGTAAGTTAGTCACCGCAAATTGCTTCACACCTCAGGTATTCAACAATTGAATCCAGTAATAAGAACAGTAATGGACCTACTATTATTAGTTATGTTAGGACTACCTAGTTATGTTAGCTAATTAAATGAAATGATACAGCCTTATTTGTAAAAGTTGGTAATTTGATAAGATGCGTCAATAAATCTGTTTTTGTGCCAAAAAGGGGCGTGTTTTTTCAGTTGACTGATTTGTTCACCACACGAAAATTATGAAGCGAATGCTGCTTAATGTAAGGTTTATGGCGACATAAATCCTAACCAAGTTTAACTGTGGAGGTGTTAACAATGGTCTTTCGAAAAGAGATAAAGTGTGGAAGGGGGTTTTACGAGGGCGCCTGCATGCTCTACAGCCTAGTGGAGCCAGGAGCTTGGGCGTTCGGCTCAATTTTGTCATGTCAATTTTGCGAATCACTTTCTTCCATGTAGGCTATGTAGAGGTGATCAATCGAAGTGTCTAAGTGCACACTTCACCTGACCTTCTCGCTTTGACGAGAACGGGGAATCAACAATCCAGAAAATGTGGTCTAACAATGGTTCCATCCGGCATAATTTGAAGATTATTTAGTTTTTACTATTTTTGTGGGATAATTAAACACTGACAAACTTCAATGTCTATTGTAAAAATTAATAATTTAGCCCATGTTAGGCCTACTTGTGAATCAAACAGCAGTAGGCTAAATGAACGAGTCTGTTGATGCAAGAGGCAGACAAAAATTAAGCTACTTAATGGTCATAATTCAATTTGCCACATGAGTTACGGTGGTGCCGTCTGCATAAACAGTATTTTCCAGAGAAAAAAACATGATATGCTTCTAGTGTGCTGCGCTGCAAGTCTCAGTGGTTTCTTGGCATACTGTTTCAACGGTCCAGAGACAGAACGTTAATGCTACACACTTGTCAAAACTTGTTTAAAACGTTACATATACCTATTTTGCTGAAGCCATTGAGAAGTATAGATTGCCTGTAGAGAGCAGATCTCGCGAAATCGATTACAGACTCGTAGGCCTAATCATGTGGGCTATTTCTTTCTTTTTTAAAATATTTGGATTTTTTTTTTTTTTTTTTTTTAAGAATATTCAAGAGTAACACGTCAAAGGAGTGAAACTATCATTTCGTAATTTAAATGCAAGACTTTACAGGAGGAATAGACGATGCTTACTAAAGTAGAGCAGGGCTAATCGGTTTTCAAGACCGCACTGTAGGTTAAATAACTTGACTAATGCATTTGAACTGTAACGTCTGCATAGCCGACAGTAGGGCCAAATATTCATATGTCATTTTTTGTACATTATAACTAATGTATTATGAATCCCACGTGAGTACATTCATAATACAACATTAAACTGTAAAAGTGTAAAGAATGTAGGCTAATGCACGCTTATATTTAAACATTCGAATTCTCTGTCTCCTAGCTGCCTTTCCAGGACACGTACACTCACAAACGCGCACACACAGACACACACCACATTCCCTAGTTTCAACTGGCGCCAGCATCTCAGTACTGGCCTGTGTTTGTGTCAAAAAGACTAAGGACAATATTTCAGTGTGGAGCCAAGCCACAGGGAACCTCTCAATAAAACCTAACCAAAATAACTCCCTAATGAGCGAGAGCACCCTTGCCTTATCCAGCATTTACCAAGAAGGATGGCAAATCACCAGAGGCCTACAATGTCAAATACTGAAATATTTTCTCTTTGATAATGATTTTCAATAATAATGTATGCTGCAACATAAACTATAAACCATCATTTCACATTTTTACAGTGCTTGTCTCAGATATTTTACACAGACACTTGAACATATGACCCATAGACATGCTTTTAACATCATGCACAGTTTACAGTCTACTGATTTTGCCAAGTCTGGATATGTCAGTCACATAGACAGGTTGTAGGCTACCCAAACCCCCACCCCCAATGCAATTTCAGGGCACCATCATTTTGGCTTGTATACTATATTTCAAATTACTGATGGTCACATAATGTCATTACCATACTCGTAGCAAAGAAGATATGTGTTTCAAAAACATTTTTACATATTTATTAGAGTTATTTTTTAGACTTACTGGTCTTCTGCTGCTGTAGCCCATCCACTTCAAGGTTCAACATGTTCAGAAATTCTCTTCGGCATACCACTGTTTTAACGTGTGGTTATTGAGTTATTGTCATCTTCCTGTCAGTTAGAAGCAGTCTGCCCATTCTCCTCTGTTCTCATTAAAAAAGCATTTTTGCCCACATAACTGCTGCTCACTGGATGTTTTTTTTTGTTTTCTCCACCATTCTCTGTAAACTCCAGAGACTTTTGTATGTGAGATTAACAGTTTCTGAGATAATCAAACCACCCCATCTGCACCAACAATTAGCTTTTATTAAACATTTTGTAATGGTAACATGGTGAAGACTTTTTATTGTCTTTCATATTGTCTTCTTTCCCTTGTTTGTTTGTTTATACAGTATTTTGCATTATACGTCTTTCTTCTTATTTAACTATTAAATACATGTCACGAATGCTTTAAACATCAAAGCAATATCGAATATTCCATGTATTATATTTTTCATTGCTCAAATTTAGTTCATTTGCTAAATATTTTAAACCATTTGAAAATTCATTTCAAAACACTTACTGGACTGATATTAGCTATTAATTCAAAGTTACTGTCAGAAACAATTTTCTTTGAGCAGGCGTACGGCAAAACAAAAGTGACATCATTATTATTTAACAGCATCATCCAGATTTCAGTGGGGTCTGTGGCAATGCTATGCTTCTATGCTTCACAGCTGTGGTCTGATTGCTAGAACCATGCTGAGAGTCGCTCACATCAAATGTGTTCATTCGGTCTTTGAAAAGGGTGTCCGTGTTCCATTAAAATAAAACATTTTTGTAATGAGGATTTTTATCCTCTCTGGATCTGCCTAGTGAGCTTCCCATGCTTTTGGCTCAATGCTGTCTGGGCACAAAGCTAGCTCCACACAAAACTCTCAGCTACTGGGTCTTTCCAGGAACAGAGGCCATTACTTTTTTTGTGCAGTGTTTAAGGGAGTAATTTGAATGAAGTTGAACAAGACTCCAGAGGCTTACATTCACACTTTGTCAGCAATGTCATCATTTGGTCTGGCTCAGTTCACCAGCAATTGATTGCATGTAATTTCCACAAATACAGTATACATTCACATTTTTGGCATTTAGCGGACACTCATATCCAGAGTGACCAACACAGCTTACGTTGATGGACATACAATCTATTTATATAGCTAGATTATTTGCTGAAGCAATTCATGTACCAAGTACCTTTCTCAAGGCTATGAGGACAGTGCCCTACCTGGGGGTCAAAAAGCCCAACTCCCCTCAGCCCTAAAGCACAGCACTGTACTGCAGTCATGATGTGTTGCAAGCATTAGTGCCCATGATGAATAACTATGCCTAGGAACTTACAAGCCATTGAAGAAACAAAGTAAAAAGTTTTATTTAAGTAACGAAAGACAACCAGCAAAACAGAACTGCTGTAATCCTGATCATACCATTAATCCAATTCAAGTGATCATTTTCCAATATATGGAATAGCACTGTAATGCATTGTTGAAGGGGTAATGTAGAAAGGGCAGCATTTAAAGTTGATCTTCCCAACTTAGCCAGTGGATGGTGTAGCACACAAAACTATTTACTTGCCACTTCTCTTGTTCACCAAAATCAATTGCTTCCACCATGGGCTGCTGGGTAGTTCTGTTCTCTGCACTCAGAAGAAAGAGTTCCCAAAGGATCTTCTGTGTCTCCATAGGGTAATTAATGGGTTATTTTCTTCCACACTTTTCTGGGCACTTTCACACTTTTCACATAAACTATAGAGGGCTACATAGAGAGCCTAATACGGTTCCCCTTTTGAGACAGGCCAAAGAACCTTTTCTTCTGGGAGTGTAGTGCATGAATGGACCACATAGTCCAGTGTCAACTGTGGCCCTGCAGAACGACACATGATTTGTGCTAGTGTTGCTAGGGTTAGGGAGTGTTCTGGATTCATATCTTAGTGCTGTCTAGCTAGCTCCATTGGTCAATTAGGTGTCTGCAGCCTGCTTGGTCAAGTTGTGAATGAAGTGTCTTGTGACTCATGCCTGTCAGTCTGTGTAAGCTTGTGCTGTGGCCTGCAGTGTGATATCACATGCTCCGGATGACAGTGCATTCCTGTTTACACTCTCCTGCATTAGCCGAGGACATTAGAGCATAACTACAGATGTATATGAATGCGCATTCCACACTGGGGAGAAAAATGCATCACACAATCATCTTCTCACTCACAGAGGGGCAAAGCGTTTTTGTCTCTTCCATGAATGCTGGATGCAGTTACAATGCAGTTAAAATGTGTACTGTAATGTAAAATGGTATCAGCATCAACATTGGCCAACAAATCTGGACAAATATTTGCTATTGATATCAGCTCAGAATGTGTCCAACATGAAAATAACAATGTCTTCAGACCTGGTGCCAATGATCAGGCCACTAAAGTAAGTACAATAGGGGTTGGGGTTTCTGCTTTGAAGACGGTCCAGTGGTTGGTATGCCTTCACATACAGTGGCTTCCAGAATTACTGGCGCCCTTGATAAATATACACAGAAAATTCTGTAAACTAAATACTAATACAGTGTGCTTTATTAATGATTCAGTGGAATCAAACAAAGTCTTACATTTCTCAAAAAAAACCATGATTAATACTTTGTGCAAATAGCCCTGACAAAGATGACAGCAATGAGTCTTTTCCTATAATTTTTGATACGGTTAGAGAACACATTTCAAGGGATTTTTGATCCTTGGGATACCCCCCTCTTCAGTTCAGACCACAGGCAACATGATTTCCTGGTACTTGTTGAATTCATTGTGCCATTGATCTTATATAGTGCCTCTGGACCACTGGCAGCAAAATATCTCCAAAACATCAATGACCCACTGCCATATTTGACAGTAGGTATGTGCTTCTCCTTGTTGTTACATGTTGATGGTTTAGCAAACTCAAGATGCTTGGTTTTGTTTATTGTGCTCAGTAAGGACTGTCTTGACACCACCCTTCCAAAGAGTTTGCCCCTGGCAAGTTTGCAGCTATTCCATATGTTTTATGCTGTTTTATTATTGCCCTAAAAGTGCTGAGTGGTATGTTTAACCGTCTATGCTTTTTTGTACTCATGTAGTCTTTTTCTCCATTTGTATTAATAATACTTAATAATACAGTAATTCTGGAGCCCACTGTTCATGCTTAATTTTCTTGGGAAATGCTGCAGTATATCCATTTTGCTTCTGCGTATTTTGCTTTTGCGTATTTCTAGCTGCGTATGATCCCCACTGTGACTAAAACAAGAGGAAACATGGTTCACATTTGTGACAGAGGTGGTACAGGCATTTCGTGCTGATGTATGAATGTAGGAATACATCATTAGAGTACAGCTTGATGTCTTGAGGAAGCAGAACATTGACAGCTCTCTTTGATCTTGACTTGCTATGAAGTGAATTGCTAATTATGGCACCTACATTTGATTGGCAGTAAAACTGCATTTCTACTGTCAGGAGAGCCAGTGAAGACAGTGGCTTCATTGAGGAATCTTGAGAAATTGCAAGATAATTGACTATACATTTGTGGCCGACAACTTTGTCTCATATTCCCTTACTGAATTTCTTCAGTTGAGTTTCTCAGGGCCAGCAAGAGGCTGAGAGCAGAGCAAATGACCCCCCATCTGAGATACTCCTGATGCTAACGACCTGGTGGTCGTTGTATGCTGCTGATAGCCTTTATTTGATTATTGTGCGATAGAGCAGTTACCTATTACCATGCAATCATAAGATAGATATTCTTCCAAATTAAATCTATATAAAACTGGTTGTGATCCCTTTCTAACCACCAAGTGGCCTTGCCCTCATACATATGGCAGGCTAGCTCAGCCAATGTATAACCCAGTTAATTACAGTAGAAATCAGCTAGCAATTAGACTAAATGAATGGTCCTTGGTAACCATGGAATGTTCTGCTTATATCTTCATGGCTAAAGAGGTTGCAGGCACTCCACTTTGCATTGTGTCTAATAAGACCCTTAGGCCATTCGTAATATAGCACGGCCTCTCATGCCTTATTGCTTAATGATCTACTGTTCACTTTTGAATGGTGTTGCACAATCTTTGTTCAGTGCCTACTGTACCACACCATCAATGACATAAACTTGTTCCTCATGACATTTGCTTTCCAACAACACCAAACAGACTACACTGTACATGGAAGACCTAAGGTTTATATAATGCTGTTTCAACTCAGTAGTCATGAGTGTATTATGCAGGGCTAGCAGAATGATCCCAACAGTGCTATTGGTCCAATCTGTATCAAACCTTGCTGACCCCCTGTCTGCACCGTAAACACACTGTCCTCTTTTGGGGGCCTGATCAGGAGCATATTTATGTAAACCACACTACTGTTAATTTGACTAAATATTACTGTTTGAAATAAACATACAGCAATGCTGGTAGGATTTCTAAATGCAGAATGGCGATTCACAATCAGGTATTTCTTGGCATGTATCTGGCATCTACAAGAAAGTACTGTATAAAGAGATTGCCCCAAGGCAGGAAATGCTTAACCCCCATTCTCCAGTTGTGTGTATTGTCCAAAATTATACTGTGTTGGATAGTATAGGGACACAAATTGAATGTCTTCAACAAAAGGAGAGGAACTTTACAGTAGTAACTGTGTGGAATGTTAGGACATTTGATGTCTTAACCCCCACATAGATATGCATATGATATAAAGAATTTGACCGCGGAAAGCCAACTTTCAGATCTACACACGGAAAAGATTACTTCATCCCCCACAATCCATCTACACAAGGCCCCCCTCCTCCAAATGGACAATTCTGTCCATTCCAAAGTTTGTCAGATCAGTTCAGAATTTCAAATCCCCCCAGATGAATTCCTTGTGAATGAAACTACCAGCTTTGAGGGTTACACAACTGGTGAGTGATATCGCAGTCCATCCAGTCCGGAATCCTTACTATTCCTACTTGCTTTTTCACAATAGAAATTAAGAAATTGACATTAATCAGGCTGAATTCATCAAATAACTTATATTTCACAGTGTAAAAGAATCCTATTGGATAAGACATATCGAGCCTCTTTCATTCTTTGTTCTCTTCTTACTTTATAAGTTTTGTCCATAAAAACAAAAACATAAAAACTCACAGGAGTGTGCTAAAAGTTTTAGGAGTCTAGCTTGTTGTATTTTTTGTCCTTCTTTTCTTTTTGCCGAAAACAGGGAGCTCTATAAAGCACTCGAATAATAGCTTCACAAAGCCTATGTAATGGACATGTTCAGTGTAGTGCCCAGAGCAAATGCTTGGGAGAAGATAATGGGGGGAAAAATTCCCAGTATTTGAATTTCCACTTATCCTGTTTTGTTTCTTGTATTCTTTTCTTCCCATTTAACTTTTAAATTGACCTTGTAGTAATTTTCTGGACTAATACTGTGACAGTGGGGCGCCAGTCGAATGTGATATCTAACTTTACAAAGGAAATGGGGATGAAATTATGTTCCAGAGATAAGGGTCATAGCAGTACTAGTGACAGAATGCTCATGTTACCCAGGAAGGGAAAGCCATGTCGCCAAAGAACATGCAACAGCATAAACAGGAACAAACCTGAAGCCTGTAGTCAAGCTATCTGCCCATGTTTGTATGTCCTCTAGTATAGTAAAGTCATGTTAATGCCGATACATTTATATTAAGGAATAATATATATAAATGTCTATAATAGTAAAACAGCAATATTTTATTCTGTAAACATCCTAAATTATTTTTAACTGATGCATTAAATTCATGATATGGCTTAGATCATTGAGAATTTAAGGAAAACTTTACATTAGCAGATGCTTGTTTCCTGTTAAGGCAAAATAACAAGCTGCTGTTGAGAATCCCATTTAATGGAGCTCATTATTGTGTGTGTGTGTGTGTGTGTGTCTGTGTGTGTGTGTGCATGCGTGCATGTGTGTGTGCATGCGTGCATGTGCCTGTGTGTATGTGCGTGTTGTTTAGACTGAACACTTAGCACTATTTTTAAATCACAATGTATTAATTTAGGGTTGTTGGGTAGTTTAGACAGATACCAATATACGGTTGATTGTTTCACTGATGGCGGAATCTGTATAATCATTTGCAATTAGCAAATTAAATCATCTTTAATTGCAACATGACATATTTACTTGGGAACTGGAATTTAAAGCAGAAAGTACTAAAGGGTCAAGGTACTTGACCAATAAGAGCTGTGTAAATGGATAATATGTGAGTATGCAAATTCTTACTGAGGGCCTCATCAATTCTTACTGAGGGCCTCATCTCCCCATCTAAGGGGTCAGGTTTATTCAGTTTTAGCTAATGTGGCCCCAGTTTTAAAGAATGAAAATAATTCATTGTTAAAAATAAAAGTAAATAATAATAATAATAATAATAATAATAATAATGTAAATCTATGTGGTGAGAGAACAACCATTCTAATAGCACCACCAACTTCAAATCCATTGAGCTATTTCAGTGGTTTCAGTGGAAGGAGGTGTTTCTGAATGAGGTCAAAAGGGCACGTTGTGGCCAGAAAAACAATATTTTCAGTGCAAACTTTCTTTGGTGAATCATCACATCATACACAATTTTACACATCAGATTAACTTATCTTCAAAGGAGCAAAGCACATTGGGCCTTTATTGTTTTTGACTCCCTCTGTTTATCAAGTGGAGGCTGTGGCACGAGGGATGTGGATCATTGTCAGGTCTCGTTTTCCTGGTAAATGGAGCCGCAAATGACTGTGAAAGCGCAGGGTGATGTTGAGCCTGTTTGTGAAGATGTGGTGATGGTTAGTCATAAACTGTGCCGGTCTGCAGAGAGCTCTGATGATAACGCACAAAGCCCTTTTAATCTTAATAATGAATCAATGGCCCTCCCAGGTTGAGAGGCCAAATATTCTTGATTTTTTCGTGACCCAGCTAGATAAAGCTTTCAGTTGTTTGTTTTCTTTTCGTTCCCCACAAAGGCCTTTGAAGATCTAACAAGAAAGCAATTTGGACGCTCGATTTGATGGCGAAGATCTCGCTGGAGCTCAGTCTGGTGAGAGGCAGCTCAGTTCTCTGAGCAGTAAACAGACAGACATATGCACACACACATACACACACACACACGCACACATACACACACATATCCATACAAACACACACACACACACACACACACACGGACCCCATATCAATGGACCACCCAAATAAACCAGTGTATTCTGTACAGCGTATTGTTGGCATCCATGCTTTTTAGAGTACAGGCAAGGCCAAGCTGACACTGAACAGTCTTTCTCACTGTGCCATCTGTTTATAAAGACTGAATCCTGTACCCATGACCATTTTAGCCCTGCTTTGCTTGAATAGACACAACACTGGCATAAATCTTATCCCTTATGTGCCCTGCGATGGACTGGCGACCTGTCCAGGGTGTATTCCTGCCTTTCGCCCAATGTATGCTGGGATAGGCTCCAGCCCCCCTGCGACCCCGTTCAGGATAAGCAGGTTCGGATAATGGATGGATGGATGGATGATATGTAACGGTATATGATTGTGAGCATATCAGTGGGTAGTATTATGGCTTATAAATAGAACATTTATTACACTAAGTATACACTTTTCTGGAGCTACTTACAAAATTCAGCACCTGCGTGCTTAAAACAAGGGCACAGTGCCATGAGGTATACAGAGGTATAATAGATACTGGTCAACAGGGACATTGGCTATATGCCACAGTATGCCAGGTTGTCTGCATGGAGAATGTAAGATAGCCATGGATTGGACTGGAAAGGATAGCAGTGGCAAAGAGTGATGACAGTAGAGATGGACAGGGGTAAGAGAGTTTAAGTAGAGAGAAGTAATGTAGTACAGGTAACATACATTTTCTGTCCCCCATATTCTGTCCCTTAAAGTTACACTACCATTCAAAAGTTTGGGGGTCACCTTGTATTTTCTGCTTTTTCTGCGTGGAGTTTGCATGTTCTCCACGTGTTCGCATGGGTTTCCTCTGGGTACTCCGGTTTCCAAAGACATGCAGGTTAGGCCAATTGGAGAGTCTAAATTGCCCATAGGTATGAGTGTGTGAGTGAATGGTCTGTGTGCCCTGCGATGGACTGGTGACCTGTCCAGAGTGTATTCCTGCCTTTCGCCCAATGTATGCTGGGATAGGCTTCAACCCCCTGCGACCCTGTTCAGGATAAGCGGGTTAGGATAATGAATGAATGAATGAATGAATGAATGAATGAATGAATGTGTTCCATACTGTATCAGCATAATTTACAGCTGAATCTAGTCCCACCCCTCAATTCCCATAGAAATCTATTAAGTATTAGTTTAAGTTTTAGAATCACTTGTAGGACAATCTGAAAATAAGATATCCAGACTCTGATAATGTTGATGGGTCACAGACATCAGGAAGTCATGGCATGCAAAGGATATGCAACCAAATACAAAACATGACTCTCTTATTTGACATTATGTCAATAAAAAAGTAACAAGATCACAAGGTCACAAAACAAAGAGATGTTGCACAACTTAAGTAAACCTACATCTCTGATGTACAAGGACTAGTTCCAGGGAATTGTGGTTTCTGATATTTCACCGCTACAAAATTAACCGGCCAGAGTAAAAAAATAAAATTGAGAGTGGTTTTGGACTAGTGGGTGGACATGGAGTCTGATGACACATAATTCCTGCGGGAAAGAAATCCAGCAACTGGTATAAGCCATAAATACCTAGAAATATATAAAGAAATATGCTACTGTATAAACATAACAAATTAACCGTAAATAATTATGATAGCTTCATATACATTTTAAGATGTAACAGTGTATCTTCCATTACAGCTCTGCATCTCATTATACATTCTGATGAATGACAACAGCGATCAGACTCCTGTGGTCTCGGGGTCTGAGCGTACTAACAGCGCACCATTTTGCTAATCATACATTAAAATGCTGGCAGAGCCTACCCTCCCCTGCTTTGAAAATACCAGCAGTGATTGTGGTTGATATGATTGACCTTTCCTATTGCTATCAACTATGTCTCTCCCATGGCCAGAGAGTGTTTTTCTTTTCAGCTTGAACACCCTGCACAGTGCTGCCAGGATTAATCAAACAAGTATTGAGTTAAGTGTCGCTGAGAGGCATTTTGTGTGGTCTCAAAGGCAATTTACACCCCACCTGCTGGAACTACAGTCAACATGAATTCAGTTGATCATTTATTCCTTTACATTCCCAATGTGTGTCCCACTTCGAAAAGGCAATTATCGTGTCAACATTTTCGAACAGATTGCAAAGCACTGCTTCATAAGAGTAAAGTTCTCAAAAAAAGAACAATTATGAGGCAGCCATTTTAAAGTCAGAAGCACTTGAAGTTTGTGCTTGAAGCATTCTGGACTTCTCCTGCCTTTCAAATGTACTTATGCCAACAGAAACATGTGGAATAACACTGACAAATCCAAATTTAGGAATAAAACAACGCTCAGCTTTGTACTTAAAATAACCGCTTAGAACATAAATAACTACTAAACTCCCTTGAAATCTTGACATCATGCTCAGCGACAAGCTGAACAGAAGCTGTATTTCATACGTATCCAGAGGCAGTTAACTAGCATAGAATAGCATGTGGCTCTGTGTGCAGGGACATAGGTTGTGCTTTGTGATTTCTCCCCTCGCTGCTCCTCAGACTATGAGACACAATGACCATGACAGCCCAGTGAGCACTGCGGTTGCAGAAAAGCGCTATTCCACTGCAGCGTGTGCAGGGTGAGAGTTTAAATAGTGTCTGAAGAGCTGTTCAGGTGGCTTTTCTGAGAGAATTTCTGTGGTAGATTGTTTCAGAAATATTGAAAATGCATATAATTTAGATGAAGTAGGATTAATTGACTTGGTACTGGAACATGATCAAGCTTAGTATAAAATATGCATATTGCTCGAGGTTACTACCAAAGGCATAAAGTTATTTATTACGACCAATGTGAAAATAACAATATCAATTTAACAATTAGGTGCAGTGGGTAGCACTGCCGCCTCACAGCAAGGAGGTCCTGGGTTCGAATCCCCGTTGGCCAGGGCCTCTCTGTGCGGAGTTTGCATGTTCTCCCCGTGTCTGCGTGGGTTTCCTCCGGGTACTCCGGTTTCCTCCCACAGTCCAAAGACATGCATGTTCATAGGCCGATTGGAGAGTCTAAATTGCCCGTAGGCATGAGTGTGTGAGTGAATGGTGCGTGTGCCCTGCGATGGACTGGCGACCTGTCCAGGGTGTATTCCTGCCTTTCGCCCAATGTATGCTGGGATAGGCTCCAGCCCCCCTGCGACCCTGATCAGGATAAGCGGGTTCAGATAATGGATGGATGGATGGATGGATGGAATTTAACAATTATTTAATCTTTGCCATGTCCGTACGTACACTTGCTCAACTTCATACTCCCTGCTGCGCTTCTCACCCGCTCACCCTATTTCGGCACCAAAATGGTCAGAAACTGTATGCACAAGAAACATTATTGTAGCATTTAAAACTGTGGCAAGAAAGGTGAGAGCAAAGCCAACAATGGAACAAACAGTTCATTTAATGTCTAAATCAATCACCTTAACCTTAAGGACTGACATACTATCACTTCGAACACATGACAATACAATTCTAAGAAGAACTAATCTGACAGTCTGTGTAGAGCTGTCTGCAGTCTGGGTGACAGCTGACAGCTTTTCACGTTTCAGGTCTGTCTCGCCATGTTTTATGTTTATTCATGTTGTCTTAGTCACGTAGTGTCTTATCATGTATTATGTTAGTCTAGGTTCGTCATGTTGTTTAGTTATGTTTCGTTACGGTTATATTACCTTGTTATGTTGAGTGGTTATCGTCTTAGTTTCGCTTTGTGTTATGTTTTGATTTATGTTTATTGTTACGTTAACTGGTCGTTGGTTATGCATACACTTTTACATGTCTTTCCGCAAACCTTGCGTTCCGCCTTTTCGCTCTCTCTCTTTCTGTCATTTCACTCCCTTATTGTTTCCATTTGTCTATTTACTAAAACTACTAACGCTAGATCAGGATTGGGTAGAAACTAACAAACTAATCATGTGTTCATGTTACCTTACGTTTCTCGTGCATGTAATTTACTAATTTACTAATGCTAGGGCAGGATAGGTTTATTACTAACGATTACTAATCTCCTTGTTAAACTTGTCATCCATCGCACCTGTTTTCCATTTCCTTGCTACTGTTCTTCGCGAAATTGTCTGCCTCTGTTTACCACGCAACTCTTGAGCATTTACTATTCTTGATTACACGTTACGATCCAAGCCTGTTTATCGACCATTGTTATTGATTTCTGTTTTGTTGACCTCTGTTTGTTTTTGACCACGTCCTCGCCTACCGTTTTTGTACTTTTGCTTCGCTGATTGTTTCATGGTTTCGACTCCCGCTTCGCCCACGGCTACGCCTCTGCCTGCCGTCCGCCTGTTCATCTGCCCTGCTGACAGCTCTCCTGCTACCGGACCTCCCTGCACGTCTACCGACTATGAGTTTGCCTCTTCCCTCGGCACTGTGCTTTTTGTTTGTTTACTATTTGTTTGGCTGGATCTACGTGTATGGACTTTGCTTGTTTTGACTACGCTCCTGGGATTCGTCCCGAATAAAGCCCTGAGGGGTCTTTATATTACTATTGTTTCTGAGTCGTGCATTTTGGGTCCAACCCCCACGCACCCGTCTCAGAACAATTTCGCCACTATAGACCCTGCTGACTCTACTGCCATGTTCCACGCCCTCCAGGAACAAGGAGCCATCGTCCGGCAGCATTCACAAGGAATCTCCGAGCTTCACCTGGAGATTCGTGAACTGTGTGCAGAGATGAGGAGGCTCGCCGTCGCGGTCCTGCCACAACCACGGGAGGAACCCACCCACCCACCCACTTCCCCGGCGGTCAACCCCTCGGGAGCCTGGCAATTCTGGGAGCCCCAACAACCCCCTCCGGAAAGGTTCGGTGGAGAACCTGAGAGGTGCAAGGCGTTTCTACTCCAATGCGAGTTTGTATTCAAGCAACAGCCCCAGACCTACAACAGCGACGACCGTCGGATAGGCTATGTGATGGGACTGCTCAAGGGGAGGGCGTTGGATTGGGCTACGGCGGTGTGGTCCAGGGATTCTTTCCCTCCTCGTTACCCAGTCTTCGCCGACGAGATTCGGAAAGTGTTCCAACACGCATCCAGCGACCAGGAGCCATCCCAGAGACTGATTGCTCTGCGCCAGGGACGGAAGACCGCGGCAGACCACTCCATCGACTTCCGCACCCTCGCGGCGGCTACTAGTTGGAACGATGCAGCATTGGCGAATCTCTTCCTGGCCAGCCTGAGCGAGACGCTTCAGGACGAGTTGGCGCGACTGGACCCCATCACCCAGCTCGACCAACTTGTGCGCACCACGATCCGCCTGGACAACCGTGCCAGACAACGCCGGCCGGAGAGACCGATCCTTCCCGGCAACCCGTACCCCAGGCAGGGGCCAAGTCCTCGACTAAAGGAGCAGCAGTCGGAGGGACCCGAACCCATGGACCTGTCCCGGGCCGGTACGAGGATCTCTACCGAGGAACGAGCACGCCGCAGAACCACCGGTTCGTGCTTCTACTGTGGGAGGCCGGGTCACACCCAGGCTCGGTGCTCCTTCAAGACCAGGAGACCAGTAGAGGTGAGAGCAGTCGACAGGCATGAGGGTTCTGACAGAGACAACCATCGTCCCACGCTCACCACGCTGTTAATTCTTCCCGACGGAACAACCCGGATTAACGGGTTGGTGGATTCTGGAGCGGACGCCAATCTCATCGATGAAGTGTTGGTGTCCGAACTGAACATCCCCACCCTCCCTCTACCCCACCCTGAGAACGCGCGGTCGCTGGATGGAAGAACTTTCTGCCGCATGACGCACATCACTATTCCCTTACAACTGATCATTTCTGGGAACCATCGGGAGATGATCCAGTTCCGCGTCATCCAGTCCCCTAATGACCAACTCATTTTGGGATTACCCTGGCTCCAGAAACACAACCCCACGACCAACTGGAGTTCTAACCAAGTGCAAGCATGGGATCCTAAGTGCCATCTGTCCTGCTTGCGTTCCGCCCCACCACCAGCAGAGGGAGTGCCAGCTCTACCACAGACTCCCAAACCCTCCCTGGAGAGGGTCCCCTCTCCTTACCATGACCTGGGCACAGTGTTCTCCAAGACACTCATCGACCCTACGACTGCGCCATCGAGCTCCTTCCTGGTTCGTCACTTCCCTCAAGTCGCCTATACAACGTCTCCAGACCAGAAAGGGAGGCGATGGAGAAATACATCCGTGACTGCCTGGCTAACGGACTAATTTGCCCTTCTTCCTCTCCCGTCGGTGCGGGATTCTTCTTCGTTCAGAAGAAAGATGGCTCCCTACGCCCGTGCATCGACTACAGGGAGCTGAACAACATCACCGTGAGGAACAAGTATCCTCTGCCCCTGATGGACTCCGCGTTCCACCCACTTCACGAGGCCACCATCTTCACCAAGTTGGATCTCCGCAACGCTTACCACCTGGTCCGTATCCATGAGGGCGATGAATGGAAGACCGCCTTCAACACCTCTCTCGGACACTTCGAATACCTGGTCATGCCATTCGGCCTCACCAATGCTCCTGCTGTGTTCCAGGCCTTGGTGAATGATGTTCTTCGGGACTTGTTGGGTCGCCATGTGTTCATCTACCTGGATGACGTCTTGATCTACTCCACCAATGCCAAGGATCATGAGCACCACGTCAGGCAGGTTCTACAGAGACTCCTTGAGAACAGATTATTCGTCAAGGCGGAGAAGTGCGTCTTCCACTCCGACACAGTTGAGTTCCTGGGGTTTATCCTAGAGAGGGGACGGATCAGGACGGATCCCAAGAAGATTCTGGCAGTTACCGACTGGCCCACACCCACCTCACGTAAGCAGCTCCAACGCTTCTTGGGATTCGTCAACTTCTACCGAAGGTTCATCAGATCCTATAGTCAAGTGGTCGCCCCCTTAACCAAGCTCACGTCCCCTGCGGTGCCATTCCGGTGGAGCCCCGAAGCTGAGACGGCCTTCACCAAGGTCAAGAGACTGTTCTCTTCCGCTCCCATCCTGGTACACCCTGACCCTACCCACCAGTTTGTGGTCAAGACGGATGCTTCCGACACAGGGGTGGGAGCAGTGCTCTCTCAGGTGGCGGCCGCTGACAACCGACTACACCCCTGCGCCTTCTTCTCCAAGAAGCTGTCCCCTGCAGAGAGGAACTATGACGTTGGAAACCGAGAGCTGCTGGCAGTCAAACTGGCGCTGGAGGAGTGGAGACATTGGCTGGAGGGGGCCGAGAAGCCGTTCATCGTTTGGACCGACCACAAGAACCTAGCATACCTCCAGACAGCCAAGAGGCTGAACTCTCGACAGGCTAGATGGGCGCTGTTCTTCGGGAGGTTCAACTTTTCTCTGACCTACCGCCCGGGTTCGAAGAACGGTAAGCCCGACGCCCTGTCCTGTCAATTCAACACCTGTTCTGAGCGTGAGGTTCCCGAGAACATCCTTCCTGCCTCCTGCACTATCGGATCTGTCACGTGGAAGATCGAGGCGGTGATCCAGAGGGCTCTACGGGAGGATCCCAATCCCAGGTCCAACCCCGGATTACGCCTATACGTTCCCGCAGCCGCTCGGACACAGGTGCTGCAATGGGCCCATTCATCCCTCCTTTCCTGCCATCCCGGCTTTACCCGCACCTTGGCGGTGCTGAAGCGGAGATTCTGGTGGAGCTCCATGATCCCTGACACCAGGCGCTTCATCAAGGCATGTACCACCTGTGCCAGAAGCAAGGCCTCCCACCAAGCCCCGGCTGGTCTACTCCAACCTCTGCCTGTGCCCAGCCGACCCTGGAGCCACATCGGCGTGGACTTCGTTACCGGACTTCCCCCTTCCGAAGGCAACACCACCATCCTCACTGTGGTGGACCGATTCAGTAAGGCGGCCCACTTCATCCCCCTGCCAGGGTTACCCACTGCCCAAGAGACTGCGGATGTACTTATCAAGGAAGTGTTCCGCATCCATGGAATTCCCTCAGACATTGTATCCGACCGGGGCCCACAATTCATTTCTCAAGTGTGGAAAGCTTTCTGCCTGGCCCTCGGTGCCACAGCCAGCCTCTCATCCGGCTACCACCCTCAATCCAATGGGCAGACCGAGAGGGCCAACCAGGATTTGGGAGCCGCGCTACGTTGTGTCTCTGCCCAGAATCCGGCTTCATGGAGCAAAATGCTCACCTGGGTTGAGTATGCGCACAACACCCTTCCATGCGTCGCCACCGAAAAGTCTCCGTTCGAGATCTCTCTAGGCTACCAACCTCCATTGTTTCCCGACCAAGAAGCTGAGATCGCTGTTCCCTCCCTCGCCACCCACATGAAACGATGTGCCAAGATTTGGAGGGACGCCAAGGCCGCGCTCTTACGCACGGCAGATCGTAATCGGCGTTTTGCTGATCGCCACCGCACTCCAGCTCCGGCCTACAAACCAGGTGACTCCGTCTGGCTGTCCACTAAGGACATTCCCCTCCAAGCCACTTCTCACAAACTGCAACCCCGCTTTATTGGTCCCTTTAAGATCCACAGAATCATCAATCCTTCCTCTGTAAAATTGTCACTCCCTGCTTCCCTTAAGATTCACCCCACATTCCATGTCTCCTGTATAAAGCCTGTATCCTCTCACCCCATATGTCCCCCGGATCCCCCACCACCTCCCCCCCCGCATTATTGACAACCACCCTGCATTTACTGTTAAAAAACTCTTGAACATTCGTAAGAGGGGCCGTGGGGTTCAATACTTGGTTGATTGGGAGGGCTATGGCCCTGAGGAGCGTTCCTGGGTCGCTCCCAGTCTCATTCTGGACAAATCGCTCATCAAAGACTTCCATCGTGACCACCCTGATAAATCCCAAGGACCGCCAGGAGTCGGTCGTTAAGGGGGGGGTCCTGTCACGTTTCAGGTCTGTCTCGCCATGTTTTATGTTTATTCATGTTGTCTTAGTCACGTAGTGTCTTATCATGTATTATGTTAGTCTAGGTTCGTCATGTTGTTTAGTTATGTTTCGTTACGATTATATTACCTGGTTATGTTGAGTGGTTATCGTCTTAGTTTCGCTTTGTGTTATGTTTTGATTTATGTTTATTGTTACGTTAACTGGTCGTTGGTTATGCATACACTTTTACATGTCTTTCCGCAAACCTTGCGTTCCGCCTTTTCGCTCTCTCTCTTTCTGTCATTTCACTCCCTTATTGTTTCCATTTGTCTATTTACTAAAACTACTAACGCTAGATCAGGATTGGGTAGAAACTAACAAACTAATCATGTGTTCATGTTACCTTACGTTTCTCGTGCATGTAATTTACTAATTTACTAATGCTAGGGCAGGATAGGTTTATTACTAACGATTACTAATCTCCTTGTTAAACTTGTCATCCATCGCACCTGTTTTCCATTTCCTTGCTACGCTCTAACTAATTGTCTACACCTGTCTACACCCGCATTTATAGCCCAGTCGCGCAACTGTTCTTCGCGAAATTGTCTGCCTCTGTTTACCACGCAACTCTTGAGCATTTACTATTCTTGATTACACGTTACGATCCAAGCCTGTTTATCGACCATTGTTATTGATTTCTGTTTTGTTGACCTCTGTTTGTTTTTGACCACGTCCTCGCCTACCGTTTTTGTACTTTTGCTTCGCTGATTGTTTCATGGTTTCGACTCCCGCTTCGCCCACGACTACGCCTCTGCCTGCCGTCCGCCTGTTCATCTGCCCCGCTGACAGCTCTCCTGCTACCGGACCTCCCTGCACGTCTACCGACTACGAGTTTGCCTCTTCCCTCGGCACCGTGCTTTTTGTTTGTTTACTATTTGTTTGGCTGGATCTACGTGTATGGACTTTGCTTGTTTTGACTACGCTCCTGGGATTCGTCCCGAATAAAGCCCTGAGGGGTCTTTATATTACTATTGTTTCTGAGTCGTGCATTTTGGGTCCAACCCCCACGCACCCGTCTCACAGCTTTTCACATCTTTCTCACTGATGCTGGGTCCCATGTGTCCCACTGTTATTATGTATAGTGCTGTCATATGGAGGCGACTAATTCAACATGAAAACCATTATCTCTAATTTACCACAGGCTTTCATATTTAGGCACACAGGAAGACACATTATGTCATAAATTATTTGTGTCGTACAGGGGCAAGAGCACTTGGTTATGGATCAGAGGACTATGAGGTAGGCGTGCACCCTGTATTTCACCAGATTTTCTGCAGCATGTGTTTGTGTGTGTGTGTGTGTGTGTGAGAGAAAGAGATACAGAAAGAGAAAGAAAGAGTAAGAAAGAAGCATTTATTCTCTGATGTGCACACATACCTAGGCTGTAAAATGGTTTGTGAATCAGTGTAAATTATTGTGCTGTTTTTCTCCTCAGTGTAATGAAAATGAGCTGAGAGGGACTTTTATCTTCAGCATATTGGCTGGGCTCTATCTTTACCATGACTGCTATCACAGGGCCCCCCTGGGAGCTCCTCCAAATCTTCTGCAGACATCTTCTCTCCCCATGTCCAGTTACACACCTGTCGGCCCACTGCACACCATTATCTTTACTATATACAGCGCAGTGCATTAGTGTTTGGATAGTAACACTTTTTGTTGTTGTTGTTTTTTTGCCTATGTGCTTAATTTGTGGGCAATTACATCCATATTGGCAACTGTGCAGGGATTGCAGCCCCTTTTACAAAGTCCAGTTTTGGTGACCAAAGTAATTAGATTATCTCTCCTAGAATTTGGCCAACGTGTTCAGGATAATGACCTCAAAAGTACTTAAAGATTTTGTGAATTTTTTTGTTCTCTCTAAAATGGGGGAACTACAGTGAGTATTAAAGGGCTGAAATTCCTACATGGTTCACCCAATATGGATGTAAATACGCACACATTACAGTCTGTACTTTAACCTCATATTCATTTTTTAATACAAAATACAATATGCTGGAGTACAGAAAGTTAATTCTTCCTAGCAGATCCTTTCAAGCTCCATCAGATTGGATGGGAAACATCTATGAACTGCCATCTTCAGATCTCTCCACAGATGTTCAAAGGGATTTAAATCTGGGCTTTGGCTGGGCCACTCAGGTCAGTCAGACTTGTCTCAAAGCCACTCCAGCATTGTCTTGGCTGGATGCTTTGGGTTATTGTCATGCTGAAAGATTAACTGCACCAGTCTGAGGTTGAATGCACTCCAGAGCATGTTTTCTTCAAGGATCTCTCTGTATTTGGCTGCATTCATCCTTCCCTTAATGTTTCCCTGTCCCTGCTGCTGAGAAGCACCCCCATAGCATAATGCTGCTACCACCATGCTTCACCGGAGGGATGGTATTAACCAGGTGATGAGCAGTGCCCGGTGTTCGCTAGACTTAGTGCTTGCAGTTCTGTCCAAAGAGTTCAAGAAATCGTCATACTCTCAGAGTCCTTTAAATGACATCTGGCAAACTCCAAGCAGCTGTCATATGCCTTTTACTTGAGTGGCTTCCGTCTAGCCACTCTACCATAAAGGCCTGATTGATGGAGTGCTGCAGAGATGGTTGTCCTTCCAGCATGTTCTCCTATCTCTGCAGAGGACTTCCGAAGCCCTGTTAGAGTGACTGTTGAGTTCTTAGTCACCTCCCTGACCAAGACCATTCTTGCCTGGTTACTCAGTTTGGCTGAACAGCCAAGTCAAGGAAGAGTCCTAGTGGTTACAAACTTCTTCCATTTCACAATTATTGAGGCCAATATGCTCCTGGGAACACTCTAAGCTTTACAAATGGTTTTATATCCTTGCCCTGATCTATGCCGCAAAACAATTTTATATATTAGACTGTAAGCAAACCGTTGGTTCTCGTAGTCAATGTGTTGGATGCAGGAGAAATGGGCAGGTGTAAAGACCTGTGGCAAGGGCAAAATCATTATGGCCTGAAATGGCAAGGCTTACCTGGTCAGTTGGTGAGTACCTACCAACAGTGGTCTGAGGTTAACCAGCGACAGGGTGTAGAGTGCCCAAGGCTCATCGATGCACAAGGGCAGCAAAGGCTATCGTGTTGAATCTGAACCAACAGAAGGGCTACTGTGACACAAGTCAGAAACCTTTAATGATGGTTAGGGGAGGAATGCGTCACAACACGCAGAGCATCGCACCTTACAGTACTTAAAAGATCTGCTGCTAATGTCTTGGTGGCAGATACTACAGGGCACCTTCAGATGTCTTGTAGAGCACATGTACCTGCGGATCAGAGCTGTTTCGCAGCACACAGACGACCAACAGCACATTAGACAGGTCGTCATAATGTTTTGGTGTATATCAGATTTTCATATAACCCATTTATTCTGGTATTATAGCTTAATGAGTTAATACCTTATACAATATACAATTGGATATTATCTCATGGGTCGAATATATCTAACATGCATGCATAAAGCAATTCTAGGTATGTAATTTTTAATTTATCATTTCATGTATTCTTGTTTGTTATTTATTTCATCATTGTTGCGCTGTTATCTATAGAAGCTATTCTGTGCCTCATTTCCAATTATCAAACGACCATGTCTAATAATGGAAACTCAGCACATGAATGAACAAAAGGCCACATCGTATATTATGAAATGTGTGGTGGACATTGCATCCAAACTCAAGACAATAATTAACAAAAGATCGTATCTGATTTGATTAAAGCAATGTTTATTTGATTTTAAAAAACAGCCACCTTTTATCATTCATCATCATCAAGTTTGTCATTTATCGTTCAATTCATCATTCATCGCAACGGCATAGAAATCAATCAAAAGTCACACCCATAGATACAGATCCATGTTTTGGCTCTCGATCGGCTTTCATTGTTGCAGCCTCACAGGCAGTTTTTCTCTGCAGTTTGATTAAGCAATTTTGCTAAGGGACACTTGCAGGCTTGCATTGGCACAGAGGTTGAACCACATGGATTTTAAGTTGGCCTTTTAAAATATTTTCCCTAACCTAACTTGATAGTAAAACTAGTAGTTTTTACAGCTAATCATAAATATCGTATCCATGTTTTACTACTAATGTTCCGAACACCAAATTAGCTCACCATGTTCCGAACACTTCAAATTTCATTACAAATAAATAAGAAATTACTTCCAGATCAGCTTTGTTTTTTTGTGTGTGTAAAGTCTAATTCCTTCCATTTTCGAAAAACCTGCTACGAGTCACATACGAAGATTGTGAGCTAACACGTTCACAGTAACATGACCATTGAACAGATGTTAACATCTCGTGGAAGCGGCTGCTTCCCCGTGTTCCGTTTGGAACACAGTTAGTCTGTTATATAGATGCAGTTAGTCAGATGCAGCTTCTTCCAGAACTATTGGCTAGATGTATTACTAGTTATGAGGTATTTGTATGGCACTGATTTCTGCATTTAGCCTAGCTTACTAGGAAAGATTAATGCAATTTGAGGTAAAAGAATGTTGCCATTAGACTGACTGCAAATGCAAAATTTAGGAAAAAGGATTTAACTCAGATATCCAGTTGCCTATCTCTCTCTGGAGCTTGTGACAACAATGAAAATTAGTGGTCTGTGATTGAATCGTGGTATCAGTAGGCCTGGAAGTCGAAAACTGAAAGCGTTGATGTACTTCGGCAGGCGTGGCTGTCGTTTGACATTTGTATGCCGACATGATGATGATGGCAAACATGGTGATGATGAATAATAAAATCAAATAAACACCGTTTTAATCAAATCACATAGGGGATTTTGTTCATTCATTTTGTTTGCATGCGATAAACGTGGTTGTTTCATAATTGGAAATTAGGCACGGAATAGCTTCCATAGTTATCTCTTTTCTGCTTCTCTGTCATTAAAACATTAGCTGTATTAATTATAGGATAATGTAATTATGGCAAGACAATACAATGGTAAAGAAATGACAATCTGACACCTCAACATTAATTTGGATCATGTCACCACTTAAATATGTTCTGTACCTTGTATCAGCTTTTGAAACTGCCATTCAGTCGCCCTTAGTAAAAGTGCAATTTACTCCACGTTAAATTCCTTTTCACTGTTGCCATGGTGACCTGTTGCTATGCTCCTGACCTGAAGGTGAAATGTGAGCCCAGCATATGAAATATAAAGCATGAATAGATGCTATCTCCCTCATTACAAAAAGTTTGAAGCAATAAATAAAATTAGAGGAGCACATCAATGAAACTGCAGAAAAGGAGGTATGGGCAATGCTTGCCCCAGGACAATGAAGGTGTCTAACAGTTAGACTGTTATACTATTCAAGTACCTTATTGGTAAAAGCGTTTTGAAAGGAACCTATGAGTGCCCTCTGGGAGAAAAATATTCTTCTAATTCTGACACATACCAGATTAGACTCTGCTTGTTCGCCAATGGTAGTCACGGAAATTATTATTAAGCAAACGGTTGTATAAAATGATTGTTAAAAATGTATCATTGTACCTATACAATACGTTGCTGTTTGCCTGCCAGAATGTGACAATATTAATATATATGTACAGCATCACAGGGGTAGCACCAGTAAGATCAATATAATTTTGAACTTACAGCTAGTTACCTTAAAATAATTAAACTTAGTTCAGTTAGTGAATTGCCATTCAGTGCAGGTAACTGCTGTACACATTTTCTTCCCAAGAGAATAGCTAAGGAGTAATCTGGCAATCTATCAATCTCTGTATATACAGTACTATGCAGAAGTCTTAGGCACCCTAGACTTTATTATATATATATATGTTTCTTTTTTTGTGTGTGTTAGTATAAAAGAACACATTTGAGATTTTCAAATATTCATTTTCCAAAAGGTTTAATTTTACAGAGACATTTTTGTATTTAATGAAAAAAAAGTTACATATTACTGTTAGCAATTGACTACTTTTTTACATTAAAACTTGATCAAGGCTGTTTGAGATCAGAAGCAAGGACCCAACCAAAGTCTGTAGAAGAATTGTGCCATGTTCTCCAACATGCTTAGAACAAACTCCCTGCTGATATTGTCTTATAGAACTGCAGGACAGCGTTGGCTATCTCAGAGAAGTGATGCAGTTTTAACGCTGAAGGGTAGTCACAAAAAATATTGATTTGATTAAGTTTTTAACTATTCTGCCAAATTACTCAAATGTAATGTAAAATGTATAGTACGTTTATTTAGGACCTTTCATTGAATTATTTTTGAAAGAATCATATCTGTACAGGATCTTATACAGGTGCTTAAGACTTTTGCACAGTACTGTATGTAGTGTGATTTCTCTCTGCTATACTTTGCCAAAAATAGCACAAAAGGGATGTCAGACAAAGTGCATCATGACATAAGCCTCACTCTTTAAATGGGCATGCTTTCATTTGAGAAAGGAAGCAAAGACATGTAGGTGTTCTAGAGGACAACTTTCTTTTATGAGAACAGACAATGTATTGGCACGATGTAACTAACTGAATATAACCACTGCATTCATTGACACCACTGATGTAACCGCCAAACCAAAATCTACATACTGTTAGCTTTGTTGCATATTATTTATCTTTCATCCTGTGATTAAATAGATTTTACAATAATGTTATTTCTCACATTTTTACTATGCACATGCCAAGTCTCAAATTGATAAGCCCCCATACCCACACTTGACTGAGAAAACTATTTTATGGGCAAATCTACCCATTTTATTTATTGATTTTCATAGTTACCATTTTTGCATAAAATGTTATATTGTGACCATTATCATACAGTGCCTGGAATCCAGCATTCTGAAATGCTTGCTGAAAACACACTTATCAACTGAAAGACAATACATGTCTACTTCCATATAAAAATACAGTTCTCTCCTCTGAACACATTTTAAAGACAACTCATTTATTTGGAATTCAAAGTTCAACATTGCACAATGTATGACCCAGTTGTTGCCGAATGCCACAAACGTTAACGACAATCACATCTCTCACATTCTGATAAAAAGAAGGAAGGGGTTTTTGAGCAGGAAAAAGTTCCCCAATAATATCAATCAGTGTTATCTAACACATAAAAAGAACATTACAGCCATTTATATTTTGTTAAGAATACGTACTGACATTAACATTCTCAATGGAGAAATGGCAACTGCAAAATGTGAAATGAGGATTCTGTAAACGGGATCAGATTTAATTGCTAATGTTTCTACAAATGTGTCACATTGTCAAAGACATACTCCGAGACCAAAGCAAAAAGCAAACTCCAAGACCAAATAAACATAACCATGTTTCGAAGCAAAAAACACATCACACACTAAAAGCACTTTTGAAGATGACATGGTCTGAACTGTTTTCAGAACCAAAGTACTTCATGTCAATTTATGCCGGAACTGATTAAAAGAAGGTAAACAGTAAACAATTAGCAGATGGTGACATTCCTTTTAAGACCCACTATTTTGCTGCCGTTCCAGTCCTTTTATTTCATGCCTATAACAGGCAATATCAAACTACTGTACCAATAATGCCAATCAGAAAAACTGCACCTAAAACGATATTACAGTAGAGTCCCATTATAAGGAATTGTGTTGAGTTCCATTTAACACATCAGGGGCCCATTATAATGATATTTTTAGTGCAAAACCATTGCACAAGTACCGCAGCAGTCCCCCTGCTACCTGTTGAGTCTTTTAGGGCTTTTTTGACTCATTGGCACGGTCACTGCATAGAAAGTCACATAATCTTTACATTATTATATGCAGCATTTACAACAATAGGTAAGAGAATCAAATAGAATGTATAGGTAGTGAACAAAAAACAGAAACATTAGAGCATATAATAGGACAGAAAATTCACTTAATAGGGTGCTGAGGCATGGCAATTTCTGATGAAACCAGCTGCTCTCACCTCAGGATGAAAATGTAAATTTGTTTTGCCTTTTACTACAGCCATGGAGCGTGGCACATTTTGCTCACTCTTGTCCTTCGCAGATGACATCTGCCTCTAGTTGCTCCATGCTCCATGCCATGAAACACATGCTCCATGCCACAAAACACATCCACCAACTGCGATCCCTCTTTCAAAGACAAGAGGTCTGCTCCTGCAGCCAAGATAGATGGTTCACAGGTTCCCCGATGCATCCTGGGATGGTTCATGAATAGATAAGTCTCAGTTTTGCATATACCTTTTCCCTTTCATTGACCCATGTGTTTCTATTTCTGTTCAATACATGTTCGGAGGGGAAAATGACATTTTGAAATTCATTTGTTTACTTAGAAAGCCAGTCAACAGTAATACATATTGTGACGGAGAGACCCATTGAAATTAGTCAAAACCATCTTACAAACAATTTTAGTATAAACATTTACCACAGAATTTTGTAAAATGCTAAGATAAATAAGATACTGATTGAGGCTTGCTTTGACTCCTATCTGTATTCATTTTGAGACTTTACTGTATTTACTATTTGATACTGATTAAAAATATATGGTCCAAAAATAAAATTGTCTCTGGCTATGTTACACTTACTCTGAAGAAATTCACAAAGAGCCCAAGGACAGTACTGAAAGCATGTCAATGTCTGGGCTTCAGAACATGAGAATACATTTGTAGATGAATGTAATCTTGAAAAATTAAATTCAAATGAAATATTATAAAATAAACTGAAAAAAGATACAAAAGTGCAAATGGAATACTTCTTTTGTACATAAATGTTGGAACAAAGCTGATAGTGTATAAAAGTGAGAACAGCAGTTATATCATGTGATTTAAGTTTCATAAAAGGATAAACCAAAAGTTTTATTTTTTCTGAAATACACAGAAAATTGTGCAAAGACCTCTTATTGTAAATGCACTGCAACATCAACAAGTCATAACATTGCAATGGAGCAACAGGCCATTTACAACTGTTACTAGTATAATATCAAAGCTGCCCTTGGAGCTTGTTTTCAATTTAAATAGACTTCTCTTCAGAAAATATGTGTTTGCAAACATCAAAACACCATCACATAGTGGTAAAAGCTTTAAAAATATACACAGATCTGTGTAAATCAGTTTGGCCATTACCTCACTGTAATGCCTTGCTGATTTACAGTGAAGTTGCACTGGGAGTACTGCTGAACCCCTGTGTTCCAACAGTGGGAAAAAGATCTGCCTAATGCTAATAATTATCCCAACAACAGGAGCAGCTCTGCCTTCTAGTGTTCACAGAACCATTTAAGTGGTTAGTTCCCGCTTCACTTACAGGAATAATTGCCAAGAGGAACTCCTTTTCCTGATGCACAGTGTCTAATTAATGTGCTTAACGACATAACACATTGTTGCCCTATAGCTCTCTTCCACTGCAATTATCTAAAGAAGCCATGTAAATTACTGACAATGATCACAAAATAGAGAAAATGCAGGTAATTGAAAAAAATAAATCCTACAAATTCAAAATATTTTCCAATCTTCTTTAACATCTTGATTTTGAAGGATTTCTTTCTGTCTTTCTTCTATAAATTATCTCTGTTAACATAAATGTTTATAATCAACATATTCTTGCCTGGTGCAAATCCCTCCAAAGCAACATGGGGTACAACAGACTACAAAGGTTTACAGACCAAAAGACAATCCCATGCCTAGAAAATACAATACATTAACACATGAAATAATAAATGGTTTTTAATGTAAAATGGCAAATAATTTAACACATTAAATGTTAATATACATGAATAAAATGGTGAGCAGTAATATATTGGAGCTCAGTGCAGACCCAGTGGAATTCAGATTACAGATGAGGCTAGGGTCAGAGTCAGCCCAAGATCCAAATATCAACCCCTTCCTGCATCTATGACCCCAGTAATCTCTCCTCTATTCTTTTTGGTTTCATTTGGAAAAATAACCAGGTTAAGACTGATGCAGTCCTTGTCAAGTAAACGTTAGCATTTCCTATGCTAGAAATACTGGCATTTTAATACATTGGATAGAATAAATATTCTGCTAAATGTTTACAGTGATGATAGCAATATACTTCATAGGGGAGGCCACTGCTGTCTGTGTTAGCACAACACACACATGGCTGTGTAGCAGCATCGCATTGAAACGGAGTAAGAAACCCAGATCTTTAGGAAAATAAATACATCAAATGAATCCAAGACTTTCTGTCAGTCAAATGTAATTCTGCACCATATCATGGGTTTTATATGATTTGGCATATAAGAACTAGAGGAATTCTTATTCCAATTAAGAAAATTTCAAATGCTGAAAATCCAACACCCACCACGTGTTACGGACCATAAATTAATGGCGATTCATTAAAACTTTTACACTTGAGCTATTGTTAAATTACTTGCCATTTATCGTATAGCATAAAGTGATAGCAGAGTTTCAAGTTCAATAGTAAAAGCAGTGCTTCAGTTCATGTTGCATTGGTTATTATCATTTTAACAGTCAAAGCCATGACATTTACGTTCTTAAAACAGTTGACCAGCAACTTTGGTTGTTTATACATTCTATGGAAAGGATGCAGTACCCACTTGCTTTAATCCTTGTGAACACATCTTCATACTTCAAATGTACATGCCTGCGTGTTGGAATCAGGACTAATTACACAAAGAGGCCACGATGAGGAAGTGGATACTGGCATAAGGAGGCCACAGCATGATCCATAAAGTCAAACCAGTGACTCCTAGAGCGTGCTGCTGAGTATTTCAGACACTTGAGCATTAGTTTGGTCGTCGGAGTCTACGTCTTGAGCCGAGGAGCCGTCGTACAGGGCTGCCGCCTCGGCTCTGACTCCGCTCACGTCCTTGCTGGGGGACGTCTCCTTGCAGGGCTCGACGAAGATCCTGCGCACGTTCTGCCTGGGCTCCTTTTGAGCGGCCCGGCCTTCCTCCAGGCTGCAGGAGGCGTGGGTGACGAAGGTGGTCTGCGGGAGGCCGGTGAAAATGCTGACGGCGCCCCCTGTGGCCGACTCCAGTGGCAGGTCGGAGTCGCGTTGCTGCGTGTAGACCCCCTCGGACAGGGAGGACGCCTGGCTCTCGCTCTGCACCCGCAGCCAGCGGTGGGGTCCGCTGAAGCAGCTGTGCTGGGCGGGCTGGCTCTTGGACAGGAGCTTCCTCTTGGTCGGCGGGTTGGCCAGCAGCTTCCCGCTGGAGGTCTTTTCCGCGGCCTTGCCGGCCAGCGTCAGACCCTCCATGTTCTGGGAGCAGGACTCCTCCAGGCTGTCCTTGGAGCACACGCTGTATCTGACGTCGTGCATGTGCAGCACGTCCGGGGCGCTGCCGCTCAGCGCGCACACGGCCTGCTGGGATATGTCCTGCGAAGAGGAGTAGACCAGGTCGAGGTCGCGCGGGCTCAGTGCGTCGCTCGAATCGTAGTCGCTGTCTGTCGGGAGGAACACCTCGGAGCAGCCCTCTTCATCCGAGCCAGGCTGCGAATCTGGAAGCATGCATCCAAATAAGGTCCTCATTACTCTTCATTTATTCACTATTCGCTACCAGCATTACTGGACAATATCAGTAATGTGATATGGATATATTAGCCAGATAAGGGTCAAATAAGCAGATTCTTCTTTTATTCAAATGTTTATCTGTGACAATGCCTGGTGCAATTAAGCCAACCAAGAGAGACAATTTTTTTGAGAGAATTATATAGGTTTCAATAAAACAGACAAGTTCAATAAAGTGTAGAAAAGTATTTGAATCCAAAACAATTACATATTTGACCCAGGTCCCCATGAAGAAAGAAATTAAAATCCTTGTCAGGTTTTTTTGGATAAAGGATAAACAAAAGAATGATACAACATGGAAGGGACAAAGAGGTCGATGATGAAAGACAGCTGAACGTTCAAAAGGGGCGAGGGGTACAGCTTGTGAGGCGGAGGGGCAGGACGTACCGCTCACAGCCTTCCTCCGGCGCATCTCCGGTGACGGGGAGGGGGTGGGCAGGTAGTCCATGTTGGAGGAGGTGGAGTCGTTCTTCTGAACGGTGCTCTCGCTTTTGGAGTCCACCAGCCACGTTATGGGAACGCCCCCCAGGGGCTGCTTGTAGCGGGCGTACTGAAGGGCGTCCGTGATCCAGCGCATCTCCTTTCTCATCTCGTCCATCTGCTGCACAGCGGGGAGGCCATGCAGGCAAGGGCATTAGTGCGGGTCGCTCAGCAGAGTGAGTCAAGTCTCTCAAGTCTATCCGTAACTTCCTGTCAAATACTGCTTTCATAACCTTAGACATGAGAAGTTGCTTTGGTCTTGCCAAATGCATTCCAACAATTACCCCTCCTTAGAGGTCACTCAGGTTTTTCTTCAGCCATACTTGTCATAATTACAGGCAACAAAGCCAACATTTATATCGGTTTAAAATCCCATCATGGGAGCCTCTGCTTTGCTTGTATTTTTTTTCCCTTATTTACCAAGGTGTATCCATTTTTGTTCACAAAATACAGTTCAATATCAAACAGTGTATGATAGGGGCCTTGCAAATTCAAGGCTTTTGTATATTCCGCAGACATAACCTTATCATCCTAAACTCTCTCTTTTATGGGTGAAACATTGCACAGAAATGTTGCTGTGAGTAACACACCAAAGCTGATAATTTACTGGTTACTGTAATGGGTGACACATACTGACTAGTCCTGTATCAACCTCAAGCATGACGAGCATTCACTTGTGCATTCCAGCAGAGGATAGGAGTTGAGACAGGAGCATATATGATGAATGATGATAATATGCACAAAGGATGAGAGCACAGATGTGGTTTCATGACTTTCAAAGTCAGATATTTGACTCTGTTTTAAGCAGCAATATTAACCCAATAAACGCTGCCCCCTTGTGGTTCAGTCTTCATATTATTATTATATATAAACCACAACCTAATAAAACCACAAAATGGTGATGCCAGATTGTTAAAAAGACTCTCCGCTAGCGAGAACAGTAGTTTAGATGCTTATCAGCCTCTTATTTGAAAAGCAGGGCAATAAAACTCCAGCCTCCCCCTCATCACACTCACGGTTTACAACCCTAACCATGGCCACAGACCCAGACAATAAAAGGCATATTTTAACAATCCATTTCTTTAAATCAAAAAATCATGTTCCAATATAAGAAGAAACAGGGTGAGTAGTCCTTTTTGGACACTTTGGGCATACTTTAAAAAAACATCTTCTCATGTGAATAAAACACACGTGCAGGTTCATTTTCTTTACATTTTGTATAAAAAAAATAAGTTTGAATGGAAAAATTGGCTTTTCTGATCATTCTTATGCCTGGACAAATAGATATGCACATGTTTTGTATTTGGAGATATTTGTGGACATTTCAGGACATCTGGGTTTTGGGAAAACTGCATATTTTTGAGAAATTTGAATGCTTGTCAATATCCTTACCAAATTTGTGCACAAATATAAAGTCGTTCTAGGTCGGTGCTTGCCTTAAGAATTGAGATATTCAATGCTAAACTACAAAAACATAAGTCCTTTTGGAATTTCTTTGTATTTTAATGTATGTTTTGTGTACACTGTATGTACATACTCTGACATAAATTTGCTCTGTCTCAAATTTCTGAATGGTACAATACAAAGTCTTCAACCATGTGTGTGCAGTAAATAGTTTTTAAGACATTGATACTTTTACAAAATAGGTGGAAATTGCCCTCTAAGGGGGCAAAGTGGAAAGGGTTAAGGAAGGCAGTCAAAGTGTAGACTCTTGCATAAGTGTGAGGCACATTGATTTATTTGCTATTTTAAAGTACCAGAACATTACTGAATACATCCATCAGAAATGTATTTGTTTCATTGCAAAGAAGTCATAAAGTTATGATTGAATTAAAACACAATTGCTTTCTTCAGCAATACATGCTAGACTGTTCATACCTTTACCATAATGCCACAATTAGACATGACAGGAAAACCAATGGTAATAGCTTGTCAATCAAACATGAATCTGCCCATGAACTGTAAACAACTGCTCAGTGCACAATCACAGTAGAGCGGGCAGAAGACATCAGGACATGCCCCCAATCTTCTCAAAGCCGGAGCCTTGCAGCCTGTCTCCTATTGACATGTTCACATTCCCAATCAAACCAAGTCACCCATGGGGGTTTTGCCTTTTGAAATCATGTTTATAATGTGTGGCTTATTCGAAAATAAGCGAGTGAAAAAACCTATGCAAAAACACCAGGAAAGTACACTTTGTGGAGCAATTAGACCCCTTTCTGGCACCAACGGCAAGAGCAACATGCTCAAGGAATGAGACTTGACACCAGGGGATGACTCCGTTGGAAAGTATGCTAAAGTTTTTGATGCGAAGAAGAAAAGTGCATTCAGTGAAGCAGTATAGATGGTGTTTCTTTTATTTTCAACTTAAAATTGAATACACTGGCTGCCTTCTGCCAGAGGCAAGTGGATCTTTCTGCACTGTAGTTTTTGCATTTCAGATCTTAGGTTAGTCACCCTCTACACACGTCTCTGAGAGATATAGGCAACATTAAATATGTGCAAACTTGTACTTTATAGGCACTCAAGGGGTAAATACATTTACTCAAGTTTACAATGCTGGATGGAAGCAAGCCCATATTTATGATATAGCGACATCCTAAACATTGTTAAATTGCACATTTACTTCAGTCATCATACAGTAACTGTGAGCTACAGCAAGGTTGGCTGCTAAGTTGATATGGGATCACTGTTTTTACTACACAGGGAGGAGTGTGCACAAAGAATAGCTAGTAGGGGAATTCTTGGCTAAATTCTTTGCGTTGGTGTTTGTCTGGCATAGAGACAGCTGAAGGAGCTGGGGAAAAGTAATCTACGGAGCCCATCGACTGACATTTCCTCTTGAATAAATCTGAGAGGATTCAGTTAAAATAATAAGTGGGGCCACAGGCCATTTGGAGATAAGGTTTAAATGCAGAGCTGAATAGTAAATGAGCAAACAGAGAAGATGTTTGTACTTTTAGAGTTTGCACTGTTCTATTTAAATTATTTTTTTGCACACTGACTACAACAACATGTATTACAGGGGACCTGAGAACTGCACCATTTCTATACATTTTCACCAATGAATTTGATCACAATAGCGTGTGTGTGTGTGCGTGTGTGACTATGAAGTATCTAGACTAGCAGGTAGAAAACTTAAAATATTTAAGGGCTTGAGACTGAACCTAGGATGTTATTACATTTTTCAAAAGCAGAAACCATATGATGGATATTCATCTCATCAGAACAAATGCTCTTTGCCTCACAGTATATTCTCCTTCCCTCTGAGCCCTGCCTGGCTTGAACTCATTGCAGAGAAACTGTCCTCTCACCCGGTGCCCCTGTAACCCTCAGAAGGCTACCAAGGAAAATTAGAGTTGGCAGCAAAGGGTCTCCTTCAGATAGCGATCACGAGTGATGGAAATGGTCTGAGGTCAAAATTAAAGAAAATAAGCCTAACCTTACCACCTTTTCACATCATGTGTTTTCTGACAGACACTGCCTGGTTTACCTAACACATTAACATTTTCACACTCCCTTATAATTGATTCCATATTGCAGAACTGAGACACACACACACACATGTGCGCATATACACACACACACATCCAGACACATTTCCATTTTTCTCTTTGGCACAAACACATACACATTCCCGTGTCTCTTTGGCACTATCTGTGGTTTGTGTGGTACTTTTCCAAGTGCTGTGCATACTAGAATCACACAAACATGCATGTGCTTGTGTGGTGATTCACAATTAATTGCCAAAAAGTTTTAAAAAACTTTTTAAAAGTTCAGAGAATGAGCTAGGATGCAAGTTCATTTTTTAAAAAGAAAACATGCTACTTTAGAATTTATAAGCGCAGCAGTTACCTTTTATAACATCAATAAACTGTAGTAATTGGATTATTGCTTCAGTTATTTTTGCAGCATTTTTTATTTTCCTTTTAATTTAATAATATTCCCAATGTACGTACCTGAAAACATGCATAACATTTTGCTTTATAAAAATATCTGTCAATACCAAGACATATGATATTCTGGGACTGAGATAAAAGAGGAGAGATTTTTTAATAAATATCATGTGAATGTTTTGCATTAGAGGAAAGCAAACAAACCCGAATGACTGTGGTATTTGTGGGACTGAAATAAAACCACATGTTATAGTTTGTAAGAGGGCTGCTTGATGCCCGACATACCTGAATATAGTCTAGAATGTGCTGGTGCCGCTGTTTTGCAGTTGCGATTTCAGCATCCAAGATGGCCTCCCGCAAGGCCAGCTGGGTAATGAGTGCATCAAGCTCCAAAACCGAGGAGAGGCGGCAGTAAAGGCTGATGAATTTTTCCTTGTAAGTGCAAAAGTGAACTGCAAACAAAAAAGAGATTAAAAGCCATCTTATCGATGCCTAATTTTACTCATACTATTTACAATTAACGATGGAGACCCTTGTTTGTACATAACATTTGCATTTGTTTAATTTCTCCTCATTTTGTAAAAACAAAGTGATATGTTGTAATGGCGTTACAAAAAGCCTATTGTTAAAAATGCATGCTGCATTATAATGGAGAGATCTTTTCTAAGAAAACATCGTCAGTCAGAATTAGGCTTTAAGCACTGTTCGATTTTTAATTGTGGCATCAGTTATTTGTTGGGGCCGAAATGCCTTGTTTTCTCTAGGTCTCTGTGGGCAGAAGCCTTCAAAACTACAGAGGAGGCTGCAGTCTGTGCCACAAGTGTGATTTATTGTTGGTCCGCTGGGAGCAGCAGGAACAGATAGGAATCTGTGGATTTTATAAGGCCACTGAGCTAATATTGTAGGTGAAACAGAAGCCAGTATACCTAGCTCAAACATTTGAAGAGGGAGGTTGAGGAACCCTGAATGCAGGGTGTAAGGATTAGTCTGTCCTGGGGCGGTGCAGACGTCGTCTGAGGCAGGCAGCAGGAGAAGAAAGGAGACATTGTGCCCCAGTTCCAGCACCTCTTGTGTATAGAGACGGAAGTGCTTGGCCTGGATGGGGACACATGCACACAAGCACAGGAGGAGAGGGGTTAAGGCGCAGCACTTACGCACCCTGTACATGCTAAAGCCATCCACACACCCTGTACATAGTAAAGCCATCCACACACCCTTTACATGCTAAAGCCATCCACACACCCTGTACATAGTAAAGCCATCCACACACCCTGTACATGCTAAAGCCATCCACACACCCTGTACATAGTAAAGCCATCCACACACCGTGTACATGCTAAAGCCATCCACACACCCTGTACATAGTAAAGCCATCCACACACCCTGTACATAGTAAAGCCATCCACACACCCTGTACATAGTAAAGCCATCCACACACCCTGTACATGCTAAAGCCATCCACACACCCTGTACATGCTAAAGCCATCCACACACCCTGTACATAGTAAAGCCATCCACACACCCTGTACATAGTAAAGCCATCCACACACCCTGTACATAGTAAAGCCATCCACACACCCTTTACATGCTAAAGCCATCCACACACCCTGTACATAGTAAAGCCATCCACACACCCTGTACATAATAAAGCCATCCACACACCCTGTACATAGTAAAGCCATCCACACACCCTGTACATAGTAAAGCCATCCACACACCCTGTACATAGTAAAGCCATCCACACACCCTGTAAACGATAAAGCCATCCACACACTCAGTACATGCTACACACGGTACACACATTCACACACCCTGTACATGCTACACCCACTTCACACACCCTGTACACTCTAAAGCCATTCACACACCCTGTACACTCTAAAGCCATTCACACACCCTGTACACTCTAAAGCCATTCACACACCCTGCACATGGTACAGCCATTTACACACCCTGCATACGCTATACCCATTCACACACCCTGCACATGCTACACCAAATCATACACCCTACACACACTACACCCATTCACAGACTGCACACACTACACCCACAGTGAGACCCATCCATTCACACAAGGTGCCCACAGTGTGGTCCTCTCATATATTACTGTTGCATGTGTGATAATGAAACACTTTATGTTACAGCTCTGATACAATATAAATTAATCTCAGTGTGAGTGTTGCTAAGCTTATTTTATTTCAGGGTAATGGCCTGTTGCCACACTTTACTATAGTAGTAACCTGTTAATCTTGAACCTACAGTACAGTAAAACCTCAAAAAAAGCTTTCAGTAGCAAAGTGTTCTTATCTCAAAAATGATAAATCTTTAGTGCTTTGAGGAACTGTGACTACTGAAGCACACAAACTGGAGAAGCGCTATTATCTGGATTTTCTGTGAGACGTACGGCCAGGAGGTAAGATGGCAAGATAGTGGAAAATTGAATTTATGACAAGAAAAATGTCAATGCGCACAATACAGAGCGCATAAAAAAAACAATGAAGCTGGCAGAAAAAGAAAAAGCACAGTACATTACTGTGAACAAAATAAGTCTCTAAGCTCATCTTATAACCCCTCGCTTCCAATCATTAATGAATACATTTAGTAGCAAAAACAAATGCACAAAAAGGCAAAATAATTGAGCGTTAAAAGCTGCATCAATGCCCTCGATCTTTTCAGATGCGATTTAAAAGTTTTGTTTTTCACAAACAGAATTAAAGCCTGAGGTCTTTATCAGGGTCTGCTTACTGCTCTATATTACTAGACTCTTTTTACTACTTTATACTCCTATCCAGAGTGACACACACCTTTTAACATGGCGTTTATATTGCATCCATTCATACAGCATGATGTTCTGTATATTGCAGAAGTTCAGGTCAAGTGAAAGGGTACCTTGCTAGGAATTGAAACTGCAAATGTGTGTTTGTGTGCATCTGTATGTGTGTCTGTGTGTGTGTGTGCATGTGCGCGTGTCTGTATATGTGTGCGTCTGTGTGTGTGTGCGTGTGTGTCCGCGTGTGTATATGTGTGTGTGGGTGTGTGTGTGTGTGTATGCACGTCTGTATGTGTGTGTGTGTGAGTGTGCATGCATATGTGTTTGTGTGGGTGCGTGTGCGTGTGTGTATGTATGTGTCTGGGGCTTCAGCAAAATAACATTCCCAAGTCATGCTGACCATGAAAGAGAAAGAAACAAGGCACAACAATGCTAGAGCACACAGATGAATTACCTGGTGAAGAGGTAGATTCATTTGTTTGAGAAAGCCTTTTACAGCCACCTGGAGCTCATAGAAGAAGAGAGGAGTGTGGCTGTCGGCTGTCTGATCCACACTTTCCACATACACTGGGCCAGACAGCCTCTGGAGCCAGTCCCACTCATCTCTAGGCAGAGAAGGAGACACTTGGAGTAAGTAAACACGCTGCACTTCTTTCCCCCTGACATGGCTGTGTGTTTTCATATCCCCAGAGACCAGGCTTCTGTTATATCAGCATAGAGCGCAGGATCAAGTACCAGTAGCCTTCCCCATTTATCCGTATTAATATCTTGGCTGACAGTGAGGGATTATCGCAGAGTTTACAGAGGACCCGAAAAAGCTAACCAGCAGATAATTACTGTTATAGAGACAAAAGTGCAACAGAGACAGAAAGCAATTTGTCACAGAGAGATAACTACTTGACTTATTTATACTTGGTAAAATGTCTGAGAAATGTGTATAATATAAAGGGTTTCTATTTAAAGTTCATAGGAACATCTGTTATATTTTTCTGTGACCACTGGGGCAAATACAGACACTGTTATTTCTTTCGTCCACTTCTCGAGCTGCTAATAGATCATATCAATGGAAATGTAATATAAATGCAATACGGGTCGCTAGAACAGCAATAACACTACTCTTAGCTCACCCACAATCACAGAGGAGACAGCTCCTAGTAAGAAATATCGGCTAAAGTCTTGAGTTTTCTCTTTCTTTTTTGGGTGCCGCACTACAGTGCACATGTTTTGAAAAAGCTTCCTTTTACAGTTCCGTAAGCAATAGGTATTTACGAGGTAAATATGTGCCAAAAATAGCACCTACTTGAGTAATTACCACTGACAAAATAGAAAAATTAGAAATACTAAATAACTAAAACTGAAATACTTGAAAACACCTCCTCTATCACCTATCAAAGTGATTACCTTGTAGTTATCAAGGCTGTCAATAGCCTAAGTTTAATCGTGTAATTCCCAGAAATTTTGATAATACTTTCTTGGAAACAGCTCCAATAGAAAGTAAGTATTGTATAAATTCCTAAACTCTCAAAAAGGATGTCTTAATATCTGACATTTCTCTTTCTACTTTAATTTCATTATCAACACATTTTGTTACAAGATTTCTTCTTGTATCAACTACAAGATTTGAAACAATCGACACGTGAATTGATACAGTAGGTAATAGAGGAGGTGTTTCTAAGTATATCAGTTTTAGCTTCTTCGTATTTACAAGGGGTAATTATCCAATTCTTACCTATTCTTACCGCATACCTACCTGGTAAATACATTTAGGGGACTGTAAAAGGAATATTTTCTTTGCTCTGGCTTGTTTCTGGGTCCCAGATGCTCAATAGCTGCAGGGCAGGGACTATGTGAGTAACAGATAAGGACTGAACCCCATTTGTTCCCGGGTATACGGACATTCCAGCTTGTGTGGGGCTTGCTTGTGGAAAAAGCTCCCTCCTGGGTTTTTCCTCAGGCCCGTGACGAGTGTCGTCTCACCCAAGACTTGCGTCTCAGACGCGCTAGACTCCCGCTGGCTGCCGCAGTCCCACGGATGGAAAGCAACAGTAAATTTACTTTTTTACTGCCACCCTGAGCAGCTGGATAATGTGTGCCCTGTCTAGACCTACCAACTGGGGTCAAATTCGTGACCTGAGATTAAAATAAATAGTTCATTTACTGAACAAAAACAAATAATATTTTGTGTCGGACATAAAAACCAACAACAAAAAGGGTGAGGAAAGAAAGTGTGAATTAATTGCATGAGGTAACAGCAAAGAAAGCACCATTTTAATCCTCTTTCAGTTATTTTCCCGTTCTTTGGTAGGCCATTGAGAATCCTCCAGCTCGTCTTGGGGTATTCGCCTTCTCGTTGCTATGGCAACAGGGCAGCAGAATAAATCGGCTCATCCAATAGGCGTCTGCCTCGTGAGAATCTCCTCACTTTATTCAAAATCTGCTTGGGAACATCGTGGTCATTGAAGCAACCAATTTTCTAAATATATAACCCTCTCAATTCAGAGCAGAATTCAATTAAGCGTGCCATTTGTCATATACTGTGCGCCTGTGTGTTTTTCGAGTAAAAAAAAAAATGAGAGGAAAAAACGTCAGATGAGGGAAAAAGTGGTCTGGTTTTCCCGAGGTATCCAGTGTAGACCCGCGCTGTCTGGCCTCCAAGAATTCCTCACGGCATCGCACGTACTTCTACCTGGCTGCTTCAGCCCTAGTTAAGAGGAATGATATCTGATAGTGCCCAAATACACAACTCCACACGAGGGGTTCCTTCTAGAAGGAGTATCAAATAAGGTGGAATTCCTCTGGAGACTGAGCTTTCAGCGCGTGGATGGCGGTGGGCTCAGCCCGGAGCGATAAAACACACTCTGACAGCGGACAGGGGCTGGGAAATGAGACTCAAAGCTGGCAGGGAGAGAGCACAAATCAAGCCGTTAAACCTCTGCTCTGGAAAGAACACTGCATAAAGGTATTTTGGAGGGGCGAAACAGAATATTTGTCTTCAAAAAGAAATAATAAAATAAAAAGTCAAAATACCTCAATTTACAATTTTGCAATGTGGATTTAATATGTTTCCAAGGTCTTGGCAAAGTCTTTACCGAGGAGGGTCATTCAAAATATGAGGTTTATATCACGATGTAAAAGTGAATTAGATACAATAAAGAAGGGCAATGTTATTCACTACATATTTAATTGTGTACTGCATACATTACAACCAAGGCCCTCTTGGTTTTTATGATGCAGCATATATGGCTTTTCCCTGATTTTCAGGTCCAAATCTACAGATGTACTGCTTTGGTTTTAATATGTCTTTACAATGGTGCGTCAAATCAAGCCTTATTAAACTTGTTACATCAGAGGGCACAGCCTGTAGCCTAAGGGGTAAAATACATGACTGGGACCAAGAAGGTTGGTGGTTCAAACCCCCTTGACCCAACATTGCTCCAGGGGGATTGTCCTCTGCTCAGTCTAATCCACTGTCAGACACTTTGGATATAAGCGTCCGCTAAATAACAAATGATCTATTTCATTAATTAGATCTCTTCAGGGAGTGGCCTTGGAGAGACTCTTACCTGGAGACGTTCCAGTTGTCACGGATCTTGAAGTGGCACAGCATGTTGGGCACTCTCTGAGGGACCAGCACCTTGATCTGATCCACAGAGCTGCTGAGCTTCAGGTAGCCCAGGTACAGCCCCGGGGCGAGGCGGTGCTGACTGCGCCTCTGAAAGGCCAGGATGTCCTGGAGAGCACACGGAGACCGGGCGTGCATTCAAGACTGCGAACGTTTGCGAACGTGAGCTAACATCAGCCGACATATTAACACTTTTTTCTGTTCACCATCAGCGTTAGCTAGGGTTAGCTAACAGTTGGGGGAAAACGCAGAGAGAACAAAAGTTTACAATTATTTGGCTCTCATAACACACTCTAATCAAAAGTATCCAATTGCAAAATGCAATGCAAAATGCAATGTTGTCCAGTACAGAAAAGGGATTTAGTAAAATACATCCTCCCCTGTGCCTCTGTTTCCGTGTATGATGCTTTCTAACTAGCTTAAGCTACACAACAGAAACAAATCAGCAAGCCAACAGTGTTATACTGCATCTATTTGTATTAAAAAGGCGTTGGTGGCAAACTAAATGGAATGTTCATTTAAAATCCTTCAACAGTAGCACTTTGCTGCAAACATAGTTGGCTGCAAACGTCTGCTGTTTAGAACGCACACCAGGCCCACAACCTCACCAGGGAACACAACCACTAAAGAATGCCTCCATAGTAACCACAAACCAGAGAAGAAACTGCTGTAACATCTGGCACATTGGTTGGAGCTCGCACCTGTATGGTGATGAGCAGGATGTCCAGGGCGGTGGGCTCCTCGGGTGTGGACAGGGACTTCCTCTGACTCTGCAGCTTGGACACCTGCATCCACTTCCCGTTGAAGAAAGAGTAGAGGCTCTCCATCTCCCTGATGGTGACCAGGATAACATTGCCGTGTCTGTCTTTAATGGGCTCGTAATAGACCCTGCCCAAGTTGTGTGTGCCCAGGAGATTCTGCAGTGTATGCAAATAAGAGAGAGATAACTTTCAGCTGAGAGAACAGAGTCCTTATATTTTGCATATAAAAAAATAAAAAACAATGGACCAATGTCCAGACACCATAACAGACACTGCCCAAGTTATGTCTACTCAGGAGATTCTGCAGTGTACGCAAATAAGAGATAGGGAGAGAAAGAGAAAAAGCTTTCAGCTGAAAGAACAGAGTCCTTATATTTTGAATATACAAAAATAAAAACGATGCATTAATGTGCCGACACCATAATAGACACTGCCCAAGTTATGTCTACCCAGGAGATTCTGCAGTGTACGCAAATAATAATAAAAATACAGCGTCCTTATATCTGCCACAGACAAACCAAAGATACAGTTCGCTAATGTGCCGACACCAGCCTAAAGACGGGGGGAATTAAATATAAGGGGAAACCAGAGAGATGCTAGTCTGAGCCCTTAAGTCTATCTGTCTCCCTCTGGCTTCCCTAGGCATGCCAGTTCACTGGCAGCTGCACTGTTTGAACACTTCAGAAAGGCACACAGTCCCAGCCAGCTTCGGAGCTCACTGACTAATTGTTTCATTTCCCACTCATAATGAGCTGGTAAACAGATCCCCATTAGAGCCTGCCTTCAAACTATTCATTCAGATGAGAAGAGGGGAAATAAGGGAGCCAGCAATCCGACAGGTTACATACATGTAGTCCAGCTGCACTACAATTTGTAAAAAGATACTCACATTGTGTTATTCATTGTATTCAACATAATGCATTTTTGGGTTAATTATGTGGAAAGCAAAAGTTCAAATGGCACTCAGCTAATTTTAAAAAGCAATGTTAAGATGTATCTTTAAATACATTAATATATGTAGTCAGCAGTGGAGGGTATGAGTTACATTTTCCCCTCTATCCTTTGGCAGCTAAAATAATCAATTTTTCAGTGGTGCATGCCTTTAAAGTGGCCTATCCTAATGTGTTGGACATGTGTGAGTGGTTATTTCAAAGAGTCTTGCTATCTCTAATAAAAGCCCAGTGAAATGAGCCTCTTTGTTAGCCAGCCAGTGTGGTTCACTCAAAACTCCTTTCTCACTGACAGCAGTAAGCGGGGGAATCAAAGCAGGTAGAAATCCATTGCAGGAGAGAGGATTGGGTAGCCAGCCAGAGAATTCTGACTGGAGCATTTGGGCCCCGGGGCAGCCACAAGCAGCACAGCTTCTTGGGCTGTTTGGCGGGGTTGTCCCCTGCATAGTCAAATCAACTATAAGCCGATTTGGATAAAAGTGTCAGCTAAATGCCTGGAACGTAATGTAAAGTCTTTCCTGTGGGCTTTCCTATGTAACGCATGGACCGTATGAAGAGACGTGGACCCATAATCTCCCCCCATAGACCCAGTATTTGGGTAAGAGAGGAGATACTCCTTCAAGGTTGCGGGTCTGACCTGGAGCTGCCCTGCGGCAGCCAGCATCTTCTGCCGGGCCTGCAGGGTGGAGGATGAGGACATGGAGGCTGACATGCTCTGCCTCAGCCACCGAACATCCTCCCACATGCAGGAGAGCTGGGGACACAGACGGCAGAGCACCGCCTTAATTAACATCAGAGATTAACGGTGTTATCCGCAATTAACGTTACACATTAGGCAGCTGTTTATTCCAATTACAGTACGCATCAGATAGCGTGTTCAAAGTCTTTTTGTTAACACTCGGTTCAAAACCGAACCAGAATTGTTTCTCAAAATGACTGCTCCGTTGAACAATATTCCTACCGCCGCCCAGGAACAATTGTAGTATAATCTATAGAACAGCGGTCACACGGTGAATAAAACAGGGGCTTTGCTGTCGCCGTGTTTGCATCGTACAATACCTTGGCGAACCAGAGAAAGTCCTGCATGATGGAGCTGCTGTAGGAGTCATCGATCTCCACAATGGGGATTTGATCCTCGTTGGTCACCAGAAGGCTGTCCTTGTGATAGAACACTGCCGCCACATAGAGACCCCTGAAAAACAAAGAGATTAGGAGCGTGGATGATTGAATTACGCAGGAGCGAGTCGTGCCCAGGCAAGCTGAAACGCAGTCTGCGCCAGCATCGTTACACTCAGGAAAAAGGTTATGGAGCGAATAAACTGATTAGCTGGATCGTGCCTTGACAGCGGAGAAGTGCCATGAGGAGACATAACAACCATTGGTTCGGTTTTCCAAAGAGGTCATTGTAGTGGCTGACTGCATGAAATGCTCCAATCGAACATTGTGAAATTAACTAATTAAAAGTAAGTAAAAGCAAAGAAAAATGAAAGGGGTCAAAAAGGGGGAAGTGGCGTTTACTGGGATAGAGGCGAATAAATAACAATAAAATGCTTACATTCTACAATTTGTCAATCCCAAACACACAGTATTCAGCTTAAAATGAAAAAAACGAAAAAAAAAAAAACCAGTTGCAGCAGTTGAATGAAAAACAGTTAATTCAACTGCTGCAACCAAAACGCCAATTGGATTTGTGTAGAGCCCAGGATATATGCCACATCCACTGGGCAATGGTCAATAAAATAGCCTTTCAAGAGCTGTGCACCGCATTCACATGCGTTATTAATTTGCTCTTAAATAATTAAAAACTAACATCTGGATAGTTTCTCTATTTTTGTTGATGAGTGTGACTCCCACACTGTAAAAATGCATATTTCAGACACAAATGCTCACCTTTTAAGTGTTTTCACAAACTTGTTTGAAGAATGGAACAGATGTTTAAGGCTTCTGGAAACAGATTGCTTCCGACTTGGATTCTGAAGCTTGGATGTATCTAGAATATAAAGGTGTCAATCATTGAACACACACATTTGCATATATCAACAGCAAGCTCTTTTGGACTTACTGCATTTCCCAGGAATATTCTAATGATTCTAAGTATTCAGAGACTCATTGCAAATATTTCCATGCAAATGATCCCAGTTCCGCTAAATTGAATGAGAGAGACATACTTGGGAGTCTACAGGTAATACATCATGAGAGATGGGAGATGAAAGGCATTCCTCTAAGCGGCATTTCAGCCACTAGTCTGCAGATCATAAATGCTTTTCTTGAAGGATGTTTCTCTGATCCGGGCTAATCAAAGGGACGAAGGAAAGGCGAAGTTGAATGTACTCGTTGACCATTGTAAAAAAATATATAGAATAGAAAATGCATCCCCCATTACCTCAATTTGAGTGAAAGCTCACAGAGCCCCACTTCAAAAGACAATATAATAAATGACCTGGCGAACATTAGTGCATGGGGCTTTAATGATGGACATTATTAAACAGCTCAGAAGCTGAAAGGAACAAACAGTAGTAAAGGGAATGCTTTCAAAACAAGGAAATACGATGTAAATGATTTGAAAAGCTACTGCACAAAACGCAGTAAGCAATACAAAAATAAGAACCAGAGCCCCAGGTAAAAGTAGAAAGAAAAAACTGCCACAGGCTTAAAAGGGTTCAGTGCTGTTGAGCTGTTCTGATTGACAAGTTATCTCTATCTTTTCTGCTGCATATCTCCCTGTTTAGGCAGTCCCTATCAGCATGTACTTCAGATTGCAATCTTCAAACGTCCTTTTCATTAAATTAAGCATCACGTAATTGCCCTCATGTAAACAGTAATTCTGATGAAAAGCTGTTTACACCGTTAAAGTCATTGTGAGAAGTATGTAATCACTTGGTCACGCTACCAAAAGCCAGTTCTCCTGAGATGTTATAAGGACTTTTGCTTTGTGAAATCCAATATTTTTTTTCTAGAAACACAGAAGCCCAACAGACATGTTAATTTCACATAATGAATAAATCAATGGCTTCACACAATGCCATACTCCAGCCATTGTTAATGATAGCTGGAAATCCTAAACTCCTGAAACATGGCAGTAATTGCTCTGAAAAGCAGATTATGTTTTAATTGTCATTCATTTACATTACTAGAAACAAGTAGGCATACAGTCCAAGACAGTTCAATTCAAAGTTCAATTCAATTAAGACAGGTTTGTGTATGCACCTTTTCCTGACATTCACTAATTACTGAAATGTGAATGAAGTGCTGGCTATAAAAAGCATACAGAAATTAAATTTACAGGATTAAATTGAGGAAAAAAATCTTAAACTACCATTTCAACTGATCCTATAAAATGCTGCATTGCTTTGAGAAAGCGTGTCCACCACACTGGACTCGAGCATGGTTCCCAGCGAAAGAGATTTGTGATAATCAGCATAATCAAAACGGACTTCAGACGCATTCTTTAACACTTCAAAGATGGAAAAGTGCGGCTGGGAAGGTTTCCTACAATAGCAGGCACTGGCTGGTGTCTGAGGTGCCTGATGCCCCTCGCTTCAAATCGAGATTTATTTCCTGCGCGGGAGGTTAAGCGGTTTTGACAAGTGGATTACACCACATGAGTGCATGCGGCCGCTATTCAGCCCTAATGTCGCGGCAAATAAATAAATAAACTCCTTTTCATTTAGGGGGAAAAAAAATTGATAACCTTTGATTAATGAGGTGGTGGACTATCCGTCAACTCCACGAACAAAAGCGCAACCGTACAGTCAAGCACCGATCGAGGGGACACTAGAGGAACACGAGGAGGGGGGGGGGGGTGTGTGCAAGAGAAGAAAGAAAGGAACATTCTCCATTTTGTAGTAATTTAGCACAGGTCAACAGAGTCTTTTCAACACTTGCAAAGGTAAAGGGCTCATCTGTAATGATCACGGGCAGGACTTTCCAGGTCTTTCTGACAGAAGCTGCTTATATAGCTGGGCAGAGAGTGCCTGTGTGAGCCAGCTGGGCTGGGGGTGGAACACAGGGTGCAGTGTGTACCACACACCCCTTAGTCTGTAAGCAGACTCAGCTCCACACATACACATCATAAATTAAGATAACCTCCTGTTAAATGAACGCATTTTTCTCAAGGTTTTATAGTACTGTCATTGTAAAAGTACTGACTAATTTCTCAGCAAGCTCTCTAAAAATAAGTCGTGTAAATGAAAAAAAGTACACGCACACATATTTATTGTATAAATATACGGTGTGATATATTGCTTTGAAAATTACAGCTTTACATGTTTAAAGATGTATTAATGATTGCATTTGATTAATAGCTCTGTGAGTAATTGCCAAAGCTAAAAGTAAAAAGCTGAGGCACACAACTTTGCTTGAGCTTTACTGCAGAGAAAGAGACATCATAATACTCCAAAAACAACAACGCATTGAAACACAATCACTTTCTGTCTACTACAGCAATGCCTTAAACTGCACAAACAGGAGCTGAAACTTTTACAGTCCCGAGTCATCAGTCAGCTCCTGGAAAACCTGCTCCTGCTTAAAGTCTAAAGTAATTAGAATGAAAGATTTTTGATCAGTGGGAGTTACTCTAGTTTGTGAGTCTGATTGGGAGTGTCTGCCCAACGCTCAAAAAGGCATGATAGAAATGAAAAACAAGTCTTATTTCCAAATAAATAAGGCCTTTTAGAGAAAAATCAATTATACAATATAGTTTGTGAGGTTGGCAGCGCTCCCCCTGACATCATTAGTGTTGACTCATAAACAGATGAGTGATGAACACTTTTTCTTCATGTCAGGCAAAGTCATATATAGTTTGGTAATGAAGTTAGTGTTTGTGAGCACTGAGGCACTGTCAGCACCAGAAACAGCAGACCTCTATCCCTCTAGCCACCAAGTGGATTAGGCACAGGCTCCGGGCCAACCTTCCCCACAGACGTAAGACGTCTGCTCCAGCCCCTGTACGGCGGGCTGCGTTGCACCTACTCCGTCCAAGAGCTGTTTTTGCTCTCCTGTGATTTACAAAGCATCAGTGTACGGGTGACATGCTGAACACATAAATGTACATAATCCAAAATGGATCAACGCATTAAAAATTATTTATGTATATACATTCCCCCTGTGAGTACGGCTTGTTTGCACAACAGTGCTTGCAGTGAGTCGCCTCTGAGCAGAAGACATGGATTGAAAAAGCATTCGTGCCTCTCTAAACGCAACCTAGGGTAAAAATGTATGAACTCGCTTCATTAGTTCATTTCAACGCTCTGTGAAAAAACTGCCATGTAAACAGAGGCAGACAGAAAGGCCAGTAGAGCAGTCGAGTCTCATTCTGCTGAATCATGAATGCTTTTTTGAACTTTATACTTAAGAAATAAAATAAAACGCAACCCATCCACCCTCGTCATCCACCGAGAGGAAGAAAATGTTCATACAGATATTATAAAACCAAGAAAAGAGTGGGAGGACAACTAAAAAATCCTGACTGGGCTCAGTAAGGTACTGCAAGTCACACTGTGTGCTTCAATGCAAGCTTTAAATTAAAAGAGAATAAAAGGCTCAAATTGACTTTGATTTCATATTATTATTAGTATGGTGGCTGGCCATAAAAATGGGATTCACTGTTATTCATACACAGGAGAGAGCCATATCATTTTGTTTTTCAACCCAGAATTACTGCAATTACTGTCATATTAAAAATGATGTCTAAATGACT